>NC_138774.1:254479617-254937442 GCF_965119305.1 Pelophylax lessonae
ACACGTACCGACACAGACTATCACGCAATTTAATTGATCCCCAAAGGTTTTAATTGAATAGCGGAATAGAAAATATGATCAAAAAGAAAGTGTATGTATCTCACACGTACACCACCACACTAGGCCCCAATTACTATTGTTTGTACCCCTAAAAGGATGGTTGAGGAGTAGGAGGAGGAGTATGGAACAGGCAGCACCCTCAAATCTTCAGAAGTATGAGATGAACCCCAAAAACTTGGAAAGGTGGATCTCACACGTACCGACACAGACTATCACGCAATTTAATTGATCCCCAAAGATTTTAATTGAATAGCGGAATAGAAAATATGATCAAAAAGAAAGTGTATGTATCTCACACGTACACCACCACACTAGGCCCCAATTACTATTGTTGGTACCCCTAAAAGGATGGTTGAGGAGTAGGAGGAGGAGTATGGAACAGGCAGCACCCTCAAATCTTCAGAAGTATGAGATGAACCCCAAAAACTTGGAAAGGTGGATCTCACACGTACCGACACAGACTATCACGCAATTTAATTGATCCCCAAAGATTTTAATTGAATAGCGGAATAGAAAATATGATCAAAAAGAAAGTGTATGTATCTCACACGTACACCACCACACTAGGCCCCAATTACTATTGTTGGTACCCCTAAAAGGATGGTTGAGGAGTAGGAGGAGGAGTATGGAACAGGCAGCACCCTCAAATCTTCAGAAGTATGAGATGAACCCCAAAAACTTGGAAAGGTGGATCTCACACGTACCGACACAGACTATCACGCAATTTAATTGATCCCCAAAGGTTTTAATTGAATAGCGGAATAGAAAATATGATCAAAAAGAAAGTGTATGTATCTCACACGTACACCACCACACTAGGCCCCAATTACTATTGTTTGTACCCCTAAAAGGATGGTTGAGGAGTAGGAGGAGGAGTATGGAACAGGCAGCACCCTCAAATCTTCAGAAGTATGAGATGAACCCCAAAAACTTGGAAAGGTGGATCTCACACGTACCGACACAGACTATCACGCAATTTAATTGATCCCCAAAGGTTTTAATTGAATAGCGGAATAGAAAATATGATCAAAAAGAAAGTGTATGTATCTCACACGTACACCACCACACTAGGCCCCAATTACTATTGTTTGTACCCCTAAAAGGATGGTTGAGGAGTAGGAGGAGGAGTATGGAACAGGCAGCACCCTCAAATCTTCAGAAGTATGAGATGAACCCCAAAAACTTGGAAAGGTGGATCTCACACGTACCGACACAGACTATCACGCAATTTAATTGATCCCCAAAGGTTTTAATTGAATAGCGGAATAGAAAATATGATCAAAAAGAAAGTGTATGTATCTCACACGTACACCACCACACTAGGCCCCAATTACTATTGTTTGTACCCCTAAAAGGATGGATGAGCAGTAGGAGGAGGAGTATGGAACAGGCAGCACCCTCAAATCTTCAGAATATGAGATGAACCCCAAAAACTTGGAAAGGTAGATCTCACACGTACCGACACAGACTATCAACGCAATTTAATTGATCCCCAAAGGTTTTAATTGAATAGCGGAATACAAAATATGATCAAAAAGAAAGTGTATGTATCTCACACGTACACCACCACACTAGGCCCCAATTACTATTGTTTGTACCCCTAAAAGGATGGTTGAGCAGTAGGAGGAGGAGTATGGAACAGGCAGCACCCTCAAATCTTCAGAAGTATGAGATGAACCCCAAAAACTTGGAAAGGTTGATCTCACACGTACCGACACAGACTATCACGCAATTTAATTGATCCCCAAAGGTTTTAATTGAATAGCGGAATAGAAAATATGATCAAAAAGAAAGTGTATGTATCTCACACGTACACCACCACACTAGGCCCCAATTACTATTGTTTGTACCCCTAAAAGGATGGTTGAGCAGTAGGAGGAGGAGTATGGAACAGGCAGCACCCTCAAATCTTCAGAAGTATGAGATGAACCCCAAAAACTTGGAAAGGTGGATCTCACACGTACCGACACAGACTATCACGCAATTTAATTGATCCCCAAAGGTTTTAATTGAATAGCGGAATAGAAAATATGATCAAAAAGAAAGTGTATGTATCTCACACGTACACCACCACACTAGGCCCCAATTACTATTGTTTGTACCCCTAAAAGGATGGTTGAGGAGTAGGAGGAGGAGTATGGAACAGGCAGCACCCTCAAATCTTCAGAAGTATGAGATGAACCCCAAAAACTTGGAAAGGTGGATCTCACACGTACCGACACAGACTATCACGCAATTTAATTGATCCCCAAAGGTTTTAATTGAATAGCGGAATAGAAAATATGATCAAAAAGAAAGTGTATGTATCTCACACGTACACCACCACACTAGGCCCCAATTACTATTGTTTGTACCCCTAAAAGGATGGTTGAGGAGTAGGAGGAGGAGTATGGAACAGGCAGCACCCTCAAATCTTCAGAAGTATGAGATGAACCCCAAAAACTTGGAAAGGTGGATCTCACACGTACCGACACAGACTATCACGCAATTTAATTGATCCCCAAAGGTTTTAATTGAATAGCGGAATAGCAAATATGATCAAAAAGAAAGTGTATGTATCTCACACGTACACCACCACACTAGGCCCCAATTACTATTGTTTGTACCCCTAAAAGGATGGTTGAGGAGTAGGAGGAGGAGTATGGAACAGGCAGCACCCTCAAATCTTCAGAAGTATGAGATGAACCCCAAAAACTTGGAAAGGTGGATCTCACACGTACCGACACAGACTATCACGCAATTTAATTGATCCCCAAAGGTTTTAATTGAATAGCGGAATAGAAAATATGATCAAAAAGAAAGTGTATGTATCTCACACGTACACCACCACACTAGGCCCCAATTACTATTGTTTGTACCCCTAAAAGGATGGTTGAGGAGTAGGAGGAGGAGTATGGAACAGGCAGCACCCTCAAATCTTCAGAAGTATGAGATGAACCCCAAAAACTTGGAAAGGTGGATCTCACACGTACCGATACAGACTATCACGCAATTTAATTGATCCCCAAAGGTTTTAATTGAATAGCGGAATAGAAAATATGATCAAAAAGAAAGTGTATGTATCTCACACGTACACCACCACACTAGACCCCAATTACTATTGTTTGTACCCCTAAAAGGATGGTTGAGGAGTAGGAGGAGGAGTATGGAACAGGCAGCACCCTCAAATCTTCAGAAGTATGAGATGAACCCCAAAAACTTGGAAAGGTGGATCTCACACGTACCGACACAGACTATCACGCAATTTAATTGATCCCCAAAGATTTTAATTGAATAGCGGAATAGAAAATATGATCAAAAAGAAAGTGTATGTATCTCACACGTACACCACCACACTAGGCCCCAATTACTATTGTTGGTACCCCTAAAAGGATGGTTGAGGAGTAGGAGGAGGAGTATGGAACAGGCAGCACCCTCAAATCTTCAGAAGTATGAGATGAACCCCAAAAACTTGGAAAGGTGGATCTCACACGTACCGACACAGACTATCACGCAATTTAATTGATCCCCAAAGGTTTTAATTGAATAGCGGAATAGAAAATATGATCAAAAAGAAAGTGTATGTATCTCACACGTACACTACCACACTAGGCCCCAATTACTATTGTTTGTACCCCTAAAAGGATGGTTGAGGAGTAGGAGGAGGAGTATGGAACAGGCAGCACCCTCAAATCTTCAGAAGTATGAGATGAACCCCAAAAACTTGGAAAGGTGGATCTCACACGTACCGACACAGACTATCACGCAATTTAATTGATCCCCAAAGGTTTTAATTGAATAGCGGAATAGAAAATATGATCAAAAAGAAAGTGTATGTATCTCACACGTACACCACCACACTAGGCCCCAATTACTATTGTTTGTACCCCTAAAAGGATGGTTGAGGAGTAGGAGGAGGAGTATGGAACAGGCAGCACCCTCAAATCTTCAGAAGTATGAGATGAACCCCAAAAACTTGGAAAGGTGGATCTCACACGTACCGACACAGACTATCACGCAATTTAATTGATCCCCAAAGGTTTTAATTGAATAGCGGAATAGAAAATATGATCAAAAAGAAAGTGTATGTATCTCACACGTACACCACCACACTAGGCCCCAATTACTATTGTTTGTACCCCTAAAAGGATGGTTGAGGAGTAGGAGGAGGAGTATGGAACAGGCAGCACCCTCAAATCTTCAGAAGTATGAGATGAACCCCAAAAACTTGGAAAGGTGGATCTCACACGTACCGACACAGACTATCACGCAATTTAATTGATCCCCAAAGGTTTTAATTGAATAGCGGAATAGAAAATATGATCAAAAAGAAAGTGTATGTATCTCACACGTACACCACCACACTAGGCCCCAATTACTATTGTTTGTACCCCTAAAAGGATGGTTGAGCAGTAGGAGGAGGAGTATGGAACAGGCAGCACCCTCAAATCTTCAGAAGTATGAGATGAACCCCAAAAACTTGGAAAGGTAGATCTCACACGTACCGACACAGACTATCAACGCAATTTAATTGATCCCCAAAGGTTTTAATTGAATAGCGGAATACAAAATATGATCAAAAAGAAAGTGTATGTATCTCACATGTACACCACCACACTAGGCCCCAATTACTATTGTTTGTACCCCTAAAAGGATGGTTGAGGAGTAGGAGGAGGAGTATGGAACAGGCAGCACCCTCAAATCTTCAGAAGTATGAGATGAACCCCAAAAACTTGGAAAGGTGGATCTCACACGTACCGACACAGACTATCACGCAATTTAATTGATCCCCAAAGGTTTTAATTGAATAGCGGAATAGAAAATATGATCAAAAAGAAAGTGTATGTATCTCACACGTACACCACCACACTAGGCCCCAATTACTATTGTTTGTACCCCTAAAAGGATGGTTGAGGAGTAGGAGGAGGAGTATGGAACAGGCAGCACCCTCAAATCTTCAGAAGTATGAGATGAACCCCAAAAACTTGGAAAGGTGGATCTCACACGTACCGACACAGACTATCACGCAATTTAATTGATCCCCAAAGGTTTTAATTGAATAGCGGAATAGAAAATATGATAAAAAAGAAAGTGTATGTATCTCACACGTACACCACCACACTAGGCCCCAATTACTATTGTTTGTACCCCTAAAAGGATGGTTGACCAAAAACGACAATCCCAGCCCTTTAGCATAAAAGTGGTCATTTTGACCAAAAACTACACTCTCTGGCCCTTGTAAGCCAAAAATGGTCATTTTGACCCAAAACGACACTTCCGGCCTTTTGAGACCAAAAATGGTCATTTTGACCAATAATGACAGTCCCGGCCCTTTGGAAGCCAAAAATGATCATTTTACCAAAAACAACACTCCCGGCTCTTGGAAGCCAAAAGTGGTCATTTTGACAAAAACGACACTTCCTGCCCTTTGAGACCAAAGATGGTAATTTTGCCCAAAATCTACACTCTCTGGCCCTTGTAAGCCAAAAATGGTCATTTTGACGCAAAACGACACTTCCGGCCTTTTGAGACCAAAAATGGTAATTTTGACCAATAACGACAGTCCCGGCCCTTTGAAACAAAAAATTTTAATTTTTACCAAAAAAGTACACTCCCTTTGAAACAAAAAATGGTAGTTTTGACCAAAAACCACACTCCCGACTCCTGTAAGCCAAAAATGGTAATTTTGACCAAAAATGACACTCCTGGCCCTTGTAAGCCAAAAAATGGTCATTTTGACCAAACAGGACACTCCTAGCCCTTGGAAGCAAAAAAATGGTAATTTTGACCAAAAATTACACTTCTGGCCCTTGGAAGCCAAAAATGGTCATTTTGACCCAAAACAACACTTCCGGCCTTTTGAGACCAAAAATGGTCATTTTGACCAATAACGACAGTCCCGGCCCTTTGGAAGCCAAAAATGGTCATTTTACCAAAAACAACACTCCTGGAACTTGGAAGCCAAAAGTGGTCATTTTGACAAAAACGACACTTCCTGCCCTTTGAGACCAAAAATGGTAATTTTGCCCAAAATCTACACTCTCTGGCCCTTGTAAGCCAAAAATTGTATTTTGACCAAAAACTACATTCCTAGCCCTTGGGAGCAAAAAATGGTCATTTTGACCAAAAACGACAATCCCAGCCCTTTAGAATAAAAGTGGTCATTTTGACCAAAAACTACACTCTCTGGCCTTTTGAGACCAAAAATGGTCATTTTGACCAATAATGACAGTCCCGGCCCTTTGGAAGCCAAAAATGGTCATTTTACCAAAAACAACACTCCCGGCTCTTGGAAGCCAAAAGTGGTCATTTTGACAAAAACGACACTTGATGCCCTTTGAGACCAAAGATGGTAATTTTGCCCAAAATCTACACTCTCTGGCCCTTGTAAGCCAAAAATGGTCATTTTGACCCAAAACAACACTTCCGGCCTTTTGAGACCAAAAATGGTCATTTTGACCAATAACGACAGTCCCGGCCCTTTGAAACAAAAAATGGTAATTTTGACCAAAAACAACACTCCCGACTCCTGTAAGCCAAAAATGGTAATTTTGACCAAAAATGACACTCCTGGCCCTTGTAAGCCAAAAAATGGTCATTTTGACCAAACACGACACTCCTAGCCCTTGGAAGCAAAAAAATGGTAATTTTGACCCAAAACGACACTGCCGCCCTTGGAAGCAAAAAATTGTCATTTTGACCAAAAACTACACTTCCGGCCCTTGTAAGCCAAAAAAATTGTAATTTTGACCAAAACTGACACTCCAAGCCCATGGAAGCAAAAAATGGCAATTTTGACCAAAAACGACACTTCCGGCTCTTGGAAGCCAAAAATGGCCATTTTGACCAAAAACGACACTCCCGGCTCTTGGAAGCAAAAAATGGTAATTTTGACCAAAAACTACATTCCTGGCCCTTGGAAGCCAAAAATGGTCATTTTGTCCCAAAACGACACTCGCGGCCCTTGGAAGCAAAAAATTGTAATTTTGACCAAAAACTACACTTCTGGCCCTTGTAAGCCCAAAAATGGTAATTTTGACCAAAAACGACACTCCTAGACATCGTAAGCAAAAAAATGGTCTTTCTGAACAAAAACGACACTCACAGCCCATTCAGACCAAAAATGGTAATTTTGACCAAAAATAACACTCCCAGCCCTTGGAAGGCAACAATGATAATTTTGACCCAAAACGACACTGCCGGCCCTTGTAAGCCAAAAAATTGTATTTTGACCAAAAACTACACTCCTAGCCCTTGGGAGCAAAAAATGGTCATTTTGACCAAAAACGACAATCCCAGCCCTTTAGAATAAAAGTGGTCATTTTGACCAAAAACTACACTCTCTGGCCTTTTGAGACCAAAAATGGTCATTTTGACCAATAATGACAGTCCCGGCCCTTTTGGCTTCCAAGGGCCAGGAATGTAGTTTTTGGTCAAAATTACCATTTTTTGCTTCCAAGAGCCGGGAGTGTCGTTTTTGGTCAAAATGGCCATTTTTGGCTTCCAAGAGCCGGAAGTGTCGTTTTTGGTCAAAATTGCCATTTTTTGCTTCCATGGGCTTGGAGTGTCAGTTTTGGTCAAAATTACAATTTTTTTGGCTTACAAGGGCCGGAAGTGTAGTTTTTGGTCAAAATGACCATTTTTTGCTTCCAAGGGCGGCAGTGTCATTTTGGGTCAAAATTACCATTTTTTTGCTTCCAAGGGCTAGGAGTGTCGTGTTTGGTCAAAATGACCATTTTTTGGCTTACAAGGGCCAGGAGTGTCATTTTTGGTCAAAATTACCATTTTTGGCTTACAGGAGTCGGGAGTGTTGTTTTTGGTCAAAATTACCATTTTTTGTTTCAAAGGGCCGGGACTGTCGTTATTGGTCAAAATGACCATTTTTGGTCTCAAAAGGCCGGAAGTGTCGTTTTGGGTCAAAATGACCATTTTTGGCTTACAAGGGCCAGAGAGTGTAGATTTTGGGCAAAATGACCATTTTTGGTCTCAAAGGGCAGGAAGTGTCGTTTTTGTCAAAATGACCACTTTTGGCTTCCACGTGCCGGGAGTGTTGTTTTTGGTAAAATGACCATTTTTGGCTTCCAAAGGGCCGGGACTCTCGTTATTGGTCAAAATGACCATTTTTGGTCTCAAAAGGCCGGAAGTGTTGTTTTGGGTCAAAATGACCATTTTTGGCTTCCAAGGGCCAGAAGTGTAATTTTTGGTCAAAATTACCATTTTTTTGCTTCCAATGGCTAGGAGTGTCGTGTTTGGTCAAAATGACCATTTTTTGGCTTACAAGGGCCAGGAGTGTCATTTTTGGTCAAAATTACCATTTTTGGCTTACAGGAGTCGGGAGTGTGGTTTTTGGTCAAAATTACCATTTTTTGTTTCAAAGGGAGTGTACTTTTTTGGTAAAAATTACAATTTTTTGTTTCAAAGGGCCGGGACTGTCGTTATTGGTCAAAATGACCATTTTTGGTCTCAAAAGGCCGGAAGTGTCGTTTTGGGTCAAAATGACCATTTTTGGCTTACAAGGGCCAGAGAGTGTAGATTTTGGGCAAAATTACCATCTTTGGTCTCAAAGGGCAGGAAGTGTCGTTTTTGTCAAAATGACCACTTTTGGCTTCCAAGAGCCGGGAGTGTTGTTTTTGGTAAAATGACCATTTTTGGCTTCCAAAGGGCCGGGACTGTCATTATTGGTCAAAATGACCATTTTTGGTCTCAAAAGGCCAGAGAGTGTAGTTTTTGGTCAAAATGACCACTTTTATTCTAAAGGGCTGGGATTGTCGTTTTTGGTCAAAATGACCATTTTTTGCTCCCAAGGGCTAGGAGTGTAGTTTTTGGTCAAAATACAATTTTTTGGCTTACAAGGGCCGGCAGTGTCGTTTTGGGTCAAAATTATCATTGTTGCCTTCCAAGGGCTGGGAGTGTTATTTTTGGTCAAAATTACCATTTTTGGTCTGAATGGGCTGCGAGTGTCGTTTTTGTTCAGAAAGACCATTTTTTTGCTTACGATGTCTAGGAGTGTCGTTTTTGGTCAAAATTACCATTTTTGGGCTTACAAGGGCCAGAAGTGTAGTTTTTGGTCAAAATTACAATTTTTTGCTTCCAAGGGCCGCGAGTGTCGTTTTGGGACAAAATGACCATTTTTGGCTTCCAAGGGCCAGGAATGTAGTTTTTGGTCAAAATTACCATTTTTTGCTTCCAAGAGCCGGGAGTGTCGTTTTTGGTCAAAATGGCCATTTTTGGCTTCCAAGAGCCGGAAGTGTCGTTTTTGGTCAAAATTGCCATTTTTTGCTTCCATGGGCTTGGAGTGTCAGTTTTGGTCAAAATTACAATTTTTTTGGCTTACAAGGGCCGGAAGTGTAGTTTTTGGTCAAAATGACAATTTTTTGCTTCCAAGGGCGGCAGTGTCGTTTTGGGTCAAAATTACCATTTTTTTGCTTCCAAGGGCTAGGAGTGTCGTGTTTGGTCAAAATGACCATTTTTTGGCTTACAAGGGCCAGGAGTGTCATTTTTGGTCAAAATTACCATTTTTGGCTTACAGGAGTCGGGAGTGTTGTTTTTGGTCAAAATTACCATTTTTTGTTTCAAAGGGCCGGGACTGTCGTTATTGGTCAAAATGACCATTTTTGGTCTCAAAAGGCCGGAAGTGTTGTTTTGGGTCAAAATGACCATTTTTGGCTTACAAGGGCCAGAGAGTGTAGATTTTGGGCAAAATTACCATCTTTGGTCTCAAAGGGCATCAAGTGTCGTTTTTGTCAAAATGACCACTTTTGGCTTCCAAGAGCCGGGAATGTAGTTTTTGGTCAAAATGACCACTTTTATTCTAAAGGGCTGGGATTGTCGTTTTTGGTCAAAATTACCATTTTTTGCTCCCAAGGGCTAGGAATGTAGTTTTTGGTCAAAATACAATTTTTGGCTTACAAGGGCCAGAGAGTGTAGATTTTGGGCAAAATTACCATTTTTGGTCTCAAAGGGCAGGAAGTGTCGTTTTTGTCAAAATGACCACTTTTGGCTTCCAAGTTCCAGGAGTGTTGTTTTTGGTAAAATGACCATTTTTGGCTTCCAAAGGGCCGGGACTGTCGTTATTGGTCAAAATGACCATTTTTGGTCTCAAAAGGCCGGAAGTGTTGTTTTGGGTCAAAATGACCATTTTTGGCTTCCAAGGGCCAGAAGTGTAATTTTTGGTCAAAATTACCATTTTTTTGCTTCCAAGGGCTAGGAGTGTCCTGTTTGGTCAAAATGACCATTTTTTGGCTTACAAGGGCCAGGAGTGTCATTTTTGGTCAAAATTACCATTTTTGGCTTACAGGAGTCGGGAGTGTGGTTTTTGGTCAAAACTACCATTTTTTGTTTCAAAGGGAGTGTACTTTTTTGGTAAAAATTAAAATTTTTTGTTTCAAAGGGCCGGGACTGTCGTTATTGGTCAAAATTACCATTTTTGGTCTCAAAAGGCCGGAAGTGTCGTTTTGGGTCAAAATGACCATTTTTGGCTTACAAGGGCCAGAGAGTGTAGATTTTGGGCAAAATTACCATCTTTGGTCTCAAAGGGCAGGAAGTGTCGTTTTTGTCAAAATGACCACTTTTGGCTTCCAAGAGCCGGGAGTGTTGTTTTTGGTAAAATGATCATTTTTGGCTTCCAAAGGGCCGGGACTGTCATTATTGGTCAAAATGACCATTTTTGGTCTCAAAAGGCCGGAAGTGTCGTTTTGGGTCAAAATGACCATTTTTGGCTTACAAGGGCCAGAGAGTGTAGTTTTTGGTCAAAATGACCACTTTTATTCTAAAGGGCTGGGATTGTCGTTTTTGGTCAAAATGACCATTTTTTGCTCCCAAGGGCTAGGAGTGTAGTTTTTGGTCAAAATACAATTTTTTGGCTTACAAGGGCCGGCAGTGTCGTTTTGGGTCAAAATTATCATTGTTGCCTTCCAAGGGCTGGGAGTGTTATTTTTGGTCAAAATTACCATTTTTGGTCTGAATGGGCTGCGAGTGTCGTTTTTGTTCAAAAAGACCATTTTTTTGCTTGCGATGTCTAGGAGTGTCGTTTTTGGTCAAAATTACCATTTTTGGGCTTACAAGGGCCAGAAGTGTAGTTTTTGGTCAAAATTACAATTTTTTGCTTCCAAGGGCCGCGAGTGGTGTTTTGGGACAAAATGACCATTTTTGGCTTCCAAGGGCCAGGAATGTAGTTTTTGGTCAAAATTACCATTTTTTGCTTCCAAGAGCCGGGAGTGTCGTTTTTGGTCAAAATGGCCATTTTTGGCTTCCAAGAGCCGGAAGTGTCGTTTTTGGTCAAAATTGCCATTTTTTGCTTCCATGGGCTTGGAGTGTCAGTTTTGGTCAAAATTACAATTTTTTTGGCTTACAAGGGCCGGAAGTGTAGTTTTTGGTCAAAATGACCATTTTTTGCTTCCAAGGGCGGCAGTGTCATTTTGGGTCAAAATTACCATTTTTTTGCTTCCAAGGGCTAGGAGTGTCGTGTTTGGTCAAAATGACCATTTTTTGGCTTACAAGGGCCAGGAGTGTCATTTTTGGTCAAAATTACCATTTTTGGCTTACAGGAGTCGGGAGTGTTGTTTTTGGTCAAAATTACCATTTTTTGTTTCAAAGGGCCGGGACTGTCGTTATTGGTCAAAATGACCATTTTTGGTCTCAAAAGGCCGGAAGTGTCGTTTTGGGTCAAAATGACCATTTTTGGCTTACAAGGGCCAGAGAGTGTAGATTTTGGGCAAAATGACCATTTTTGGTCTCAAAGGGCAGGAAGTGTCGTTTTTGTCAAAATGACCACTTTTGGCTTCCACGTGCCGGGAGTGTTGTTTTTGGTAAAATGACCATTTTTGGCTTCCAAAGGGCCGGGACTCTCGTTATTGGTCAAAATGACCATTTTTGGTCTCAAAAGGCCGGAAGTGTTGTTTTGGGTCAAAATGACCATTTTTGGCTTCCAAGGGCCAGAAGTGTAATTTTTGGTCAAAATTACCATTTTTTTGCTTCCAATGGCTAGGAGTGTCGTGTTTGGTCAAAATGACCATTTTTTGGCTTACAAGGGCCAGGAGTGTCATTTTTGGTCAAAATTACCATTTTTGGCTTACAGGAGTCGGGAGTGTGGTTTTTGGTCAAAATTACCATTTTTTGTTTCAAAGGGAGTGTACTTTTTTGGTAAAAATTACAATTTTTTGTTTCAAAGGGCCGGGACTGTCGTTATTGGTCAAAATGACCATTTTTGGTCTCAAAAGGCCGGAAGTGTCGTTTTGGGTCAAAATGACCATTTTTGGCTTACAAGGGCCAGAGAGTGTAGATTTTGGGCAAAATTACCATCTTTGGTCTCAAAGGGCAGGAAGTGTCGTTTTTGTCAAAATGACCACTTTTGGCTTCCAAGAGCCGGGAGTGTTGTTTTTGGTAAAATGACCATTTTTGGCTTCCAAAGGGCCGGGACTGTCATTATTGGTCAAAATGACCATTTTTGGTCTCAAAAGGCCAGAGAGTGTAGTTTTTGGTCAAAATGACCACTTTTATTCTAAAGGGCTGGGATTGTCGTTTTTGGTCAAAATGACCATTTTTTGCTCCCAAGGGCTAGGAGTGTAGTTTTTGGTCAAAATACAATTTTTTGGCTTACAAGGGCCGGCAGTGTCGTTTTGGGTCAAAATTATCATTGTTGCCTTCCAAGGGCTGGGAGTGTTATTTTTGGTCAAAATTACCATTTTTGGTCTGAATGGGCTGCGAGTGTCGTTTTTGTTCAGAAAGACCATTTTTTTGCTTACGATGTCTAGGAGTGTCGTTTTTGGTCAAAATTACCATTTTTGGGCTTACAAGGGCCAGAAGTGTAGTTTTTGGTCAAAATTACAATTTTTTGCTTCCAAGGGCCGCGAGTGTCGTTTTGGGACAAAATGACCATTTTTGGCTTCCAAGGGCCAGGAATGTAGTTTTTGGTCAAAATTACCATTTTTTGCTTCCAAGAGCCGGGAGTGTCGTTTTTGGTCAAAATGGCCATTTTTGGCTTCCAAGAGCCGGAAGTGTCGTTTTTGGTCAAAATTGCCATTTTTTGCTTCCATGGGCTTGGAGTGTCAGTTTTGGTCAAAATTACAATTTTTTTGGCTTACAAGGGCCGGAAGTGTAGTTTTTGGTCAAAATGACAATTTTTTGCTTCCAAGGGCGGCAGTGTCGTTTTGGGTCAAAATTACCATTTTTTTGCTTCCAAGGGCTAGGAGTGTCGTGTTTGGTCAAAATGACCATTTTTTGGCTTACAAGGGCCAGGAGTGTCATTTTTGGTCAAAATTACCATTTTTGGCTTACAGGAGTCGGGAGTGTTGTTTTTGGTCAAAATTACCATTTTTTGTTTCAAAGGGCCGGGACTGTCGTTATTGGTCAAAATGACCATTTTTGGTCTCAAAAGGCCGGAAGTGTTGTTTTGGGTCAAAATGACCATTTTTGGCTTACAAGGGCCAGAGAGTGTAGATTTTGGGCAAAATTACCATCTTTGGTCTCAAAGGGCATCAAGTGTCGTTTTTGTCAAAATGACCACTTTTGGCTTCCAAGAGCCGGGAGTGTAGTTTTTGGTCAAAATGACCACTTTTATTCTAAAGGGCTGGGATTGTCGTTTTTGGTCAAAATGACCATTTTTTGCTCCCAAGGGCTAGGAATGTAGTTTTTGGTCAAAATACAATTTTTGGCTTACAAGGGCCAGAGAGTGTAGATTTTGGGCAAAATTACCATTTTTGGTCTCAAAGGGCAGGAAGTGTCGTTTTTGTCAAAATGACCACTTTTGGCTTCCAAGTTCCAGGAGTGTTGTTTTTGGTAAAATGACCATTTTTGGCTTCCAAAGGGCCGGGACTGTCGTTATTGGTCAAAATGACCATTTTTGGTCTCAAAAGGCCGGAAGTGTTGTTTTGGGTCAAAATGACCATTTTTGGCTTCCAAGGGCCAGAAGTGTAATTTTTGGTCAAAATTACCATTTTTTTGCTTCCAAGGGCTAGGAGTGTCCTGTTTGGTCAAAATGACCATTTTTTGGCTTACAAGGGCCAGGAGTGTCATTTTTGGTCAAAATTACCATTTTTGGCTTACAGGAGTCGGGAGTGTGGTTTTTGGTCAAAACTACCATTTTTTGTTTCAAAGGGAGTGTACTTTTTTGGTAAAAATTAAAATTTTTTGTTTCAAAGGGCCGGGACTGTCGTTATTGGTCAAAATTACCATTTTTGGTCTCAAAAGGCCGGAAGTGTCGTTTTGGGTCAAAATGACCATTTTTGGCTTACAAGGGCCAGAGAGTGTAGATTTTGGGCAAAATTACCATCTTTGGTCTCAAAGGGCAGGAAGTGTCGTTTTTGTCAAAATGACCACTTTTGGCTTCCAAGAGCCGGGAGTGTTGTTTTTGGTAAAATGATCATTTTTGGCTTCCAAAGGGCCGGGACTGTCATTATTGGTCAAAATGACCATTTTTGGTCTCAAAAGGCCGGAAGTGTCGTTTTGGGTCAAAATGACCATTTTTGGCTTACAAGGGCCAGAGAGTGTAGTTTTTGGTCAAAATGACCACTTTTATTCTAAAGGGCTGGGATTGTCGTTTTTGGTCAAAATGACCATTTTTTGCTCCCAAGGGCTAGGAGTGTAGTTTTTGGTCAAAATACAATTTTTTGGCTTACAAGGGCCGGCAGTGTCGTTTTGGGTCAAAATTATCATTGTTGCCTTCCAAGGGCTGGGAGTGTTATTTTTGGTCAAAATTACCATTTTTGGTCTGAATGGGCTGCGAGTGTCATTTTTGTTCAAAAAGACCATTTTTTTGCTTGCGATGTCTAGGAGTGTCGTTTTTGGTCAAAATTACCATTTTTGGGCTTACAAGGGCCAGAAGTGTAGTTTTTGGTCAAAATTACAATTTTTTGCTTCCAAGGGCCGCGAGTGTCGTTTTGGGACAAAATGACCATTTTTGGCTTCCAAGGGCCAGGAATGTAGTTTTTGGTCAAAATTACCATTTTTTGCTTCCAAGAGCCGGGAGTGTCGTTTTTGGTCAAAATGGCCATTTTTGGCTTCCAAGAGCCGGAAGTGTCGTTTTTGGTCAAAATTGCCATTTTTTGCTTCCATGGGCTTGGAGTGTCAGTTTTGGTCAAAATTACAATTTTTTTGGCTTACAAGGGCCGGAAGTGTAGTTTTTGGTCAAAATGACCGTTTTTTGCTTCCAAGGGCAGCAGTGTCGTTTTGGGTCAAAATTACCATTTTTTTGCTTCCAAGGGCTAGGAGTGTCGTGTTTGGTCAAAATGACCATTTTTTGGCTTACAAGGGCCAGGAGTGTCATTTTTGGTCAAAATTACCATTTTTGGCTTACAGGAGTCGGGAGTGTTGTTTTTGGTCAAAATTACCATTTTTTGTTTCAAAGGGCCGGGACTGTCGTTATTGGTCAAAATGACCATTTTTGGTCTCAAAAGGCCGGAAGTGTCGTTTTGGGTCAAAATGACCATTTTGGGCTTACAAGGGCCAGAGAGTGTAGATTTTGGGCAAAATTACCATTTTTGGTCTCAAAGGGCAGGAAGTGTCGTTTTTGTCAAAATGACCACTTTTGGCTTCCAAGTGCCGGGAGTGTTGGTTTTGGTAAAATGACCATTTTTGGCTTCCAAAGGGCCGGGACTGTCGTTATTGGTCAAAATGACCATTTTTGGTCTCAAAAGGCCGGAAGTGTTGTTTTGGGTCAAAATGACCATTTTTGGCTTCCAAGGGCCAGAAGTGTAATTTTTGGTCAAAATTACCATTTTTTTGCTTCCAATGGCTAGGAGTGTCGTGTTTGGTCAAAATGACCATTTTTTGGCTTACAAGGGCCAGGAGTGTCATTTTTGGTCAAAATTACCATTTTTGGCTTACAGGAGTCGGGAGTGTGGTTTTTGGTCAAAATTACCATTTTTTGTTTCAAAGGGAGTGTACTTTTTTGGTAAAAATTACAATTTTTTGTTTCAAAGGGCCGGGACTGTCGTTATTGGTCAAAATGACCATTTTTGGTCTCAAAAGGCCGGAAGTGTCGTTTTGGGTCAAAATGACCATTTTTGGCTTACAAGGGCCAGAGAGTGTAGATTTTGGGCAAAATTACCATCTTTGGTCTCAAAGGGCAGGAAGTGTCGTTTTTGTCAAAATGACCACTTTTGGCTTCCAAGAGCCGGGAGTGTTGTTTTTGGTAAAATGACCATTTTTGGCTTCCAAAGGGCCGGGACTGTCATTATTGGTCAAAATGACCATTTTTGGTCTCAAAAGGCCAGAGAGTGTAGTTTTTGGTCAAAATGACCACTTTTCTTCTAAAGGGCTGGGATTGTCGTTTTTGGTCAAAATGACCATTTTTTGCTCCCAAGGGCTAGGAATGTAGTTTTTGGTCAAAATACAATTTTTTGGCTTACAAGGGCCGGCAGTGTCGTTTTGGGTCAAAATTATCATTGTTGCCTTCCAAGGGCTGGGAGTGTTATTTTTGGTCAAAATTACCATTTTTGGTCTGAATGGGCTGCGAGTGTCGTTTTTGTTCAAAAAGACCATTTTTTTGCTTGCGATGTCTAGGAGTGTCGTTTTTGGTCAAAATTACCATTTTTGGGCTTACAAGGGCCAGAAGTGTAGTTTTTGGTCAAAATTACAATTTTTTGCTTCCAAGGGCCGCGAGTGGTGTTTTGGGACAAAATGACCATTTTTGGCTTCCATGGGCCAGGAATGTAGTTTTTGGTCAAAATTACCATTTTTTGCTTCCAAGAGTCGGGAGTGTCGTTTTTGGTCAAAATGGCCATTTTTGGCTTCCAAGAGCCGGAAGTGTCGTTTTTGGTCAAAATTGCCATTTTTTGCTTCCATGGGCTTGGAGTGTCAGTTTTGGTCAAAATTACAATTTTTTTGGCTTACAAGGGCCGGAAGTGTAGTTTTTGGTCAAAATGACCATTTTTTGCTTCCAAGGGCGGCAGTGTCGTTTTGGGTCAAAATTACCATTTTTTTGCTTCCAAGGGCTAGGAGTGTCGTGTTTGGTCAAAATTACCATTTTTGGCTTACAGGAGTCGGGAGTGTGGTTTTTGGTCAAAATTACCATTTTTTGTTTCAAAGGGCCGGGACTGTCGTTATTGGTCAAAATGACCATATTTGGTCTCAAAAGGCCGGAAGTGTCGTTTTGGGTCAAAATGACCATTTTTGGCTTACAAGGGCCAGAGAGTGTAGATTTTGGGCAAAATTACCATTTTTGGTCTCAAAGGGCAGGAAGTGTCGTTTTTGTCAAAATGACCACTTTTGGCTTCCAAGTGCCGGAAGTGTTGTTTTTGGTAAAATGACCATTTTTGGCTTCCAAAGGGCCGGGACTGTCGTTATTGGTCAAAATGACCATTTTTGGTCTCAAAAGGCCGGAAGTGTTGTTTTGGGTCAAAATTACCATTTTTGGCTTCCAAGGGCCAGAAGTGTAATTTTTGGTCAAAATTACCATTTTTTTGCTTCCAAGGGCTAGGAGTGTCGTGTTTGGTCAAAATGACCATTTTTTGGCTTACAAGGGCCAGGAGTGTCATTTTTGGTCAAAATTACCATTTTTGGCTTACAGGAGTCGGGAGTGTGGTTTTTGGTCAAAATTACCATTTTTTGTTTCAAAGGGCCGGGACTGTCGTTATTGGTCAAAATTACCATTTTTGGTCTCAAAAGGCCGGAAGTGTCGTTTTTGGTCAAAATGACCATTTTTTGCTTCCAAGGGCGGCAGTGTCGTTTTGGGTCAAAATTACCATTTTTTTGCTTCCAAGGGCTAGGAGTGTCGTGTTTGGTCAAAATGACCATTTTTTGGCTGACAAGGGCCAGGAGTGTCATTTTTGGTCAAAATTACCATTTTTGGCTTACAGGAGTCGGGAGTGTGGTTTTTGGTCAAAATTACCATTTTTTGTTTCAAAGGGCCGGGACTGTCGTTATTGGTCAAAATGACCATTTTTGGTCTCAAAAGGCCGGAAGTGTCGTTTTGGGTCAAAATGACCATTTTTGGCTTACAAGGGCCAGAGAGTGTAGATTTTGGGCAAAATTACCATTTTTGGTCTCAAAGGGCAGGAAGTGTCGTTTTTGTCAAAATGACCACTTTTGGCTTCCAAGTGCCGGAAGTGTTGTTTTTGGTAAAATGACCATTTTTGGCTTCCAAAGGGCCGGGACTGTCGTTATTGGTCAAAATGACCATTTTTGGTCTCAAAAGGCCGGAAGTGTTGTTTTGGGTCAAAATGACCATTTTTGGCTTCCAAGGGCCAGAAGTGTAATTTTTGGTCAAAATTACCATTTTTTTGCTTCCAAGGGCTAGGAGTGTCGTGTTTGGTCAAAATGACCATTTTTTGGCTTACAAGGGCCAGGAGTGTCATTTTTGGTCAAAATTACCATTTTTGGCTTACAGGAGACGGGAGTGTGGTTTTTGGTCAAAATTACCATTTTTTGTTTCAAAGGGAGTGTCGTTTTCGGTAAAAATTACAATTTTTTATTTCAAAGGGCCGGGACTGTCGTTATTGGTCAAAATGACCATTTTTGGTCTCAAAAGGCCGGAAGTGTCGTTTTGGGTCAAAATGACCATTTTTGGCTTACAAGGGCCAGAGAGTGTAGATTTTGGGCAAAATTACCATTTTTGGTCTCAAAGGGCAGGAAGTGTCGTTTTTGTCAAAATGACCATTTTTGGCTTACAAGGGCCAGAGAGTGTAGTTTTTGGTCAAAATGACCACTTTTATTCTAAAGGGCTGGGATTGTCGTTTTTGGTCAAAATGACCATTTTTTGCTCCCAAGGGCTAGGAGTGTAGTTTTTGGTCAAAATACAATTTTTTGGCTTACAAGGGCCGGCAGTGTCGTTTTGGGTCAAAATTATCATTGTTGCCTTCCAAGGGCTGGGAGTGTTATTTTTGGTCAAAATTACCATTTTTGGTCTGAATGGGCTGCGAGTGTCGTTTTTGTTCAAAAAGACCATTTTTTTGCTTACGATGTCTAGGAGTGTCGTTTTTGGTCAAAATTACCATTTTTGGGCTTACAAGGGCCAGAAGTGTAGTTTTTGGTCAAAATTACAATTTTTTGCTTCCAAGGGCCGCGAGTGTCGTTTTGGGACAAAATGACCATTTTTGGCTTCCAAGGGCCAGGAATGTAGTTTTTGGTCAAAATTACCATTTTTTGCTTCCAAGAGCCGGGAGTGTCGTTTTTGGTCAAAATGGCCATTTTTGGCTTCCAAGAGCCGGAAGTGTCGTTTTTGGTCAAAATTGCCATTTTTTGCTTCCATGGGCTTGGAGTGTCAGTTTTGGTCAAAATTACAATTTTTTTGGCTTACAAGGGCCGGAAGTGTAGTTTTTGGTCAAAATGACCGTTTTTTGCTTCCAAGGGCAGCAGTGTCGTTTTGGGTCAAAATTACCATTTTTTTGCTTCCAAGGGCTAGGAGTGTCGTGTTTGGTCAAAATGACCATTTTTTGGCTTACAAGGGCCAGGAGTGTCATTTTTGGTCAAAATTACCATTTTTGGCTTACAGGAGTCGGGAGTGTTGTTTTTGGTCAAAATTACCATTTTTTGTTTCAAAGGGCCGGGACTGTCGTTATTGGTCAAAATGACCATTTTTGGTCTCAAAAGGCCGGAAGTGTCGTTTTGGGTCAAAATGACCATTTTGGGCTTACAAGGGCCAGAGAGTGTAGATTTTGGGCAAAATTACCATTTTTGGTCTCAAAGGGCAGGAAGTGTCGTTTTTGTCAAAATGACCACTTTTGGCTTCCAAGTGCCGGGAGTGTTGGTTTTGGTAAAATGACCATTTTTGGCTTCCAAAGGGCCGGGACTGTCGTTATTGGTCAAAATGACCATTTTTGGTCTCAAAAGGCCGGAAGTGTTGTTTTGGGTCAAAATGACCATTTTTGGCTTCCAAGGGCCAGAAGTGTAATTTTTGGTCAAAATTACCATTTTTTTGCTTCCAATGGCTAGGAGTGTCGTGTTTGGTCAAAATGACCATTTTTTGGCTTACAAGGGCCAGGAGTGTCATTTTTGGTCAAAATTACCATTTTTGGCTTACAGGAGTCGGGAGTGTGGTTTTTGGTCAAAATTACCATTTTTTGTTTCAAAGGGAGTGTACTTTTTTGGTAAAAATTACAATTTTTTGTTTCAAAGGGCCGGGACTGTCGTTATTGGTCAAAATGACCATTTTTGGTCTCAAAAGGCCGGAAGTGTCGTTTTGGGTCAAAATGTGGTGGTGTACGTGTGAGATACATACACTTTCTTTTTGATCATATTTTCTATTCCGCTATTCAATTAAAACCTTTGGGGATCAATTAAATTGCATGATAGTCTGTGTCGGTACGTGTGAGATCCACCTTTCCAAGTTTTTGGGGTTCATTTCATACTTCTGAAGATTTGAGGGTGCTGCCTGTTCCATACTCCTCCTCCTACTCCTCAACCATCCTTTTAGGGGTACAAACAATAGTAATTGGGGCCTAGGGTGGTGGTGTACGTGTGAGATACATACACTTTCTTTTTGATCATATTTTCTATTCCGCTATTCAATTAAAACCTTTGGGGATCAATTAAATTGCGTGATAGTCTGTGTCGGTACGTGTGAGATCCACCTTTCCAAGTTTTTGGGGTTCATCTCATACTTCTGAAGATTTGAGGGTGCTGCCTGTTCCATACTCCTCCTCCTACTCCTCAACCATCCTTTTAGGGGTACAAACAATAGTAATTGGGGCCTAGTGTGGTGGTGTACGTGTGAGATACATACACTTTCTTTTTGATCATATTTTCTATTCCGCTATTCAATTAAAACCTTTGGGGATCAATTAAATTGCGTTGATAGTCTGTGTCGGTACGTGTGAGATCCACCTTTCCAAGTTTTTGGGGTTCATCTCATACTTCTGAAGATTTGAGGGTGCTGCCTGTTCCATACTCCTCCTCCTACTGCTCAACCATCCTTTTAGGGGTACAAACAATAGTAATTGGGGCCTAGTGTGGTGGTGTACGTGTGAGATACATACACTTTCTTTTTGATCATATTTTCTATTCCGCTATTCAATTAAAACCTTTGGGGATCAATTAAATTGCGTGATAGTCTGTGTCGGTACGTGTGAGATCCACCTTTCCAAGTTTTTGGGGTTCATCTCATACTTCTGAAGATTTGAGGGTGCTGCCTGTTCCATACTCCTCCTCCTACTCCTCAACCATCCTTTTAGGGGTACAAACAATAGTAATTGGGGCCTAGTGTGGTGGTGTACGTGTGAGATACATACACTTTCTTTTTGATCATATTTTCTATTCCGCTATTCAATTAAAACCTTTGGGGATCAATTAAATTGCGTGATAGTCTGTGTCGGTATGTGTGAGATCCACCTTTCCAAGTTTTTGGGGTTCATCTCATACTTCTGAAGATTTGAGGGTGCTGCCTGTTCCATACTCCTCCTCCTACTCCTCAACCATCCTTTTAGGGGTACAAACAATAGTAATTGGGGCCTAGTGTGGTGGTGTACGTGTGAGATACATACACTTTCTTTTTGATCATATTTTCTATTCCGCTATTCAATTAAAACCTTTGGGGATCAATTAAATTGCGTGATAGTCTGTGTCGGTACGTGTGAGATCCACCTTTCCAAGTTTTTGGGGTTCATCTCATACTTCTGAAGATTTGAGGGTGCTGCCTGTTCCATACTCCTCCTCCTACTGCTCAACCATCCTTTTAGGGGTACAAACAATAGTAATTGGGGCCTAGTGTGGTGGTGTACGTGTGAGATACATACACTTTCTTTTTGATCATATTTTCTATTCCGCTATTCAATTAAAACCTTTGGGGATCAATTAAATTGCGTGATAGTCTGTGTCGGTACGTGTGAGATCCACCTTTCCAAGTTTTTGGGGTTCATTTCATACTTCTGAAGATTTGAGGGTGCTGCCTGTTCCATACTCCTCCTCCTACTCCTCAACCATCCTTTTAGGGGTACAAACAATAGTAATTGGGGCCTAGGGTGGTGGTGTACGTGTGAGATACATACACTTTCTTTTTGATCATATTTTCTATTCCGCTATTCAATTAAAACCTTTGGGGATCAATTAAATTGCGTGATAGTCTGTGTCGGTACGTGTGAGATCCACCTTTCCAAGTTTTTGGGGTTCATCTCATACTTCTGAAGATTTGAGGGTGCTGCCTGTTCCATACTCCTCCTCCTACTCCTCAACCATCCTTTTAGGGGTACAAACAATAGTAATTGGGGCCTAGTGTGGTTGTGTACGTGTGAGATACATACACTTTCTTTTTGATCATATTTTCTATTCCGCTATTCAATTAAAACCTTTGGGGATCAATTAAATTGCGTGATAGTCTGTGTCGGTACGTGTGAGATCCACCTTTCCAAGTTTTTGGGGTTCATCTCATACTTCTGAAGATTTGAGGGTGCTGCCTGTTCCATACTCCTCCTCCTACTCCTCAACCATCCTTTTAGGGGTACAAACAATAGTAATTGGGGCCTAGTGTGGTGGTGTACGTGTGAGATACATACACTTTCTTTTTGATCATATTTTCTATTCCGCTATTCAATTAAAACCTTTGGGGATCAATTAAATTGCGTTGATAGTCTGTGTCGGTACGTGTGAGATCCACCTTTCCAAGTTTTTGGGGTTCATCTCATACTTCTGAAGATTTGAGGGTGCTGCCTGTTCCATACTCCTCCTCCTACTGCTCAACCATCCTTTTAGGGGTACAAACAATAGTAATTGGGGCCTAGTGTGGTGGTGTACGTGTGAGATACATACACTTTCTTTTTGATCATATTTTCTATTCCGCTATTCAATTAAAACCTTTGGGGATCAATTAAATTGCGTGATAGTCTGTGTCGGTACGTGTGAGATCCACCTTTCCAAGTTTTTGGGGTTCATCTCATACTTCTGAAGATTTGAGGGTGCTGCCTGTTCCATACTCCTCCTCCTACTCCTCAACCATCCTTTTAGGGGTACAAACAATAGTAATTGGGGCCTAGTGTGGTGGTGTACGTGTGAGATACATACACTTTCTTTTTGATCATATTTTCTATTCCGCTATTCAATTAAAACCTTTGGGGATCAATTAAATTGCGTTGATAGTCTGTGTCGGTACGTGTGAGATCCACCTTTCCAAGTTTTTGGGGTTCATCTCATACTTCTGAAGATTTGAGGGTGCTGCCTGTTCCATACTCCTCCTCCTACTGCTCAACCATCCTTTTAGGGGTACAAACAATAGTAATTGGGGCCTAGTGTGGTGGTGTACGTGTGAGATACATACACTTTCTTTTTGATCATATTTTCTATTCCGCTATTCAATTAAAACCTTTGGGGATCAATTAAATTGCGTGATAGTCTGTGTCGGTACGTGTGAGATCCACCTTTCCAAGTTTTTGGGGTTCATCTCATACTTCTGAAGATTTGAGGGTGCTGCCTGTTCCATACTCCTCCTCCTACTCCTCAACCATCCTTTTAGGGGTACAAACAATAGTAATTGGGGCCTAGTGTGGTGGTGTACGTGTGAGATACATACACTTTCTTTTTGATCATATTTTCTATTCCGCTATTCAATTAAAACCTTTGGGGATCAATTAAATTGCGTGATAGTCTGTGTCGGTACGTGTGAGATCCGCCTTTCCAAGTTTTTGGGGTTCATCTCATACTTCTGAAGATTTGAGGGTGCTGCCTGTTCCATACTCCTCCTCCTACTCCTCAACCATCCTTTTAGGGGTACAAACAATAGTAATTGGGGCCTAGTGTGGTGGTGTACGTGTGAGATACATACACTTTCTTTTTGATCATATTTTCTATTCCGCTATTCAATTAAAACCTTTGGGGATCAATTAAATTGCGTGATAGTCTGTGTCGGTACGTGTGAGATCCACCTTTCCAAGTTTTTGGGGTTCATCTCATACTTCTGAAGATTTGAGGGTGCTGCCTGTTCCATACTCCTCCTCCTACTCCTCAACCATCCTTTTAGGGGTACCAACAATAGTAATTGGGGCCTAGTGTGGTGGTGTACGTGTGAGATACATACACTTTCTTTTTGATCATATTTTCTATTCCGCTATTCAATTAAAACCTTTGGGGATCAATTAAATTGCGTGATAGTCTGTATCGGTACGTGTGAGATCCACCTTTCCAAGTTTTTGGGGTTCATCTCATACTTCTGAAGATTTGAGGGTGCTGCCTGTTCCATACTCCTCCTCCTACTCCTCAACCATCCTTTTAGGGGTACAAACTATAGTAATTGGGGCCTAGTGTGGTGGTGTACGTGTGAGATACATACACTTTCTTTTTGATCATATTTTCTATTCCGCTATTCAATTAAAACCTTTGGGGATCAATTAAATTGCGTGATAGTCTGTGTCGGTACGTGTGAGATCCACCTTTCCAAGTTTTTGGGGTTCATCTCATACTTCTGAAGATTTGAGGGTGCTGCCTGTTCCATACTCCTCCTCCTACTCCTCAACCATCCTTTTAGGGGTACAAACAATAGTAATTGGGGCCTAGTGTGGTGGTGTACGTGTGAGATACATACACTTTCTTTTTGATCATATTTTCTATTCCGCTATTCAATTAAAACCTTTGGGGATCAATTAAATTGCGTTGATAGTCTGTGTCGGTACGTGTGAGATCCACCTTTCCAAGTTTTTGGGGTTCATCTCATACTTCTGAAGATTTGAGGGTGCTGCCTGTTCCATACTCCTCCTCCTACTGCTCAACCATCCTTTTAGGGGTACAAACAATAGTAATTGGGGCCTAGTGTGGTGGTGTACGTGTGAGATACATACACTTTCTTTTTGATCATATTTTCTATTCCGCTATTCAATTAAAACCTTTGGGGATCAATTAAATTGCGTGATAGTCTGTGTCGGTACGTGTGAGATCCACCTTTCCAAGTTTTTGGGGTTCATCTCATACTTCTGAAGATTTGAGGGTGCTGCCTGTTCCATACTCCTCCTCCTACTCCTCAACCATCCTTTTAGGGGTACAAACAATAGTAATTGGGGCCTAGTGTGGTGGTGTACGTGTGAGATACATACACTTTCTTTTTGATCATATTTTCTATTCCGCTATTCAATTAAAACCTTTGGGGATCAATTAAATTGCGTTGATAGTCTGTGTCGGTACGTGTGAGATCCACCTTTCCAAGTTTTTGGGGTTCATCTCATACTTCTGAAGATTTGAGGGTGCTGCCTGTTCCATACTCCTCCTCCTACTGCTCAACCATCCTTTTAGGGGTACAAACAATAGTAATTGGGGCCTAGTGTGGTGGTGTACGTGTGAGATACATACACTTTCTTTTTGATCATATTTTCTATTCCGCTATTCAATTAAAACCTTTGGGGATCAATTAAATTGCGTGATAGTCTGTGTCGGTACGTGTGAGATCCACCTTTCCAAGTTTTTGGGGTTCATCTCATACTTCTGAAGATTTGAGGGTGCTGCCTGTTCCATACTCCTCCTCCTACTCCTCAACCATCCTTTTAGGGGTACAAACAATAGTAATTGGGGCCTAGTGTGGTGGTGTACGTGTGAGATACATACACTTTCTTTTTGATCATATTTTCTATTCCGCTATTCAATTAAAACCTTTGGGGATCAATTAAATTGCGTTGATAGTCTGTGTCGGTACGTGTGAGATCCACCTTTCCAAGTTTTTGGGGTTCATCTCATACTTCTGAAGATTTGAGGGTGCTGCCTGTTCCATACTCCTCCTCCTACTGCTCAACCATCCTTTTAGGGGTACAAACAATAGTAATTGGGGCCTAGTGTGGTGGTGTACGTGTGAGATACATACACTTTCTTTTTGATCATATTTTCTATTCCGCTATTCAATTAAAACCTTTGGGGATCAATTAAATTGCGTGATAGTCTGTGTCGGTACGTGTGAGATCCACCTTTCCAAGTTTTTGGGGTTCATCTCATACTTCTGAAGATTTGAGGGTGCTGCCTGTTCCATACTCCTCCTCCTACTCCTCAACCATCCTTTTAGGGGTACAAACAATAGTAATTGGGGCCTAGTGTGGTGGTGTACGTGTGAGATACATACACTTTCTTTTTGATCATATTTTCTATTCCGCTATTCAATTAAAACCTTTGGGGATCAATTAAATTGCGTGATAGTCTGTGTCGGTACGTGTGAGATCCGCCTTTCCAAGTTTTTGGGGTTCATCTCATACTTCTGAAGATTTGAGGGTGCTGCCTGTTCCATACTCCTCCTCCTACTCCTCAACCATCCTTTTAGGGGTACAAACAATAGTAATTGGGGCCTAGTGTGGTGGTGTACGTGTGAGATACATACACTTTCTTTTTGATCATATTTTCTATTCCGCTATTCAATTAAAACCTTTGGGGATCAATTAAATTGCGTGATAGTCTGTGTCGGTACGTGTGAGATCCACCTTTCCAAGTTTTTGGGGTTCATCTCATACTTCTGAAGATTTGAGGGTGCTGCCTGTTCCATACTCCTCCTCCTACTCCTCAACCATCCTTTTAGGGGTACCAACAATAGTAATTGGGGCCTAGTGTGGTGGTGTACGTGTGAGATACATACACTTTCTTTTTGATCATATTTTCTATTCCGCTATTCAATTAAAACCTTTGGGGATCAATTAAATTGCGTGATAGTCTGTATCGGTACGTGTGAGATCCACCTTTCCAAGTTTTTGGGGTTCATCTCATACTTCTGAAGATTTGAGGGTGCTGCCTGTTCCATACTCCTCCTCCTACTCCTCAACCATCCTTTTAGGGGTACAAACTATAGTAATTGGGGCCTAGTGTGGTGGTGTACGTGTGAGATACATACACTTTCTTTTTGATCATATTTTCTATTCCGCTATTCAATTAAAACCTTTGGGGATCAATTAAATTGCGTGATAGTCTGTGTCGGTACGTGTGAGATCCACCTTTCCAAGTTTTTGGGGTTCATCTCATACTTCTGAAGATTTGAGGGTGCTGCCTGTTCCATACTCCTCCTCCTACTCCTCAACCATCCTTTTAGGGGTACAAACAATAGTAATTGGGGCCTAGTGTGGTGGTGTACGTGTGAGATACATACACTTTCTTTTTGATCATATTTTCTATCCCGCTATTCAATTAAAACCTTTGGGGATCAATTAAATTGCGTTGATAGTCTGTGTCGGTACGTGTGAGATCCACCTTTCCAAGTTTTTGGGGTTCATCTCATACTTCTGAAGATTTGAGGGTGCTGCCTGTTCCATACTCCTCCTCCTACTGCTCAACCATCCTTTTAGGGGTACAAACAATAGTAATTGGGGCCTAGTGTGGTGGTGTACGTGTGAGATACATACACTTTCTTTTTCATCATATTTTCTATTCCGCTATTCAATTAAAACCTTTGGGGATCAATTAAATTGCGTGATAGTCTGTGTCGGTACGTGTGAGATCCACCTTTCCAAGTTTTTGGGGTTCATCTCATACTTCTGAAGATTTGAGGGTGCTGCCTGTTCCATACTCCTCCTCCTACTCCTCAACCATCCTTTTAGGGGTACAAACAATAGTAATTGGGGCCTAGTGTGGTGGTGTACGTGTGAGATACATACACTTTCTTTTTGATCATATTTTCTATTCCGCTATTCAATTAAAACCTTTGGGGATCAATTAAATTGCGTGATAGTCTGTGTCGGTACGTGTGAGATCCACCTTTCCAAGTTTTTGGGGTTCATCTCATACTTCTGAAGATTTGAGGGTGCTGCCTGTTCCATACTCCTCCTCCTACTCCTCAACCATCCTTTTAGGGGTACAAACAATAGTAATTGGGGCCTAGTGTGGTGGTGTACGTGTGAGATACATACACTTTCTTTTTGATCATATTTTCTATTCCGCTATTCAATTAAAACCTTTGGGGATCAATTAAATTGCGTTGATAGTCTGTGTCGGTACGTGTGAGATCCACCTTTCCAAGTTTTTGGGGTTCATCTCATACTTCTGAAGATTTGAGGGTGCTGCCTGTTCCATACTCCTCCTCCTACTGCTCAACCATCCTTTTAGGGGTACAAACAATAGTAATTGGGGCCTAGTGTGGTGGTGTATGTGTGAGATACATACACTTTCTTTTTGATCATATTTTCTATTCCGCTATTCAATTAAAACCTTTGGGGATCAATTAAATTGCGTGATAGTCTGTGTCGGTATGTGTGAGATCCACCTTTCCAAGTTTTTGGGGTTCATCTCATACTTCTGAAGATTTGAGGGTGCTGCCTGTTCCATACTCCTCCTCCTACTCCTCAACCATCCTTTTAGGGGTACAAACAATAGTAATTGGGGCCTAGTGTGGTGGTGTACGTGTGAGATACATACACTTTCTTTTTGATCATATTTTCTATTCCGCTATTCAATTAAAACCTTTGGGGATCAATTAAATTGCGTGATAGTCTGTGTCGGTACGTGTGAGATCCACCTTTCCAAGTTTTTGGGGTTCATCTCATACTTCTGAAGATTTGAGGGTGCTGCCTGTTCCATACTCCTCCTCCTACTGCTCAACCATCCTTTTAGGGGTACAAACAATAGTAATTGGGGCCTAGTGTGGTGGTGTACGTGTGAGATACATACACTTTCTTTTTGATCATATTTTCTATTCCGCTATTCAATTAAAACCTTTGGGGATCAATTAAATTGCGTGATAGTCTGTGTCGGTACGTGTGAGATCCACCTTTCCAAGTTTTTGGGGTTCATTCCATACTTCTGAAGATTTGAGGGTGCTGCCTGTTCCATACTCCTCCTCCTACTCCTCAACCATCCTTTTAGGGGTACAAACAATAGTAATTGGGGCCTAGGGTGGTGGTGTACGTGTGAGATACATACACTTTCTTTTTGATCATATTTTCTATTCCGCTATTCAATTAAAACCTTTGGGGATCAATTAAATTGCGTGATAGTCTGTGTCGGTACGTGTGAGATCCACCTTTCCAAGTTTTTGGGGTTCATCTCATACTTCTGAAGATTTGAGGGTGCTGCCTGTTCCATACTCCTCCTCCTACTCCTCAACCATCCTTTTAGGGGTACAAACAATAGTAATTGGGGCCTAGTGTGGTGGTGTACGTGTGAGATACATACACTTTCTTTTTGATCATATTTTCTATTCCGCTATTCAATTAAAACCTTTGGGGATCAATTAAATTGCGTGATAGTCTGTGTCGGTACGTGTGAGATCCACCTTTCCAAGTTTTTGGGGTTCATCTCATACTTCTGAAGATTTGAGGGTGCTGCCTGTTCCATACTCCTCCTCCTACTCCTCAACCATCCTTTTAGGGGTACAAACAATAGTAATTGGGGCCTAGTGTGGTGGTGTACGTGTGAGATACATACACTTTCTTTTTGATCATATTTTCTATTCCGCTATTCAATTAAAACCTTTGGGGATCAATTAAATTGCGTTGATAGTCTGTGTCGGTACGTGTGAGATCCACCTTTCCAAGTTTTTGGGGTTCATCTCATACTTCTGAAGATTTGAGGGTGCTGCCTGTTCCATACTCCTCCTCCTACTGCTCAACCATCCTTTTAGGGGTACAAACAATAGTAATTGGGGCCTAGTGTGGTGGTGTACGTGTGAGATACATACACTTTCTTTTTGATCATATTTTCTATTCCGCTATTCAATTAAAACCTTTGGGGATCAATTAAATTGCGTGATAGTCTGTGTCGGTACGTGTGAGATCCACCTTTCCAAGTTTTTGGGGTTCATCTCATACTTCTGAAGATTTGAGGGTGCTGCCTGTTCCATACTCCTCCTCCTACTCCTCAACCATCCTTTTAGGGGTACAAACAATAGTAATTGGGGCCTAGTGTGGTGGTGTACGTGTGAGATACATACACTTTCTTTTTGATCATATTTTCTATTCCGCTATTCAATTAAAACCTTTGGGGATCAATTAAATTGCGTGATAGTCTGTGTCGGTATGTGTGAGATCCACCTTTCCAAGTTTTTGGGGTTCATCTCATACTTCTGAAGATTTGAGGGTGCTGCCTGTTCCATACTCCTCCTCCTACTCCTCAACCATCCTTTTAGGGGTACAAACAATAGTAATTGGGGCCTAGTGTGGTGGTGTACGTGTGAGATACATACACTTTCTTTTTGATCATATTTTCTATTCCGCTATTCAATTAAAACCTTTGGGGATCAATTAAATTGCGTGATAGTCTGTGTCGGTACGTGTGAGATCCACCTTTCCAAGTTTTTGGGGTTCATCTCATACTTCTGAAGATTTGAGGGTGCTGCCTGTTCCATACTCCTCCTCCTACTGCTCAACCATCCTTTTAGGGGTACAAACAATAGTAATTGGGGCCTAGTGTGGTGGTGTACGTGTGAGATACATACACTTTCTTTTTGATCATATTTTCTATTCCGCTATTCAATTAAAACCTTTGGGGATCAATTAAATTGCGTGATAGTCTGTGTCGGTACGTGTGAGATCCACCTTTCCAAGTTTTTGGGGTTCATTTCATACTTCTGAAGATTTGAGGGTGCTGCCTGTTCCATACTCCTCCTCCTACTCCTCAACCATCCTTTTAGGGGTACAAACAATAGTAATTGGGGCCTAGGGTGGTGGTGTACGTGTGAGATACATACACTTTCTTTTTGATCATATTTTCTATTCCGCTATTCAATTAAAACCTTTGGGGATCAATTAAATTGCGTGATAGTCTGTGTCGGTACGTGTGAGATCCACCTTTCCAAGTTTTTGGGGTTCATCTCATACTTCTGAAGATTTGAGGGTGCTGCCTGTTCCATACTCCTCCTCCTACTCCTCAACCATCCTTTTAGGGGTACAAACAATAGTAATTGGGGCCTAGTGTGGTGGTGTACGTGTGAGATACATACACTTTCTTTTTGATCATATTTTCTATTCCGCTATTCAATTAAAACCTTTGGGGATCAATTAAATTGCGTTGATAGTCTGTGTCGGTACGTGTGAGATCCACCTTTCCAAGTTTTTGGGGTTCATCTCATACTTCTGAAGATTTGAGGGTGCTGCCTGTTCCATACTCCTCCTCCTACTGCTCAACCATCCTTTTAGGGGTACAAACAATAGTAATTGGGGCCTAGTGTGGTGGTGTACGTGTGAGATACATACACTTTCTTTTTGATCATATTTTCTATTCCGCTATTCAATTAAAACCTTTGGGGATCAATTAAATTGCGTGATAGTCTGTGTCGGTACGTGTGAGATCCACCTTTCCAAGTTTTTGGGGTTCATCTCATACTTCTGAAGATTTGAGGGTGCTGCCTGTTCCATACTCCTCCTCCTACTCCTCAACCATCCTTTTAGGGGTACAAACAATAGTAATTGGGGCCTAGTGTGGTGGTGTACGTGTGAGATACATACACTTTCTTTTTGATCATATTTTCTATTCCGCTATTCAATTAAAACCTTTGGGGATCAATTAAATTGCGTGATAGTCTGTGTCGGTATGTGTGAGATCCACCTTTCCAAGTTTTTGGGGTTCATCTCATACTTCTGAAGATTTGAGGGTGCTGCCTGTTCCATACTCCTCCTCCTACTCCTCAACCATCCTTTTAGGGGTACAAACAATAGTAATTGGGGCCTAGTGTGGTGGTGTACGTGTGAGATACATACACTTTCTTTTTGATCATATTTTCTATTCCGCTATTCAATTAAAACCTTTGGGGATCAATTAAATTGCGTGATAGTCTGTGTCGGTACGTGTGAGATCCACCTTTCCAAGTTTTTGGGGTTCATCTCATACTTCTGAAGATTTGAGGGTGCTGCCTGTTCCATACTCCTCCTCCTACTGCTCAACCATCCTTTTAGGGGTACAAACAATAGTAATTGGGGCCTAGTGTGGTGGTGTACGTGTGAGATACATACACTTTCTTTTTGATCATATTTTCTATTCCGCTATTCAATTAAAACCTTTGGGGATCAATTAAATTGCGTGATAGTCTGTGTCGGTACGTGTGAGATCCACCTTTCCAAGTTTTTGGGGTTCATTTCATACTTCTGAAGATTTGAGGGTGCTGCCTGTTCCATACTCCTCCTCCTACTCCTCAACCATCCTTTTAGGGGTACAAACAATAGTAATTGGGGCCTAGGGTGGTGGTGTACGTGTGAGATACATACACTTTCTTTTTGATCATATTTTCTATTCCGCTATTCAATTAAAACCTTTGGGGATCAATTAAATTGCGTGATAGTCTGTGTCGGTACGTGTGAGATCCACCTTTCCAAGTTTTTGGGGTTCATCTCATACTTCTGAAGATTTGAGGGTGCTGCCTGTTCCATACTCCTCCTCCTACTCCTCAACCATCCTTTTAGGGGTACAAACAATAGTAATTGGGGCCTAGTGTGGTGGTGTACGTGTGAGATACATACACTTTCTTTTTGATCATATTTTCTATTCCGCTATTCAATTAAAACCTTTGGGGATCAATTAAATTGCGTGATAGTCTGTGTCGGTACGTGTGAGATCCACCTTTCCAAGTTTTTGGGGTTCATCTCATACTTCTGAAGATTTGAGGGTGCTGCCTGTTCCATACTCCTCCTCCTACTCCTCAACCATCCTTTTAGGGGTACAAACAATAGTAATTGGGGCCTAGTGTGGTGGTGTACGTGTGAGATACATACACTTTCTTTTTGATCATATTTTCTATTCCGCTATTCAATTAAAACCTTTGGGGATCAATTAAATTGCGTGATAGTCTGTGTCGGTACGTGTGAGATCCGCCTTTCCAAGTTTTTGGGGTTCATCTCATACTTCTGAAGATTTGAGGGTGCTGCCTGTTCCATACTCCTCCTCCTACTCCTCAACCATCCTTTTAGGGGTACAAACAATAGTAATTGGGGCCTAGTGTGGTGGTGTACGTGTGAGATACATACACTTTCTTTTTGATCATATTTTCTATTCCGCTATTCAATTAAAACCTTTGGGGATCAATTAAATTGCGTGATAGTCTGTGTCGGTACGTGTGAGATCCACCTTTCCAAGTTTTTGGGGTTCATCTCATACTTCTGAAGATTTGAGGGTGCTGCCTGTTCCATACTCCTCCTCCTACTCCTCAACCATCCTTTTAGGGGTACCAACAATAGTAATTGGGGCCTAGTGTGGTGGTGTACGTGTGAGATACATACACTTTCTTTTTGATCATATTTTCTATTCCGCTATTCAATTAAAACCTTTGGGGATCAATTAAATTGCGTGATAGTCTGTATCGGTACGTGTGAGATCCACCTTTCCAAGTTTTTGGGGTTCATCTCATACTTCTGAAGATTTGAGGGTGCTGCCTGTTCCATACTCCTCCTCCTACTCCTCAACCATCCTTTTAGGGGTACAAACTATAGTAATTGGGGCCTAGTGTGGTGGTGTACGTGTGAGATACATACACTTTCTTTTTGATCATATTTTCTATTCCGCTATTCAATTAAAACCTTTGGGGATCAATTAAATTGCGTGATAGTCTGTGTCGGTACGTGTGAGATCCACCTTTCCAAGTTTTTGGGGTTCATCTCATACTTCTGAAGATTTGAGGGTGCTGCCTGTTCCATACTCCTCCTCCTACTCCTCAACCATCCTTTTAGGGGTACAAACAATAGTAATTGGGGCCTAGTGTGGTGGTGTACGTGTGAGATACATACACTTTCTTTTTGATCATATTTTCTATTCCGCTATTCAATTAAAACCTTTGGGGATCAATTAAATTGCGTTGATAGTCTGTGTCGGTACGTGTGAGATCCACCTTTCCAAGTTTTTGGGGTTCATCTCATACTTCTGAAGATTTGAGGGTGCTGCCTGTTCCATACTCCTCCTCCTACTGCTCAACCATCCTTTTAGGGGTACAAACAATAGTAATTGGGGCCTAGTGTGGTGGTGTACGTGTGAGATACATACACTTTCTTTTTGATCATATTTTCTATTCCGCTATTCAATTAAAACCTTTGGGGATCAATTAAATTGCGTGATAGTCTGTGTCGGTACGTGTGAGATCCACCTTTCCAAGTTTTTGGGGTTCATCTCATACTTCTGAAGATTTGAGGGTGCTGCCTGTTCCATACTCCTCCTCCTACTCCTCAACCATCCTTTTAGGGGTACAAACAATAGTAATTGGGGCCTAGTGTGGTGGTGTACGTGTGAGATACATACACTTTCTTTTTGATCATATTTTCTATTCCGCTATTCAATTAAAACCTTTGGGGATCAATTAAATTGCGTGATAGTCTGTGTCGGTACGTGTGAGATCCACCTTTCCAAGTTTTTGGGGTTCATCTCATACTTCTGAAGATTTGAGGGTGCTGCCTGTTCCATACTCCTCCTCCTACTCCTCAACCATCCTTTTAGGGGTACAAACAATAGTAATTGGGGCCTAGTGTGGTGGTGTACGTGTGAGATACATACACTTTCTTTTTGATCATATTTTCTATTCCGCTATTCAATTAAAACCTTTGGGGATCAATTAAATTGCGTTGATAGTCTGTGTCGGTACGTGTGAGATCCACCTTTCCAAGTTTTTGGGGTTCATCTCATACTTCTGAAGATTTGAGGGTGCTGCCTGTTCCATACTCCTCCTCCTACTGCTCAACCATCCTTTTAGGGGTACAAACAATAGTAATTGGGGCCTAGTGTGGTGGTGTACGTGTGAGATACATACACTTTCTTTTTGATCATATTTTCTATTCCGCTATTCAATTAAAACCTTTGGGGATCAATTAAATTGCGTGATAGTCTGTGTCGGTACGTGTGAGATCCACCTTTCCAAGTTTTTGGGGTTCATCTCATACTTCTGAAGATTTGAGGGTGCTGCCTGTTCCATACTCCTCCTCCTACTCCTCAACCATCCTTTTAGGGGTACAAACAATAGTAATTGGGGCCTAGTGTGGTGGTGTACGTGTGAGATACATACACTTTCTTTTTGATCATATTTTCTATTCCGCTATTCAATTAAAACCTTTGGGGATCAATTAAATTGCGTGATAGTCTGTGTCGGTATGTGTGAGATCCACCTTTCCAAGTTTTTGGGGTTCATCTCATACTTCTGAAGATTTGAGGGTGCTGCCTGTTCCATACTCCTCCTCCTACTCCTCAACCATCCTTTTAGGGGTACAAACAATAGTAATTGGGGCCTAGTGTGGTGGTGTACGTGTGAGATACATACACTTTCTTTTTGATCATATTTTCTATTCCGCTATTCAATTAAAACCTTTGGGGATCAATTAAATTGCGTGATAGTCTGTGTCGGTACGTGTGAGATCCACCTTTCCAAGTTTTTGGGGTTCATCTCATACTTCTGAAGATTTGAGGGTGCTGCCTGTTCCATACTCCTCCTCCTACTGCTCAACCATCCTTTTAGGGGTACAAACAATAGTAATTGGGGCCTAGTGTGGTGGTGTACGTGTGAGATACATACACTTTCTTTTTGATCATATTTTCTATTCCGCTATTCAATTAAAACCTTTGGGGATCAATTAAATTGCGTGATAGTCTGTGTCGGTACGTGTGAGATCCACCTTTCCAAGTTTTTGGGGTTCATTTCATACTTCTGAAGATTTGAGGGTGCTGCCTGTTCCATACTCCTCCTCCTACTCCTCAACCATCCTTTTAGGGGTACAAACAATAGTAATTGGGGCCTAGGGTGGTGGTGTACGTGTGAGATACATACACTTTCTTTTTGATCATATTTTCTATTCCGCTATTCAATTAAAACCTTTGGGGATCAATTAAATTGCGTGATAGTCTGTGTCGGTACGTGTGAGATCCACCTTTCCAAGTTTTTGGGGTTCATCTCATACTTCTGAAGATTTGAGGGTGCTGCCTGTTCCATACTCCTCCTCCTACTCCTCAACCATCCTTTTAGGGGTACAAACAATAGTAATTGGGGCCTAGTGTGGTTGTGTACGTGTGAGATACATACACTTTCTTTTTGATCATATTTTCTATTCCGCTATTCAATTAAAACCTTTGGGGATCAATTAAATTGCGTGATAGTCTGTGTCGGTACGTGTGAGATCCACCTTTCCAAGTTTTTGGGGTTCATCTCATACTTCTGAAGATTTGAGGGTGCTGCCTGTTCCATACTCCTCCTCCTACTCCTCAACCATCCTTTTAGGGGTACAAACAATAGTAATTGGGGCCTAGTGTGGTGGTGTACGTGTGAGATACATACACTTTCTTTTTGATCATATTTTCTATTCCGCTATTCAATTAAAACCTTTGGGGATCAATTAAATTGCGTGATAGTCTGTGTCGGTACGTGTGAGATCCACCTTTCCAAGTTTTTGGGGTTCATCTCATACTTCTGAAGATTTGAGGGTGCTGCCTGTTCCATACTCCTCCTCCTACTCCTCAACCATCCTTTTAGGGGTACAAACAATAGTAATTGGGGCCTAGTGTGGTGGTGTACGTGTGAGATACATACACTTTCTTTTTGATCATATTTTCTATTCCGCTATTCAATTAAAACCTTTGGGGATCAATTAAATTGCGTTGATAGTCTGTGTCGGTACGTGTGAGATCCACCTTTCCAAGTTTTTGGGGTTCATCTCATACTTCTGAAGATTTGAGGGTGCTGCCTGTTCCATACTCCTCCTCCTACTGCTCAACCATCCTTTTAGGGGTACAAACAATAGTAATTGGGGCCTAGTGTGGTGGTGTACGTGTGAGATACATACACTTTCTTTTTGATCATATTTTCTATTCCGCTATTCAATTAAAACCTTTGGGGATCAATTAAATTGCGTGATAGTCTGTGTCGGTACGTGTGAGATCCACCTTTCCAAGTTTTTGGGGTTCATCTCATACTTCTGAAGATTTGAGGGTGCTGCCTGTTCCATACTCCTCCTCCTACTCCTCAACCATCCTTTTAGGGGTACAAACAATAGTAATTGGGGCCTAGTGTGGTGGTGTACGTGTGAGATACATACACTTTCTTTTTGATCATATTTTCTATTCCGCTATTCAATTAAAACCTTTGGGGATCAATTAAATTGCGTGATAGTCTGTGTCGGTATGTGTGAGATCCACCTTTCCAAGTTTTTGGGGTTCATCTCATACTTCTGAAGATTTGAGGGTGCTGCCTGTTCCATACTCCTCCTCCTACTCCTCAACCATCCTTTTAGGGGTACAAACAATAGTAATTGGGGCCTAGTGTGGTGGTGTACGTGTGAGATACATACACTTTCTTTTTGATCATATTTTCTATTCCGCTATTCAATTAAAACCTTTGGGGATCAATTAAATTGCGTGATAGTCTGTGTCGGTACGTGTGAGATCCACCTTTCCAAGTTTTTGGGGTTCATCTCATACTTCTGAAGATTTGAGGGTGCTGCCTGTTCCATACTCCTCCTCCTACTGCTCAACCATCCTTTTAGGGGTACAAACAATAGTAATTGGGGCCTAGTGTGGTGGTGTACGTGTGAGATACATACACTTTCTTTTTGATCATATTTTCTATTCCGCTATTCAATTAAAACCTTTGGGGATCAATTAAATTGCGTGATAGTCTGTGTCGGTACGTGTGAGATCCACCTTTCCAAGTTTTTGGGGTTCATTTCATACTTCTGAAGATTTGAGGGTGCTGCCTGTTCCATACTCCTCCTCCTACTCCTCAACCATCCTTTTAGGGGTACAAACAATAGTAATTGGGGCCTAGGGTGGTGGTGTACGTGTGAGATACATACACTTTCTTTTTGATCATATTTTCTATTCCGCTATTCAATTAAAACCTTTGGGGATCAATTAAATTGCGTGATAGTCTGTGTCGGTACGTGTGAGATCCACCTTTCCAAGTTTTTGGGGTTCATCTCATACTTCTGAAGATTTGAGGGTGCTGCCTGTTCCATACTCCTCCTCCTACTCCTCAACCATCCTTTTAGGGGTACAAACAATAGTAATTGGGGCCTAGTGTGGTTGTGTACGTGTGAGATACATACACTTTCTTTTTGATCATATTTTCTATTCCGCTATTCAATTAAAACCTTTGGGGATCAATTAAATTGCGTGATAGTCTGTGTCGGTACGTGTGAGATCCACCTTTCCAAGTTTTTGGGGTTCATCTCATACTTCTGAAGATTTGAGGGTGCTGCCTGTTCCATACTCCTCCTCCTACTCCTCAACCATCCTTTTAGGGGTACAAACAATAGTAATTGGGGCCTAGTGTGGTGGTGTACGTGTGAGATACATACACTTTCTTTTTGATCATATTTTCTATTCCGCTATTCAATTAAAACCTTTGGGGATCAATTAAATTGCGTTGATAGTCTGTGTCGGTACGTGTGAGATCCACCTTTCCAAGTTTTTGGGGTTCATCTCATACTTCTGAAGATTTGAGGGTGCTGCCTGTTCCATACTCCTCCTCCTACTGCTCAACCATCCTTTTAGGGGTACAAACAATAGTAATTGGGGCCTAGTGTGGTGGTGTACGTGTGAGATACATACACTTTCTTTTTGATCATATTTTCTATTCCGCTATTCAATTAAAACCTTTGGGGATCAATTAAATTGCGTGATAGTCTGTGTCGGTACGTGTGAGATCCACCTTTCCAAGTTTTTGGGGTTCATCTCATACTTCTGAAGATTTGAGGGTGCTGCCTGTTCCATACTCCTCCTCCTACTCCTCAACCATCCTTTTAGGGGTACAAACAATAGTAATTGGGGCCTAGTGTGGTGGTGTACGTGTGAGATACATACACTTTCTTTTTGATCATATTTTCTATTCCGCTATTCAATTAAAACCTTTGGGGATCAATTAAATTGCGTGATAGTCTGTGTCGGTACGTGTGAGATCCGCCTTTCCAAGTTTTTGGGGTTCATCTCATACTTCTGAAGATTTGAGGGTGCTGCCTGTTCCATACTCCTCCTCCTACTCCTCAACCATCCTTTTAGGGGTACAAACAATAGTAATTGGGGCCTAGTGTGGTGGTGTACGTGTGAGATACATACACTTTCTTTTTGATCATATTTTCTATTCCGCTATTCAATTAAAACCTTTGGGGATCAATTAAATTGCGTGATAGTCTGTGTCGGTACGTGTGAGATCCACCTTTCCAAGTTTTTGGGGTTCATCTCATACTTCTGAAGATTTGAGGGTGCTGCCTGTTCCATACTCCTCCTCCTACTCCTCAACCATCCTTTTAGGGGTACCAACAATAGTAATTGGGGCCTAGTGTGGTGGTGTACGTGTGAGATACATACACTTTCTTTTTGATCATATTTTCTATTCCGCTATTCAATTAAAACCTTTGGGGATCAATTAAATTGCGTGATAGTCTGTATCGGTACGTGTGAGATCCACCTTTCCAAGTTTTTGGGGTTCATCTCATACTTCTGAAGATTTGAGGGTGCTGCCTGTTCCATACTCCTCCTCCTACTCCTCAACCATCCTTTTAGGGGTACAAACTATAGTAATTGGGGCCTAGTGTGGTGGTGTACGTGTGAGATACATACACTTTCTTTTTGATCATATTTTCTATTCCGCTATTCAATTAAAACCTTTGGGGATCAATTAAATTGCGTGATAGTCTGTGTCGGTACGTGTGAGATCCACCTTTCCAAGTTTTTGGGGTTCATCTCATACTTCTGAAGATTTGAGGGTGCTGCCTGTTCCATACTCCTCCTCCTACTCCTCAACCATCCTTTTAGGGGTACAAACAATAGTAATTGGGGCCTAGTGTGGTGGTGTACGTGTGAGATACATACACTTTCTTTTTGATCATATTTTCTATTCCGCTATTCAATTAAAACCTTTGGGGATCAATTAAATTGCGTTGATAGTCTGTGTCGGTACGTGTGAGATCCACCTTTCCAAGTTTTTGGGGTTCATCTCATACTTCTGAAGATTTGAGGGTGCTGCCTGTTCCATACTCCTCCTCCTACTGCTCAACCATCCTTTTAGGGGTACAAACAATAGTAATTGGGGCCTAGTGTGGTGGTGTACGTGTGAGATACATACACTTTCTTTTTGATCATATTTTCTATTCCGCTATTCAATTAAAACCTTTGGGGATCAATTAAATTGCGTGATAGTCTGTGTCGGTACGTGTGAGATCCACCTTTCCAAGTTTTTGGGGTTCATCTCATACTTCTGAAGATTTGAGGGTGCTGCCTGTTCCATACTCCTCCTCCTACTCCTCAACCATCCTTTTAGGGGTACAAACAATAGTAATTGGGGCCTAGTGTGGTGGTGTACGTGTGAGATACATACACTTTCTTTTTGATCATATTTTCTATTCCGCTATTCAATTAAAACCTTTGGGGATCAATTAAATTGCGTGATAGTCTGTGTCGGTACGTGTGAGATCCACCTTTCCAAGTTTTTGGGGTTCATCTCATACTTCTGAAGATTTGAGGGTGCTGCCTGTTCCATACTCCTCCTCCTACTCCTCAACCATCCTTTTAGGGGTACCAACAATAGTAATTGGGGCCTAGTGTGGTGGTGTACGTGTGAGATACATACACTTTCTTTTTGATCATATTTTCTATTCCGCTATTCAATTAAAACCTTTGGGGATCAATTAAATTGCGTGATAGTCTGTATCGGTACGTGTGAGATCCACCTTTCCAAGTTTTTGGGGTTCATCTCATACTTCTGAAGATTTGAGGGTGCTGCCTGTTCCATACTCCTCCTCCTACTCCTCAACCATCCTTTTAGGGGTACAAACAATAGTAATTGGGGCCTAGTGTGGTGGTGTACGTTTGAGATACATACACTTTCTTTTTGATCATATTTTCTATTCCGCTATTCAATTAAAACCTTTGGGGATCAATTAAATTGCGTGATAGTCTGTGTCGGTACGTGTGAGATCCACCTTTCCAAGTTTTTGGGGTTCATCTCATACTTCTGAAGATTTGAGGGTGCTGCCTGTTCCATACTCCTCCTCCTACTGCTCAACCATCCTTTTAGGGGTACAAACAATAGTAATTGGGGCCTAGTGTGGTGGTGTACGTGTGAGATACATACACTTTCTTTTTGATCATATTTTCTATTCCGCTATTCAATTAAAACCTTTGGGGATCAATTAAATTGCGTGATAGTCTGTGTCGGTACGTGTGAGATCCACCTTTCCAAGTTTTTGGGGTTCATCTCATACTTCTGAAGATTTGAGGGTGCTGCCTGTTCCATACTCCTCCTCCTACTGCTCAACCATTCTTTTAGGGGTACAAACAATAGTAATTGGGGCCTAGTGTGGTGGTGTACGTGTGAGATACATACACTTTCTTTTTGATCATATTTTCTATTCCGCTATTCAATTAAAACCTTTGGGGATCAATTAAATTGCGTGATAGTCTGTGTCGGTACGTATGAGATCCACCTTTCCAAGTTTTTGGGGTTCATCTCATACTTCTGAAGATTTGAGGGTGCTGCCTGTTCCATACTCCTCCTCCTACTCCTCAACCATCCTTTTAGGGGTACAAACAATAGTAATTGGGGCCTAGTGTGGTGGTGTACGTGTGAGATACATACACTTTCTTTTTGATCATATTTTCTATTCCGCTATTCAATTAAAACCTTTGGGGATCAATTAAATTGCGTGATAGTCTGTGTCGGTACGTGTGAGATCCACCTTTCCAAGTTTTTGGGGTTCATCTCATACTTCTGAAGATTTGAGGGTGCTGCCTGTTCCATACTCCTCCTCCTACTCCTCAACCATCCTTTTAGGGGTACAAACAATAGTAATTGGGGCCTAGTGTGGTGGTGTACGTGTGAGATACATACACTTTCTTTTTGATCATATTTTCTATTCCGCTATTCAATTAAAACCTTTGGGGATCAATTAAATTGCGTGATAGTCTGTGTCGGTACGTGTGAGATCCACCTTTCCAAGTTTTTGGGGTTCATCTCATACTTCTGAAGATTTGAGGGTGCTGCCTGTTCCATACTCCTCCTCCTACTCCTCAACCATCCTTTTAGGGGTACAAACAATAGTAATTGGGGCCTAGTGTGGTGGTGTACGTGTGAGATACATACACTTTCTTTTTGATCATATTTTCTATTCCGCTATTCAATTAAAACCTTTGGGGATCAATTAAATTGCGTGATAGTCTGTGTCGGTACGTGTGAGATCCACCTTTCCAAGTTTTTGGGGTTCATCTCATACTTCTGAAGATTTGAGGGTGCTGCCTGTTCCATACTCCTCCTCCTACTCCTCAACCATCCTTTTAGGGGTACCAACAATAGTAATTGGGGCCTAGTGTGGTGGTGTACGTGTGAGATACATACACTTTCTTTTTGATCATATTTTCTATTCCGCTATTCAATTAAAACCTTTGGGGATCAATTAAATTGCGTGATAGTCTGTATCGGTACGTGTGAGATCCACCTTTCCAAGTTTTTGGGGTTCATCTCATACTTCTGAAGATTTGAGGGTGCTGCCTGTTCCATACTCCTCCTCCTACTCCTCAACCATCCTTTTAGGGGTACAAACAATAGTAATTGGGGCCTAGTGTGGTGGTGTACGTGTGAGATACATACACTTTCTTTTTGATCATATTTTCTATTCCGCTATTCAATTAAAACCTTTGGGGATCAATTAAATTGCGTGATAGTCTGTGTCGGTACGTGTGAGATCCACCTTTCCAAGTTTTTGGGGTTCATCTCATACTTCTGAAGATTTGAGGGTGCTGCCTGTTCCATACTCCTCCTCCTACTCCTCAACCATCCTTTTAGGGGTACAAACAATAGTAATTGGGGCCTAGTGTGGTGGTGTACGTGTGAGATACATACACTTTCTTTTTGATCATATTTTCTATTCCGCTATTCAATTAAAACCTTTGGGGATCAATTAAATTGCGTTGATAGTCTGTGTCGGTACGTGTGAGATCCACCTTTCCAAGTTTTTGGGGTTCATCTCATACTTCTGAAGATTTGAGGGTGCTGCCTGTTCCATACTCCTCCTCCTACTGCTCAACCATCCTTTTAGGGGTACAAACAATAGTAATTGGGGCCTAGTGTGGTGGTGTACGTGTGAGATACATACACTTTCTTTTTGATCATATTTTCTATTCCGCTATTCAATTAAAACCTTTGGGGATCAATTAAATTGCGTGATAGTCTGTGTCGGTACGTGTGAGATCCACCTTTCCAAGTTTTTGGGGTTCATCTCATACTTCTGAAGATTTGAGGGTGCTGCCTGTTCCATACTCCTCCTCCTACTCCTCAACCATCCTTTTAGGGGTACAAACAATAGTAATTGGGGCCTAGTGTGGTGGTGTACGTGTGAGATACATACACTTTCTTTTTGATCATATTTTCTATTCCGCTATTCAATTAAAACCTTTGGGGATCAATTAAATTGCGTGATAGTCTGTGTCGGTACGTGTGAGATCCACCTTTCCAAGTTTTTGGGGTTCATCTCATACTTCTGAAGATTTGAGGGTGCTGCCTGTTCCATACTCCTCCTCCTACTCCTCAACCATCCTTTTAGGGGTACCAACAATAGTAATTGGGGCCTAGTGTGGTGGTGTACGTGTGAGATACATACACTTTCTTTTTGATCATATTTTCTATTCCGCTATTCAATTAAAACCTTTGGGGATCAATTAAATTGCGTGATAGTCTGTATCGGTACGTGTGAGATCCACCTTTCCAAGTTTTTGGGGTTCATCTCATACTTCTGAAGATTTGAGGGTGCTGCCTGTTCCATACTCCTCCTCCTACTCCTCAACCATCCTTTTAGGGGTACAAACAATAGTAATTGGGGCCTAGTGTGGTGGTGTACGTGTGAGATACATACACTTTCTTTTTGATCATATTTTCTATTCCGCTATTCAATTAAAACCTTTGGGGATCAATTAAATTGCGTGATAGTCTGTGTCGGTACGTGTGAGATCCACCTTTCCAAGTTTTTGGGGTTCATCTCATACTTCTGAAGATTTGAGGGTGCTGCCTGTTCCATACTCCTCCTCCTACTCCTCAACCATCCTTTTAGGGGTACAAACAATAGTAATTGGGGCCTAGTGTGGTGGTGTACGTGTGAGATACATACACTTTCTTTTTGATCATATTTTCTATTCCGCTATTCAATTAAAACCTTTGGGGATCAATTAAATTGCGTGATAGTCTGTGTCGGTACGTGTGAGATCCACCTTTCCAAGTTTTTGGGGTTCATCTCATACTTCTGAAGATTTGAGGGTGCTGCCTGTTCCATACTCCTCCTCCTACTCCTCAACCATCCTTTTAGGGGTACCAACAATAGTAATTGGGGCCTAGTGTGGTGGTGTACGTGTGAGATACATACACTTTCTTTTTGATCATATTTTCTATTCCGCTATTCAATTAAAACCTTTGGGGATCAATTAAATTGCGTGATAGTCTGTATCGGTACGTGTGAGATCCACCTTTCCAAGTTTTTGGGGTTCATCTCATACTTCTGAAGATTTGAGGGTGCTGCCTGTTCCATACTCCTCCTCCTACTCCTCAACCATCCTTTTAGGGGTACAAACAATAGTAATTGGGGCCTAGTGTGGTGGTGTACGTTTGAGATACATACACTTTCTTTTTGATCATATTTTCTATTCCGCTATTCAATTAAAACCTTTGGGGATCAATTAAATTGCGTGATAGTCTGTGTCGGTACGTGTGAGATCCACCTTTCCAAGTTTTTGGGGTTCATCTCATACTTCTGAAGATTTGAGGGTGCTGCCTGTTCCATACTCCTCCTCCTACTGCTCAACCATCCTTTTAGGGGTACAAACAATAGTAATTGGGGCCTAGTGTGGTGGTGTACGTGTGAGATACATACACTTTCTTTTTGATCATATTTTCTATTCCGCTATTCAATTAAAACCTTTGGGGATCAATTAAATTGCGTGATAGTCTGTGTCGGTACGTGTGAGATCCACCTTTCCAAGTTTTTGGGGTTCATCTCATACTTCTGAAGATTTGAGGGTGCTGCCTGTTCCATACTCCTCCTCCTACTGCTCAACCATTCTTTTAGGGGTACAAACAATAGTAATTGGGGCCTAGTGTGGTGGTGTACGTGTGAGATACATACACTTTCTTTTTGATCATATTTTCTATTCCGCTATTCAATTAAAACCTTTGGGGATCAATTAAATTGCGTGATAGTCTGTGTCGGTATGTATGAGATCCACCTTTCCAAGTTTTTGGGGTTCATCTCATACTTCTGAAGATTTGAGGGTGCTGCCTGTTCCATACTCCTCCTCCTACTCCTCAACCATCCTTTTAGGGGTACAAACAATAGTAATTGGGGCCTAGTGTGGTGGTGTACGTGTGAGATACATACACTTTCTTTTTGATCATATTTTCTATTCCGCTATTCAATTAAAACCTTTGGGGATCAATTAAATTGCGTGATAGTCTGTGTCGGTACGTGTGAGATCCACCTTTCCAAGTTTTTGGGGTTCATCTCATACTTCTGAAGATTTGAGGGTGCTGCCTGTTCCATACTCCTCCTCCTACTCCTCAACCATCCTTTTAGGGGTACAAACAATAGTAATTGGGGCCTAGTGTGGTGGTGTACGTGTGAGATACATACACTTTCTTTTTGATCATATTTTCTATTCCGCTATTCAATTAAAACCTTTGGGGATCAATTAAATTGCGTGATAGTCTGTGTCGGTACGTGTGAGATCCACCTTTCCAAGTTTTTGGGGTTCATCTCATACTTCTGAAGATTTGAGGGTGCTGCCTGTTCCATACTCCTCCTCCTACTCCTCAACCATCCTTTTAGGGGTACAAACAATAGTAATTGGGGCCTAGTGTGGTGGTGTACGTGTGAGATACATACACTTTCTTTTTGATCATATTTTCTATTCCGCTATTCAATTAAAACCTTTGGGGATCAATTAAATTGCGTGATAGTCTGTGTCGGTACGTGTGAGATCCACCTTTCCAAGTTTTTGGGGTTCATCTCATACTTCTGAAGATTTGAGGGTGCTGCCTGTTCCATACTCCTCCTCCTACTCCTCAACCATCCTTTTAGGGGTACCAACAATAGTAATTGGGGCCTAGTGTGGTGGTGTACGTGTGAGATACATACACTTTCTTTTTGATCATATTTTCTATTCCGCTATTCAATTAAAACCTTTGGGGATCAATTAAATTGCGTGATAGTCTGTATCGGTACGTGTGAGATCCACCTTTCCAAGTTTTTGGGGTTCATCTCATACTTCTGAAGATTTGAGGGTGCTGCCTGTTCCATACTCCTCCTCCTACTCCTCAACCATCCTTTTAGGGGTACAAACAATAGTAATTGGGGCCTAGTGTGGTGGTGTACGTGTGAGATACATACACTTTCTTTTTGATCATATTTTCTATTCCGCTATTCAATTAAAACCTTTGGGGATCAATTAAATTGCGTGATAGTCTGTGTCGGTACGTGTGAGATCCACCTTTCCAAGTTTTTGGGGTTCATCTCATACTTCTGAAGATTTGAGGGTGCTGCCTGTTCCATACTCCTCCTCCTACTCCTCAACCATCCTTTTAGGGGTACAAACAATAGTAATTGGGGCCTAGTGTGGTGGTGTACGTGTGAGATACATACACTTTCTTTTTGATCATATTTTCTATTCCGCTATTCAATTAAAACCTTTGGGGATCAATTAAATTGCGTTGATAGTCTGTGTCGGTACGTGTGAGATCCACCTTTCCAAGTTTTTGGGGTTCATCTCATACTTCTGAAGATTTGAGGGTGCTGCCTGTTCCATACTCCTCCTCCTACTGCTCAACCATCCTTTTAGGGGTACAAACAATAGTAATTGGGGCCTAGTGTGGTGGTGTACGTGTGAGATACATACACTTTCTTTTTGATCATATTTTCTATTCCGCTATTCAATTAAAACCTTTGGGGATCAATTAAATTGCGTGATAGTCTGTGTCGGTACGTGTGAGATCCACCTTTCCAAGTTTTTGGGGTTCATCTCATACTTCTGAAGATTTGAGGGTGCTGCCTGTTCCATACTCCTCCTCCTACTCCTCAACCATCCTTTTAGGGGTACAAACAATAGTAATTGGGGCCTAGTGTGGTGGTGTACGTGTGAGATACATACACTTTCTTTTTGATCATATTTTCTATTCCGCTATTCAATTAAAACCTTTGGGGATCAATTAAATTGCGTGATAGTCTGTGTCGGTACGTGTGAGATCCACCTTTCCAAGTTTTTGGGGTTCATCTCATACTTCTGAAGATTTGAGGGTGCTGCCTGTTCCATACTCCTCCTCCTACTCCTCAACCATCCTTTTAGGGGTACCAACAATAGTAATTGGGGCCTAGTGTGGTGGTGTACGTGTGAGATACATACACTTTCTTTTTGATCATATTTTCTATTCCGCTATTCAATTAAAACCTTTGGGGATCAATTAAATTGCGTGATAGTCTGTATCGGTACGTGTGAGATCCACCTTTCCAAGTTTTTGGGGTTCATCTCATACTTCTGAAGATTTGAGGGTGCTGCCTGTTCCATACTCCTCCTCCTACTCCTCAACCATCCTTTTAGGGGTACAAACAATAGTAATTGGGGCCTAGTGTGGTGGTGTACGTGTGAGATACATACACTTTCTTTTTGATCATATTTTCTATTCCGCTATTCAATTAAAACCTTTGGGGATCAATTAAATTGCGTGATAGTCTGTGTCGGTACGTGTGAGATCCACCTTTCCAAGTTTTTGGGGTTCATCTCATACTTCTGAAGATTTGAGGGTGCTGCCTGTTCCATACTCCTCCTCCTACTCCTCAACCATCCTTTTAGGGGTACAAACAATAGTAATTGGGGCCTAGTGTGGTGGTGTACGTGTGAGATACATACACTTTCTTTTTGATCATATTTTCTATTCCGCTATTCAATTAAAACCTTTGGGGATCAATTAAATTGCGTTGATAGTCTGTGTCGGTACGTGTGAGATCCACCTTTCCAAGTTTTTGGGGTTCATCTCATACTTCTGAAGATTTGAGGGTGCTGCCTGTTCCATACTCCTCCTCCTACTGCTCAACCATCCTTTTAGGGGTACAAACAATAGTAATTGGGGCCTAGTGTGGTGGTGTACGTGTGAGATACATACACTTTCTTTTTGATCATATTTTCTATTCCGCTATTCAATTAAAACCTTTGGGGATCAATTAAATTGCGTGATAGTCTGTGTCGGTACGTGTGAGATCCACCTTTCCAAGTTTTTGGGGTTCATCTCATACTTCTGAAGATTTGAGGGTGCTGCCTGTTCCATACTCCTCCTCCTACTCCTCAACCATCCTTTTAGGGGTACAAACAATAGTAATTGGGGCCTAGTGTGGTGGTGTACGTGTGAGATACATACACTTTCTTTTTGATCATATTTTCTATTCCGCTATTCAATTAAAACCTTTGGGGATCAATTAAATTGCGTGATAGTCTGTGTCGGTACGTGTGAGATCCACCTTTCCAAGTTTTTGGGGTTCATCTCATACTTCTGAAGATTTGAGGGTGCTGCCTGTTCCATACTCCTCCTCCTACTCCTCAACCATCCTTTTAGGGGTACCAACAATAGTAATTGGGGCCTAGTGTGGTGGTGTACGTGTGAGATACATACACTTTCTTTTTGATCATATTTTCTATTCCGCTATTCAATTAAAACCTTTGGGGATCAATTAAATTGCGTGATAGTCTGTATCGGTACGTGTGAGATCCACCTTTCCAAGTTTTTGGGGTTCATCTCATACTTCTGAAGATTTGAGGGTGCTGCCTGTTCCATACTCCTCCTCCTACTCCTCAACTATCCTTTTAGGGGTACAAACAATAGTAATTGGGGCCTAGTGTGGTGGTGTACGTTTGAGATACATACACTTTCTTTTTGATCATATTTTCTATTCCGCTATTCAATTAAAACCTTTGGGGATCAATTAAATTGCGTGATAGTCTGTGTCGGTACGTGTGAGATATACCTTTCCAAGTTTTTGGGGTTCATCTCATACTTCTGAAGATTTGAGGGTGCTGCCTGTTCCATACTCCTCCTCCTACTGCTCAACCATCCTTTTAGGGGTACAAACAATAGTAATTGGGGCCTAGTGTGGTGGTGTACGTGTGAGATACATACACTTTCTTTTTGATCATATTTTCTATTCCGCTATTCAATTAAAACCTTTGGGGATCAATTAAATTGCGTGATAGTCTGTGTCGGTACGTGTGAGATCCACCTTTCCAAGTTTTTGGGGTTCATCTCATACTTCTGAAGATTTGAGGGTGCTGCCTGTTCCATACTCCTCCTCCTACTGCTCAACCATTCTTTTAGGGGTACAAACAATAGTAATTGGGGCCTAGTGTGGTGGTGTACGTGTGAGATACATACACTTTCTTTTTGATCATATTTTCTATTCCGCTATTCAATTAAAACCTTTGGGGATCAATTAAATTGCGTGATAGTCTGTGTCGGTACGTGTGAGATCCACCTTTCCAAGTTTTTGGGGTTCATCTCATACTTCTGAAGATTTGAGGGTGCTGCCTGTTCCATACTCCTCCTCCTACTCCTCAACCATCCTTTTAGGGGTACAAACAATAGTAATTGGGGCCTAGTGTGGTGGTGTACGTGTGAGATACATACACTTTCTTTTTGATCATATTTTCTATTCCGCTATTCAATTAAAACCTTTGGGGTTCAATCAAATTGCGTGATAGTCTGTGTCGGTACGTGTGAGATCCACCTTTCCAAGTTTTTGGGGTTCATCTCATACTTCTGAAGATTTGAGGGTGCTGCCTGTTCCATACTCCTCCTCCTACTCCTCAACCATCCTTTTAGGGGTACAAACAATAGTAATTGGGGCCTAGTGTGGTGGTGTACGTGTGAGATACATACACTTATTTTTTGATCATATTTTCTATTCCGCTATTCAATTAAAACCTTTGGGGATCAATTAAATTGCGTGATAGTCTGTGTCGGTACGTGTGAGATCCACCTTTCCAAGTTTTTGGGGTTCATCTCATACTTCTGAAGATTTGAGGGTGCTGCCTGTTCCATACTCCTCCTCCTACTGCTCAACCATCCTTTTAGGGGTACAAACAATAGTAATTGGGGCCTAGTGTGGTGGTGTACGTGTGAGATACATACACTTTCTTTTTGATCATATTTTCTATTCCGCTATTCAATTAAAACCTTTGGGGATCAATTAAATTGCGTGATAGTCTGTGTCGGTACGTGTGAGATCCACCTTTCCAAGTTTTTGGGGTTCATCTCATACTTCTGAAGATTTGAGGGTGCTGCCTGTTCCATACTCCTCCTCCTACTGCTCAACCATCCTTTTAGGGGTACAAACAATAGTAATTGGGGCCTAGTGTGGTGGTGTACGTGTGAGATACATACACTTTCTTTTTGATCATATTTTCTATTCCGCTATTCAATTAAAACCTTTGGGGATCAATTAAATTGCGTGATAGTCTGTGTCGGTATGTGTGAGATCCACCTTTCCAAGTTTTTGGGGTTCATCTCATACTTCTGAAGATTTGAGGGTGCTGCCTGTTCCATACTCCTCCTCCTACTCCTCAACCATCCTTTTAGGGGTACAAACAATAGTAATTGGGGCCTAGTGTGGTGGTGTACGTGTGAGATACATACACTTTCTTTTTGATCATATTTTCTATTCCGCTATTCAATTAAAACCTTTGGGGATCAATTAAATTGCGTGATAGTCTGTGTCGGTACGTGTGAGATCCACCTTTCCAAGTTTTTGGGGTTCATCTCATACTTCTGAAGATTTGAGGGTGCTGCCTGTTCCATACTCCCCCTCCTACTGCTCAACCATCCTTTTAGGGGTACAAACAATAGTAATTGGGGCCTAGTGTGGTGGTGTACGTGTGAGATACATACACTTTCTTTTTGATCATATTTTCTATTCCGCTATTCAATTAAAACCTTTGGGGATCAATTAAATTGCGTGATAGTCTGTGTCGGTACGTGTGAGATCCACCTTTCCAAGTTTTTGGGGTTCATTTCATACTTCTGAAGATTTGAGGGTGCTGCCTGTTCCATACTCCTCCTCCTACTCCTCAACCATCCTTTTAGTGATACAAACAATAGTAATTGGGGCCTAGTGTGGTGGTGTACGTGTGAGATACATACACTTTCTTTTTGATCATATTTTCTATTCCGCTATTCAATTAAAACCTTTGGGGATCAATTAAATTGCGTGATAGTCTGTGTCGGTACGTGTGAGATCCACCTTTCCAAGTTTTTGGGGTTCATCTCATACTTCTGAAGATTTGAGGGTGCTGCCTGTTCCATACTCCTCCTCCTACTCCTCAACCATCCTTTTAGGGGTACAAACAATAGTAATTGGGGCCTAGTGTGGTGGTGTACGTGTGAGATACATACACTTTCTTTTTGATCATATTTTCTATTCCGCTATTCAATTAAAACCTTTGGGGATCAATTAAATTGCGTGATAGTCTGTGTCGGTACGTGTGAGATCCACCTTTCCAAGTTTTTGGAGTTCATCTCATACTTCTGAAGATTTGAGGGTGCTGCCTGTTCCATACTCCTCCTCCTACTCCTCAACCATCCTTTTAGGGGTACAAACAATAGTAATTGGGGTCTAGTGTGGTGGTGTACGTGTGAGATACATACACTTTCTTTTTGATCATATTTTCTATTCCGCTATTCAATTAAAACCTTTGGGGATCAATTAAATTGCGTGATAGTCTGTATCGGTACGTGTGAGATCCACCTTTCCAAGTTTTTGGGGTTCATCTCATACTTCTGAAGATTTGAGGGTGCTGCCTGTTCCATACTCCTCCTCCTACTCCTCAACCATCCTTTTAGGGGTACAAACAATAGTAATTGGGGCCTAGTGTGGTGGTGTACGTGTGAGATACATACACTTTCTTTTTGATCATATTTTCTATTCCGCTATTCAATTAAAACCTTTGGGGATCAATTAAATTGCGTGATAGTCTGTGTCGGTACGTGTGAGATCCACCTTTCCAAGTTTTTGGGGTTCATCTCATACTTCTGAAGATTTGAGGGTGCTGCCTGTTCCATACTCCTCCTCCTACTCCTCAACCATCCTTTTAGGGGTACAAACAATAGTAATTGGGGCCTAGTGTGGTGGTGTACGTGTGAGATACATACACTTTCTTTTTGATCATATTTTCTATTCCGCTATTCAATTAAAACCTTTGGGGATCAATTAAATTGCGTTGATAGTCTGTGTCGGTACGTGTGAGATCCACCTTTCCAAGTTTTTGGGGTTCATCTCATACTTCTGAAGATTTGAGGGTGCTGCCTGTTCCATACTCCTCCTCCTACTCCTCAACCATCCTTTTAGGGATACAAACAATAGTAATTGGGGCCTAGTGTGGTGGTGTACGTGTGAGATACATACACTTTCTTTTTGATCATATTTTCTATTCCGCTATTCAATTAAAACCTTTGGGGATCAATTAAATTGCGTGATAGTCTGTGTCGGTACGTGTGAGATCCACCTTTCCAAGTTTTTGGGGTTCATCTCATACTTCTGAAGATTTGAGGGTGCTGCCTGTTCCATACTCCTCCTCCTACTCCTCAACCATCCTTTTAGGGGTACAAACAATAGTAATTGGGGCCTAGTGTGGTGGTGTACGTGTGAGATACATACACTTTCTTTTTGATCATATTTTCTATTCCGCTATTCAATTAAAACCTTTGGGGATCAATTAAATTGCGTGATAGTCTGTGTTGGTACGTGTGAGATCCACCTTTCCAAGTTTTTGGGGTTCATCTCATACTTCTGAAGATTTGAGGGTGCTGCCTGTTCCATACTCCTCCTCCTACTCCTCAACCATCCTTTTAGGGGTACAAACAATAGTAATTGGGGCCTAGTGTGGTGGTGTACGTGTGAGATACATACACTTTCCTTTTGATCATATTTTCTATTCCGCTATTCAATTAAAACCTTTGGGGATCAATTAAATTGCGTGATAGTCTGTGTCGGTACGTGTGAGATCCACCTTTCCAAGTTTTTGGGGTTCATCTCATACTTCTGAAGATTTGAGGGTGCTGCCTGTTCCATACTCCTCCTCCTACTCCTCAACCATCCTTTTAGGGGTACCAACAATAGTAATTGGGGCCTAGTGTGGTGGTGTACGTGTGAGATACATACACTTTCTTTTTGATCATATTTTCTATTCCGCTATTCAATTAAAACCTTTGGGGATCAATTAAATTGCGTGATAGTCTGTGTCGGTACGTGTGAGATCCACCTTTCCAAGTTTTTGGGGTTCATCTCATACTTCTGAAGATTTGAGGGTGCTGCCTGTTCCATACTCCTCCTCCTACTCCTCAACCATCCTTTTAGGGGTACAAACAATAGTAATTGGGGTCTAGTGTGGTGGTGTACGTGTGAGATACATACACTTTCTTTTTGATCATATTTTCTATTCCGCTATTCAATTAAAACCTTTGGGGATCAATTAAATTGCGTGATAGTCTGTATCGGTACGTGTGAGATCCACCTTTCCAAGTTTTTGGGGTTCATCTCATACTTCTGAAGATTTGAGGGTGCTGCCTGTTCCATACTCCTCCTCCTACTGCTCAACCATCCTTTTAGGGGTACAAACAATAGTAATTGGGGCCTAGTGTGGTGGTGTACGTGTGAGATACATACACTTTCTTTTTGATCATATTTTCTATTCCGCTATTCAATTAAAACCTTTGGGGATCAATTAAATTGCGTGATAGTCTGTGTCGGTACGTGTGAGATCCACCTTTCCAAGTTTTTGGGGTTCATCTCATACTTCTGAAGATTTGAGGGTGCTGCCTGTTCCATACTCCTCCTCCTACTCCTCAACCATCCTTTTAGGGGTACAAACAATAGTAATTGGGGCCTAGTGTGGTGGTGTACGTGTGAGATACATACACTTTCTTTTTGATCATATTTTCTATTCCGCTATTCAATTAAAACCTTTGGGGATCAATTAAATTGCGTGATAGTCTGTGTCGGTACGTGTGAGATCCACCTTTCCAAGTTTTTGGGGTTCATCTCATACTTCTGAAGATTTGAGGGTGCTGCCTGTTCCATACTCCTCCTCCTACTCCTCAACCATCCTTTTAGGGGTACAAACAATAGTAATTGGGGCCTAGTGTGGTGGTGTACGTGTGAGATACATACACTTTCTTTTTGATCATATTTTCTATTCCGCTATTCAATTAAAACCTTTGGGGATCAATTAAATTGCGTGATAGTCTGTGTCGGTACGTGTGAGATCCACCTTTGCAAGTTTTTGGGGTTCATCTCATACTTCTGAAGATTTGAGGGTGCTGCCTGTTCCATACTCCTCCTCCTACTCCTCAACCATCCTTTTAGGGGTACAAACAATAGTAATTGGGGCCTAGTGTGCTGGTGTACGTGTGAGATACATACACTTTCTTTTTGATCATATTTTCTATTCCGCTATTCAATTAAAACCTTTGGGGATCAATTAAATTGCGTGATAGTCTGTGTCGGTACGTGTGAGATCCACCTTTCCAAGTTTTTGGGGTTCATCTCATACTTCTGAAGATTTGAGGGTGCTGCCTGTTCCATACTCCTCCTCCTACTCCTCAACCATCCTTTTAGGGGTACAAACAATAGTAATTGGGGCCTAGTGTGGTGGTGTACGTGTGAGATACATACACTTTCTTTTTGATCATATTTTCTATTCCGCTATTCAATTAAAACCTTTGGGGATCAATTAAATTGCGTGATAGTCTGTGTCGGTACGTGTGAGATCCACCTTTCCAAGTTTTTGGGGTTCATCTCATACTTCTGAAGATTTGAGGGTGCTGCCTGTTCCATACTCCTCCTCCTACTCCTCAACCATCCTTTTAGGGGTACAAACAATAGTAATTGGGGCCTAGTGGGGTGGTGTACGTGTGAGATACATACACTTTCTTTTTGATCATATTTTCTATTCCGCTATTCAATTAAAACCTTTGGGGATCAATTAAATTGCGTGATAGTCTGTGTCGGTACGTGTGAGATCCACCTTTCCAAGTTTTTGGGGTTCATCTCATACTTCTGAAGATTTAAGGGTGCTGCCTGTTCCATACTCCTCCTCCTACTCCTCAACCATCCTTTTAGGGGTACAAACAATAGTAATTGGGGCCTAGTGTGGTGGTGTACGTGTGAGATACATACACTTTCTTTTTGATCATATTTTCTATTCCGCTATTCAATTAAAACCTTTGGGGATCAATTAAATTGCGTGATAGTCTGTGTCGGTACGTGTGAGATCCACCTTTCCAAGTTTTTGGGGTTCATCTCATACTTCTGAAGATTTGAGGGTGCTGCCTGTTCCATACTCCTCCTCCTACTCCTCAACCATCCTTTTAGGGGTACAAACAATAGTAATTGGGGCCTAGTGTGGTGGTGTACGTGTGAGATACATACACTTTCTTTTTGATCATATTTTCTATTCCGCTATTCAATTAAAACCTTTGGGGATCAATTAAATTGCATGATAGTCTGTGTCGGTACGTGTGAGATCCACCTTTCCAAGTTTTTGGGGTTCATCTCATACTTCTGAAGATTTGAGGGTGCTGCCTGTTCCATACTCCTCCTCCTACTCCTCAACCATCCTTTTAGGGGTACCAACAATAGTAATTGGGGCCTAGTGTGGTGGTGTACGTGTGAGATACATACACTTTCTTTTTGATCATATTTTCTATTCCGCTATTCAATTAAAACCTTTGGGGATCAATTAAATTGCGTGATAGTCTGTGTCGGTACGTGTGAGATCCACCTTTCCAAGTTTTTGGGGTTCATCTCATACTTCTGAAGATTTGAGGGTGCTGCCTGTTCCATACTCCTCCTCCTACTCCTCAACCATCCTTTTAGGGGTACAAACAATAGTAATTGGGGTCTAGTGTGGTGGTGTACGTGTGAGATACATACACTTTCTTTTTGATCATATTTTCTATTCCGCTATTCAATTAAAACCTTTGGGGATCAATTAAATTGCGTGATAGTCTGTATCGGTACGTGTGAGATCCACCTTTCCAAGTTTTTGGGGTTCATCTCATACTTCTGAAGATTTGAGGGTGCTGCCTGTTCCATACTCCTCCTCCTACTCCTCAACCATCCTTTTAGGGGTACAAACAATAGTAATTGGGGCCTAGTGTGGTGGTGTACGTGTGAGATACATACACTTTCTTTTTGATCATATTTTCTATTCCGCTATTCAATTAAAACCTTTGGGGATCAATTAAATTGCGTGATAGTCTGTGTCGGTACGTGTGAGATCCACCTTTCCAAGTTTTTGGGGTTCATCTCATACTTCTGAAGATTTGAGGGTGCTGCCTGTTCCATACTCCTCCGCCTACTGCTCAACCATCCTTTTAGGGGTACAAACAATAGTAATTGGGGCCTAGTGTGGTGGTGTACGTGTGAGATACATACACTTTCTTTTTGATCATATTTTCTATTCCGCTATTCAATTAAAACCTTTGGGGATCAATTAAATTGCGTGATAGTCTGTGTCGGTACATGTGAGATCCACCTTTCCAAGTTTTTGGGGTTCATCTCATACTTCTGAAGATTTGAGGGTGCTGCCTGTTCCATACTCCTCCTCCTACTCCTCAACCATCCTTTTAGGGGTACAAACAATAGTAATTGGGGCCTAGTGTGGTGGTGTACGTGTGAGATACATACACTTTCTTTTTGATCATATTTTCTATTCCGCTATTCAATTAAAACCTTTGGGGATCAATTAAATTGCGTGATAGTCTGTGTCGGTACGTGTGAGATCCACCTTTCCAAGTTTTTGGGGTTCATCTCATACTTCTGAAGATTTGAGGGTGCTGCCTGTTCCATACTCCTCCTCCTACTGCTCAACCATCCTTTTAGGGGTACAAACAATAGTAATTGGGGCCTAGTGTGGTGGTGTACGTGTGAGATACATACACTTTCTTTTTGATCATATTTTCTATTCCGCTATTCAATTAAAACCTTTGAGGATCAATTAAATTGCGTGATAGTCTGTGTCGGTACGTGTGAGATCCACCTTTCCAAGTTTTTGGGGTTCATCTCATACTTCTGAAGATTTGAGGGTGCTGCCTGTTCCATACTCCTCCTCCTACTCCTCAACCATCCTTTTAGGGGTACAAACAATAGTAATTGGGGCCTAGTGTGGTGGTGTACGTGTGAGATACATACACTTTCTTTTTGATCATATTTTCTATTCCGCTATTCAATTAAAACCTTTGGGGATCAATTAAATTGCGTGATAGTCTGTGTCGGTACGTGTGAGATCCACCTTTCCAAGTTTTTGGGGTTCATCTCATACTTCTGAAGATTTGAGGGTGCTGCCTGTTCCATACTCCTCCTCCTACTCCTCAACCATCCTTTTAGGGGTACCAACAATAGTAATTGGGGCCTAGTGTGGTGGTGTACGTGTGAGATACATACACTTTCTTTTTGATCATATTTTCTATTCCGCTATTCAATTAAAACCTTTGGGGATCAATTAAATTGCGTGATAGTCTGTGTCGGTACGTGTGAGATCCACCTTTCCAAGTTTTTGGGGTTCATCTCATACTTCTGAAGATTTGAGGGTGCTGCCTGTTCCATACTCCTCCTCCTACTCCTCAACCATCCTTTTAGGGATACAAACAATAGTAATTGGGGTCTAGTGTGGTGGTGTACGTGTGAGATACATACACTTTCTTTTTGATCATATTTTCTATTCCGCTATTCAATTAAAACCTTTGGGGATCAATTAAATTGCGTGATAGTCTGTGTCGGTACGTGTGAGATCCACCTTTCCAAGTTTTTGGGGTTCATCTCATACTTCTGAAGATTTGAGGGTGCTGCCTGTTCCATACTCCTCCTCCTACTCCTCAACCATCCTTTTAGGGGTACAAACAATAGTAATTGGGGCCTAGTGTGGTGGTGTACGTGTGAGATACATACACTTTCTTTTTGATCATATTTTCTATTCCGCTATTCAATTAAAACCTTTGGGGATCAATTAAATTGCGTGATAGTCTGTGTCGGTACGTGTGAGATCCACCTTTCCAAGTTTTTGGGGTTCATCTCATACTTCTGAAGATTTGAGGGTGCTGCCTGTTCCATACTCCTCCTCCTACTGCTCAACCATCCTTTTAGGGGTACAAACAATAGTAATTGGGGCCTAGTGTGGTGGTGTACGTGTGAGATACATACACTTTCTTTTTGATCATATTTTCTATTCCGCTATTCAATTAAAACCTTTGGGGATCAATTAAATTGCGTGATAGTCTGTGTCGGTACGTGTGAGATCCACCTTTCCAAGTTTTTGGGGTTCATCTCATACTTCTGAAGATTTGAGGGTGCTGCCTGTTCCATACTCCTCCTCCTACTCCTCAACCATCCTTTTAGGGGTACAAACAATAGTAATTGGGGCCTAGTGTGGTGGTGTACGTGTGAGATACATACACTTTCTTTTTGATCATATTTTCTATTCCGCTATTCAATTAAAACCTTTGGGGATCAATTAAATTGCGTGATAGTCTGTGTCGGTACGTGTGAGATCCACCTTTCCAAGTTTTTGGGGTTCATCTCATACTTCTGAAGATTTGAGGGTGCTGCCTGTTCCATACTCCTCCTCCTACTCCTCAACCATCCTTTTAGGGGTACAAACAATAGTAATTGGGGCCTAGTGTGGTGGTGTACGTGTGAGATACATACACTTTCTTTTTGATCATATTTTCTATTCCGCTATTCAATTAAAACCTTTGGGGATCAATTAAATTGCGTGATAGTCTGTGTCGGTACGTGTGAGATCCACCTTTGCAAGTTTTTGGGGTTCATCTCATACTTCTGAAGATTTGAGGGTGCTGCCTGTTCCATACTCCTCCTCCTACTCCTCAACCATCCTTTTAGGGGTACAAACAATAGTAATTGGGGCCTAGTGTGCTGGTGTACGTGTGAGATACATACACTTTCTTTTTGATCATATTTTCTATTCCGCTATTCAATTAAAACCTTTGGGGATCAATTAAATTGCGTGATAGTCTGTGTCGGTACGTGTGAGATCCACCTTTCCAAGTTTTTGGGGTTCATCTCATACTTCTGAAGATTTGAGGGTGCTGCCTGTTCCATACTCCTCCTCCTACTCCTCAACCATCCTTTTAGGGGTACAAACAATAGTAATTGGGGCCTAGTGTGGTGGTGTACGTGTGAGATACATACACTTTCTTTTTGATCATATTTTCTATTCCGCTATTCAATTAAAACCTTTGGGGATCAATTAAATTGCGTGATAGTCTGTGTCGGTACGTGTGAGATCCACCTTTCCAAGTTTTTGGGGTTCATCTCATACTTCTGAAGATTTGAGGGTGCTGCCTGTTCCATACTCCTCCTCCTACTCCTCAACCATCCTTTTAGGGGTACAAACAATAGTAATTGGGGCCTAGTGGGGTGGTGTACGTGTGAGATACATACACTTTCTTTTTGATCATATTTTCTATTCCGCTATTCAATTAAAACCTTTGGGAATCAATTAAATTGCGTGATAGTCTGTGTCGGTACGTGTGAGATCCACCTTTCCAAGTTTTTGGGGTTCATCTCATACTTCTGAAGATTTGAGGGTGCTGCCTGTTCCATACTCCTCCTCCTACTCCTCAACCATCCTTTTAGGGGTACAAACAATAGTAATTGGGGCCTAGTGTGGTGGTGTACGTGTGAGATACATACACTTTCTTTTTGATCATATTTTCTATTCCGCTATTCAATTAAAACCTTTGGGGATCAATTAAATTGCGTGATAGTCTGTGTCGGTACGTGTGAGATCCACCTTTCCAAGTTTTTGGGGTTCATCTCATACTTCTGAAGATTTGAGGGTGCTGCCTGTTCCATACTCCTCCTCCTACTCCTCAACCATCCTTTTAGGGGTACAAACAATAGTAATTGGGGCCTAGTGTGGTGGTGTACGTGTGAGATACATACACTTTCTTTTTGATCATATTTTCTATTCCGCTATTCAATTAAAACCTTTGGGGATCAATTAAATTGCATGATAGTCTGTGTCGGTACGTGTGAGATCCACCTTTCCAAGTTTTTGGGGTTCATCTCATACTTCTGAAGATTTGAGGGTGCTGCCTGTTCCATACTCCTCCTCCTACTCCTCAACCATCCTTTTAGGGGTACCAACAATAGTAATTGGGGCCTAGTGTGGTGGTGTACGTGTGAGATACATACACTTTCTTTTTGATCATATTTTCTATTCCGCTATTCAATTAAAACCTTTGGGGATCAATTAAATTGCGTGATAGTCTGTGTCGGTACGTGTGAGATCCACCTTTCCAAGTTTTTGGGGTTCATCTCATACTTCTGAAGATTTGAGGGTGCTGCCTGTTCCATACTCCTCCTCCTACTCCTCAACCATCCTTTTAGGGGTACAAACAATAGTAATTGGGGCCTAGTGTGGTGGTGTACGTGTGAGATACATACACTTTCTTTTTGATCATATTTTCTATTCCGCTATTCAATTAAAACCTTTGGGGATCAATTAAATTGCGTGATAGTCTGTGTCGGTACGTGTGAGATCCACCTTTCCAAGTTTTTGGGGTTCATCTCATACTTCTGAAGATTTGAGGGTGCTGCCTGTTCCATACTCCTCCTCCTACTGCTCAACCATCCTTTTAGGGGTACAAACAATAGTAATTGGGGCCTAGTGTGGTGGTGTACGTGTGAGATACATACACTTTCTTTTTGATCATATTTTCTATTCCGCTATTCAATTAAAACCTTTGGGGATCAATTAAATTGCGTGATAGTCTGTGTCGGTACATGTGAGATCCACCTTTCCAAGTTTTTGGGGTTCATCTCATACTTCTGAAGATTTGAGGGTGCTGCCTGTTCCATACTCCTCCTCCTACTCCTCAACCATCCTTTTAGGGGTACAAACAATAGTAATTGGGGCCTAGTGTGGTGGTGTACGTGTGAGATACATACACTTTCTTTTTGATCATATTTTCTATTCCGCTATTCAATTAAAACCTTTGGGGATCAATTAAATTGCGTGATAGTCTGTGTCGGTACGTGTGAGATCCACCTTTCCAAGTTTTTGGGGTTCATCTCATACTTCTGAAGATTTGAGGGTGCTGCCTGTTCCATACTCCTCCTCCTACTGCTCAACCATCCTTTTAGGGGTACAAACAATAGTAATTGGGGCCTAGTGTGGTGGTGTACGTGTGAGATACATACACTTTCTTTTTGATCATATTTTCTATTCTGCTATTCAATTAAAACCTTTGGGGATCAATTAAATTGCGTGATAGTCTGTGTCGGTACGTGTGAGATCCACCTTTCCAAGTTTTTGGGGTTCATCTCATACTTCTGAAGATTTGAGGGTGCTGCCTGTTCCATACTCCTCCTCCTACTCCTCAACCATCCTTTTAGGGGTACAAACAATAGTAATTGGGGCCTAGTGTGGTGGTGTACGTGTGAGATACATACACTTTCTTTTTGATCATATTTTCTATTCCGCTATTCAATTAAAACCTTTGGGGATCAATTAAATTGCGTGATAGTCTGTGTCGGTACGTGTGAGATCCACCTTTCCAAGTTTTTGGGGTTCATCTCATACTTCTGAAGATTTGAGGGTGCTGCCTGTTCCATACTCCTCCTCCTACTCCTCAACCATCCTTTTAGGGGTACAAACAATAGTAATTGGGGCCTAGTGTGGTGGTGTACGTGTGAGATACATACACTTTCTTTTTGATCATATTTTCTATTCCGCTATTCAATTAAAACCTTTGGGGATCAATTAAATTGCATGATAGTCTGTGTCGGTACGTGTGAGATCCACCTTTCCAAGTTTTTGGGGTTCATCTCATACTTCTGAAGATTTGAGGGTGCTGCCTGTTCCATACTCCTCCTCCTACTCCTCAACCATCCTTTTAGGGGTACCAACAATAGTAATTGGGGCCTAGTGTGGTGGTGTACGTGTGAGATACATACACTTTCTTTTTGATCATATTTTCTATTCCGCTATTCAATTAAAACCTTTGGGGATCAATTAAATTGCGTGATAGTCTGTGTCGGTACGTGTGAGATCCACCTTTCCAAGTTTTTGGGGTTCATCTCATACTTCTGAAGATTTGAGGGTGCTGCCTGTTCCATACTCCTCCTCCTACTCCTCAACCATCCTTTTAGGGGTACAAACAATAGTAATTGGGGCCTAGTGTGGTGGTGTACGTGTGAGATACATACACTTTCTTTTTGATCATATTTTCTATTCCGCTATTCAATTAAAACCTTTGGGGATCAATTAAATTGCGTGATAGTCTGTGTCGGTACGTGTGAGATCCACCTTTCCAAGTTTTTGGGGTTCATCTCATACTTCTGAAGATTTGAGGGTGCTGCCTGTTCCATACTCCTCCTCCTACTGCTCAACCATCCTTTTAGGGGTACAAACAATAGTAATTGGGGCCTAGTGTGGTGGTGTACGTGTGAGATACATACACTTTCTTTTTGATCATATTTTCTATTCCGCTATTCAATTAAAACCTTTGGGGATCAATTAAATTGCGTGATAGTCTGTGTCGGTACATGTGAGATCCACCTTTCCAAGTTTTTGGGGTTCATCTCATACTTCTGAAGATTTGAGGGTGCTGCCTGTTCCATACTCCTCCTCCTACTCCTCAACCATCCTTTTAGGGGTACAAACAATAGTAATTGGGGCCTAGTGTGGTGGTGTACGTGTGAGATACATACACTTTCTTTTTGATCATATTTTCTATTCCGCTATTCAATTAAAACCTTTGGGGATCAATTAAATTGCGTGATAGTCTGTGTCGGTACGTGTGAGATCCACCTTTCCAAGTTTTTGGGGTTCATCTCATACTTCTGAAGATTTGAGGGTGCTGCCTGTTCCATACTCCTCCTCCTACTGCTCAACCATCCTTTTAGGGGTACAAACAATAGTAATTGGGGCCTAGTGTGGTGGTGTACGTGTGAGATACATACACTTTCTTTTTGATCATATTTTCTATTCTGCTATTCAATTAAAACCTTTGGGGATCAATTAAATTGCGTGATAGTCTGTGTCGGTACGTGTGAGATCCACCTTTCCAAGTTTTTGGGGTTCATCTCATACTTCTGAAGATTTGAGGGTGCTGCCTGTTCCATACTCCTCCTCCTACTCCTCAACCATCCTTTTAGGGGTACAAACAATAGTAATTGGGGCCTAGTGTGGTGGTGTACGTGTGAGATACATACACTTTCTTTTTGATCATATTTTCTATTCCGCTATTCAATTAAAACCTTTGGGGATCAATTAAATTGCATGATAGTCTGTGTCGGTACGTGTGAGATCCACCTTTCCAAGTTTTTGGGGTTCATCTCATACTTCTGAAGATTTGAGGGTGCTGCCTGTTCCATACTCCTCCTCCTACTCCTCAACCATCCTTTTAGGGGTACCAACAATAGTAATTGGGGCCTAGTGTGGTGGTGTACGTGTGAGATACATACACTTTCTTTTTGATCATATTTTCTATTCCGCTATTCAATTAAAACCTTTGGGGATCAATTAAATTGCGTGATAGTCTGTGTCGGTACGTGTGAGATCCACCTTTCCAAGTTTTTGGGGTTCATCTCATACTTCTGAAGATTTGAGGGTGCTGCCTGTTCCATACTCCTCCTCCTACTCCTCAACCATCCTTTTAGGGGTACAAACAATAGTAATTGGGGTCTAGTGTGGTGGTGTACGTGTGAGATACATACACTTTCTTTTTGATCATATTTTCTATTCCGCTATTCAATTAAAACCTTTGGGGATCAATTAAATTGCGTGATAGTCTGTATCGGTACGTGTGAGATCCACCTTTCCAAGTTTTTGGGGTTCATCTCATACTTCTGAAGATTTGAGGGTGCTGCCTGTTCCATACTCCTCCTCCTACTCCTCAACCATCCTTTTAGGGGTACAAACAATAGTAATTGGGGCCTAGTGTGGTGGTGTACGTGTGAGATACATACACTTTCTTTTTGATCATATTTTCTATTCCGCTATTCAATTAAAACCTTTGGGGATCAATTAAATTGCGTGATAGTCTGTGTCGGTACGTGTGAGATCCACCTTTCCAAGTTTTTGGGGTTCATCTCATACTTCTGAAGATTTGAGGGTGCTGCCTGTTCCATACTCCTCCTCCTACTGCTCAACCATCCTTTTAGGGGTACAAACAATAGTAATTGGGGCCTAGTGTGGTGGTGTACGTGTGAGATACATACACTTTCTTTTTGATCATATTTTCTATTCCGCTATTCAATTAAAACCTTTGGGTATCAATTAAATTGCGTGATAGTCTGTGTCGGTACATGTGAGATCCACCTTTCCAAGTTTTTGGGGTTCATCTCATAATTCTGAAGATTTGAGGGTGCTGCCTGTTCCATACTCCTCCTCCTACTCCTCAACCATCCTTTTAGGGGTACAAACAATAGTAATTGGGGCCTAGTGTGGTGGTGTACGTGTGAGATACATACACTTTCTTTTTGATCATATTTTCTATTCCGCTATTCAATTAAAACCTTTGGGGATCAATTAAATTGCGTGATAGTCTGTGTCGGTACGTGTGAGATCCACCTTTCCAAGTTTTTGGGGTTCATCTCATACTTCTGAAGATTTGAGGGTGCTGCCTGTTCCATACTCCTCCTCCTACTGCTCAACCATCCTTTTAGGGGTACAAACAATAGTAATTGGGGCCTAGTGTGGTGGTGTACGTGTGAGATACATACACTTTCTTTTTGATCATATTTTCTATTCCGCTATTCAATTAAAACCTTTGGGGATCAATTAAATTGCGTGATAGTCTGTGTCGGTACGTGTGAGATCCACCTTTCCAAGTTTTTGGGGTTCATCTCATACTTCTGAAGATTTGAGGGTGCTGCCTGTTCCATACTCCTCCTCCTACTCCTCAACCATCCTTTTAGGGGTACAAACAATAGTAATTGGGGCCTAGTGTGGTGGTGTACGTGTGAGATACATACACTTTCTTTTTGATCATATTTTCTATTCCGCTATTCAATTAAAACCTTTGGGGATCAATTAAATTGCGTGATAGTCTGTGTCGGTACGTGTGAGATCCACCTTTCCAAGTTTTTGGGGTTCATCTCATACTTCTGAAGATTTGAGGGTGCTGCCTGTTCCATACTCCTCCTCCTACTCCTCAACCATCCTTTTAGGGGTACAAACAATAGTAATTGGGGCCTAGTGTGGTGGTGTACGTGTGAGATACATACACTTTCTTTTTGTTCATATTTTCTATTCCGCTATTCAATTAAAACCTTTGGGGATCAATTAAATTGCGTGATAGTCTGTGTCGGTACGTGTGAGATCCACCTTTCCAAGTTTTTGGGGTTCATCTCATACTTCTGAAGATTTGAGGGTGCTGCCTGTTCCATACTCCTCCTTCTACTCCTCAACCATCCTTTTAGGGGTACAAACAATAGTAATTGGGGCCTAGTGTGGTGGTGTACGTGTGAGATACATACACTTTCTTTTTGATCATATTTTCTATTCCGCTATTCAATTAAAACCTTTGGGGATCAATTAAATTGCGTGATAGTCTGTGTCGGTACGTGTGAGATCCACCTTTCCAAGTTTTTGGGGTTCATCTCATACTTCTGAAGATTTGAGGGTGCTGCCTGTTCCATACTCCTCCTCCTACTCCTCAACCATCCTTTTAGGGGTACAAACAATAGTAATTGGGGCCTAGTGTGGTGGTGTACGTGTGAGATACATACACTTTCTTTTTGATCATATTTTCTATTCCGCTATTCAATTAAAACCTTTGGGGATCAATTAAATTGTGTGATAGTCTGTGTCGGTACGTGTGAGATCCACCTTTCCAAGTTTTTGGGGTTCATCTCATACTTCTGAAGATTTGAGGGTGCTGCCTGTTCCATACTCCTCCTCCTACTCCTCAACCATCCTTTTAGGGGTACCAACAATAGTAATTGGGGCCTAGTGTGGTGGTGTACGTGTGAGATACATACACTTTCTTTTTGATCATATTTTCTATTCCGCTATTCAATTAAAACCTTTGGGGATCAATTAAATTGCGTGATAGTCTGTGTCGGTACGTGTGAGATCCACCTTTCCAAGTTTTTGGGGTTCATCTCATACTTCTGAAGATTTGAGGGTGCTGCCTGTTCCATACTCCTCCTCCTACTCCTCAACCATCCTTTTAGGGATACAAACAATAGTAATTGGGGTCTAGTGTGGTGGTGTACGTGTGAGATACATACACTTTCTTTTTGATCATATTTTCTATTCCGCTATTCAATTAAAACCTTTGGGGATCAATTAAATTGCGTGATAGTCTGTGTCGGTACGTGTGAGATCCACCTTTCCAAGTTTTTGGGGTTCATCTCATACTTCTGAAGATTTGAGGGTGCTGCCTGTTCCATACTCCTCCTCCTACTCCTCAACCATCCTTTTAGGGGTACAAACAATAGTAATTGGGGCCTAGTGTGGTGGTGTACGTGTGAGATACATACACTTTCTTTTTGATCATATTTTCTATTCCGCTATTCAATTAAAACCTTTGGGGATCAATTAAATTGCGTGATAGTCTGTGTCGGTACGTGTGAGATCCACCTTTCCAAGTTTTTGGGGTTCATCTCATACTTCTGAAGATTTGAGGGTGCTGCCTGTTCCATACTCCTCCTCCTACTGCTCAACCATCCTTTTAGGGGTACAAACAATAGTAATTGGGGCCTAGTGTGGTGGTGTACGTGTGAGATACATACACTTTCTTTTTGATCATATTTTCTATTCCGCTATTCAATTAAAACCTTTGGGGATCAATTAAATTGCGTGATAGTCTGTGTCGGTACGTGTGAGATCCACCTTTCCAAGTTTTTGGGGTTCATCTCATACTTCTGAAGATTTGAGGGTGCTGCCTGTTCCATACTCCTCCTCCTACTCCTCAACCATCCTTTTAGGGGTACAAACAATAGTAATTGGGGCCTAGTGTGGTGGTGTACGTGTGAGATACATACACTTTCTTTTTGATCATATTTTCTATTCCGCTATTCAATTAAAACCTTTGGGGATCAATTAAATTGCGTGATAGTCTGTGTCGGTACGTGTGAGATCCACCTTTCCAAGTTTTTGGGGTTCATCTCATACTTCTGAAGATTTGAGGGTGCTGCCTGTTCCATACTCCTCCTCCTACTCCTCAACCATCCTTTTAGGGGTACAAACAATAGTAATTGGGGCCTAGTGTGGTGGTGTACGTGTGAGATACATACACTTTCTTTTTGATCATATTTTCTATTCCGCTATTCAATTAAAACCTTTGGGGATCAATTAAATTGCGTGATAGTCTGTGTCGGTACGTGTGAGATCCACCTTTCCAAGTTTTTGGGGTTCATCTCACACTTCTGAAGATTTGAGGGTGCTGCCTGTTCCATACTCCTCCTCCTACTCCTCAACCATCCTTTTAGGGGTACAAACAATAGTAATTGGGGCCTAGTGTGCTGGTGTACGTGTGAGATACATACACTTTCTTTTTGATCATATTTTCTATTCCGCTATTCAATTAAAACCTTTGGGGATCAATTAAATTGCGTGATAGTCTGTGTCGGTACGTGTGAGATCCACCTTTCCAAGTTTTTGGGGTTCATCTCATACTTCTGAAGATTTGAGGGTGCTGCCTGTTCCATACTCCTCCTCCTACTCCTCAACCATCCTTTTAGGGGTACAAACAATAGTAATTGGGGCCTAGTGTGGTGGTGTACGTGTGAGATACATACACTTTCTTTTTGATCATATTTTCTATTCCGCTATTCAATTAAAACCTTTGGGGATCAATTAAATTGCGTGATAGTCTGTGTCGGTACGTGTGAGATCCACCTTTCCAAGTTTTTGGGGTTCATCTCATACTTCTGAAGATTTGAGGGTGCTGCCTGTTCCATACTCCTCCTCCTACTCCTCAACCATCCTTTTAGGGGTACAAACAATAGTAATTGGGGCCTAGTGGGGTGGTGTACGTGTGAGATACATACACTTTCTTTTTGATCATATTTTCTATTCCGCTATTCAATTAAAACCTTTGGGGATCAATTAAATTGCGTGATAGTCTGTGTCGGTACGTGTGAGATCCACCTTTCCAAGTTTTTGGGGTTCATCTCATACTTCTGAAGATTTGAGGGTGCTGCCTGTTCCATACTCCTCCTCCTACTCCTCAACCATCCTTTTAGGGGTACAAACAATAGTAATTGGGGCCTAGTGTGGTGGTGTACGTGTGAGATACATACACTTTCTTTTTGATCATATTTTCTATTCCGCTATTCAATTAAAACCTTTGGGGATCAATTAAATTGCGTGATAGTCTGTGTCGGTACGTGTGAGATCCACCTTTCCAAGTTTTTGGGGTTCATCTCATACTTCTGAAGATTTGAGGGTGCTGCCTGTTCCATACTCCTCCTCCTACTGCTCAACCATCCTTTTAGGGGTACAAACAATAGTAATTGGGGCCTAGTGTGGTGGTGTATGTGTGAGATACATACACTTTCTTTTTGATCATATTTTCTATTCCGCTATTCAATTAAAACCTTTGGGGATCAATTAAATTGCGTGATAGTCTGTGTCGGTACGTGTGAGATCCACCTTTCCAAGTTTTTGGGGTTCATCTCATACTTCTGAAGATTTGAGGGTGCTGCCTGTTCCATACTCCTCCTCCTACTCCTCAACCATCCTTTTAGGGGTACAAACAATAGTAATTGGGGCCTAGTGTGGTGGTGTACGTGTGAGATACATACACTTTCTTTTTGATCATATTTTCTATTCCGCTATTCAATTAAAACCTTTGGGGATCAATTAAATTGCGTGATAGTCTGTGTCGGTATGTGTGAGATCCACCTTTCCAAGTTTTTGGGGTTCATCTCATACTTCTGAAGATTTGAGGGTGCTGCCTGTTCCATACTCCTCCTCCTACTCCTCAACCATCCTTTTAGGGGTACAAACAATAGTAATTGGGGCCTAGTGTGGTGGTGTACGTGTGAGATACATACACTTTCTTTTTGATCATATTTTCTATTCCGCTATTCAATTAAAACCTTTGGGGATCAATTAAATTGCGTTGATAGTCTGTGTCGGTACGTGTGAGATCCACCTTTCCAAGTTTTTGGGGTTCATCTCATACTTCTGAAGATTTGAGGGTGCTGCCTGTTCCATACTCCTCCTCCTACTGCTCAACCATCCTTTTAGGGGTACAAACAATAGTAATTGGGGCCTAGTGTGGTGGTGTACGTGTGAGATACATACACTTTCTTTTTGATCATATTTTCTATTCCGCTATTCAATTAAAACCTTTGGGGATCAATTAAATTGCGTGATAGTCTGTGTCGGTACGTGTGAGATCCACCTTTCCAAGTTTTTGGGGTTCATCTCATACTTCTGAAGATTTGAGGGTGCTGCCTGTTCCATACTCCTCCTCCTACTCCTCAACCATCCTTTTAGGGGTACAAACAATAGTAATTGGGGCCTAGTGTGGTGGTGTACGTGTGAGATACATACACTTTCTTTTTGATCATATTTTCTATTCCGCTATTCAATTAAAACCTTTGGGGATCAATTAAATTGCGTGATAGTCTGTGTCGGTATGTGTGAGATCCACCTTTCCAAGTTTTTGGGGTTCATCTCATACTTCTGAAGATTTGAGGGTGCTGCCTGTTCCATACTCCTCCTCCTACTCCTCAACCATCCTTTTAGGGGTACAAACAATAGTAATTGGGGCCTAGTGTGGTGGTGTACGTGTGAGATACATACACTTTCTTTTTGATCATATTTTCTATTCCGCTATTCAATTAAAACCTTTGGGGATCAATTAAATTGCGTGATAGTCTGTGTCGGTACGTGTGAGATCCACCTTTCCAAGTTTTTGGGGTTCATCTCATACTTCTGAAGATTTGAGGGTGCTGCCTGTTCCATACTCCTCCTCCTACTGCTCAACCATCCTTTTAGGGGTACAAACAATAGTAATTGGGGCCTAGTGTGGTGGTGTACGTGTGAGATACATACACTTTCTTTTTGATCATATTTTCTATTCCGCTATTCAATTAAAACCTTTGGGGATCAATTAAATTGCGTGATAGTCTGTGTCGGTACGTGTGAGATCCACCTTTCCAAGTTTTTGGGGTTCATTTCATACTTCTGAAGATTTGAGGGTGCTGCCTGTTCCATACTCCTCCTCCTACTCCTCAACCATCCTTTTAGGGGTACAAACAATAGTAATTGGGGCCTAGGGTGGTGGTGTACGTGTGAGATACATACACTTTCTTTTTGATCATATTTTCTATTCCGCTATTCAATTAAAACCTTTGGGGATCAATTAAATTGCGTGATAGTCTGTGTCGGTACGTGTGAGATCCACCTTTCCAAGTTTTTGGGGTTCATCTCATACTTCTGAAGATTTGAGGGTGCTGCCTGTTCCATACTCCTCCTCCTACTCCTCAACCATCCTTTTAGGGGTACAAACAATAGTAATTGGGGCCTAGTGTGGTTGTGTACGTGTGAGATACATACACTTTCTTTTTGATCATATTTTCTATTCCGCTATTCAATTAAAACCTTTGGGGATCAATTAAATTGCGTGATAGTCTGTGTCGGTACGTGTGAGATCCACCTTTCCAAGTTTTTGGGGTTCATCTCATACTTCTGAAGATTTGAGGGTGCTGCCTGTTCCATACTCCTCCTCCTACTCCTCAACCATCCTTTTAGGGGTACAAACAATAGTAATTGGGGCCTAGTGTGGTGGTGTACGTGTGAGATACATACACTTTCTTTTTGATCATATTTTCTATTCCGCTATTCAATTAAAACCTTTGGGGATCAATTAAATTGCGTTGATAGTCTGTGTCGGTACGTGTGAGATCCACCTTTCCAAGTTTTTGGGGTTCATCTCATACTTCTGAAGATTTGAGGGTGCTGCCTGTTCCATACTCCTCCTCCTACTGCTCAACCATCCTTTTAGGGGTACAAACAATAGTAATTGGGGCCTAGTGTGGTGGTGTACGTGTGAGATACATACACTTTCTTTCTGATCATATTTTCTATTCCGCTATTCAATTAAAACCTTTGGGGATCAATTAAATTGCGTGATAGTCTGTGTCGGTACGTGTGAGATCCACCTTTCCAAGTTTTTGGGGTTCATCTCATACTTCTGAAGATTTGAGGGTGCTGCCTGTTCCATACTCCTCCTCCTACTCCTCAACCATCCTTTTAGGGGTACAAACAATAGTAATTGGGGCCTAGTGTGGTGGTGTACGTGTGAGATACATACACTTTCTTTTTGATCATATTTTCTATTCCGCTATTCAATTAAAACCTTTGGGGATCAATTAAATTGCGTGATAGTCTGTGTCGGTACGTGTGAGATCCACCTTTCCAAGTTTTTGGGGTTCATCTCATACTTCTGAAGATTTGAGGGTGCTGCCTGTTCCATACTCCTCCTCCTACTGCTCAACCATCCTTTTAGGGGTACAAACAATAGTAATTGGGGCCTAGTGTGGTGGTGTATGTGTGAGATACATACACTTTCTTTTTGATCATATTTTCTATTCCGCTATTCAATTAAAACCTTTGGGGATCAATTAAATTGCGTGATAGTCTGTGTCGGTACGTGTGAGATCCACCTTTCCAAGTTTTTGGGGTTCATCTCATACTTCTGAAGATTTGAGGGTGCTGCCTGTTCCATACTCCTCCTCCTACTCCTCAACCATCCTTTTAGGGGTACAAACAATAGTAATTGGGGCCTAGTGTGGTGGTGTACGTGTGAGATACATACACTTTCTTTTTGATCATATTTTCTATTCCGCTATTCAATTAAAACCTTTGGGGATCAATTAAATTGCGTGATAGTCTGTGTCGGTATGTGTGAGATCCACCTTTCCAAGTTTTTGGGGTTCATCTCATACTTCTGAAGATTTGAGGGTGCTGCCTGTTCCATACTCCTCCTCCTACTCCTCAACCATCCTTTTAGGGGTACAAACAATAGTAATTGGGGCCTAGTGTGGTGGTGTACGTGTGAGATACATACACTTTCTTTTTGATCATATTTTCTATTCCGCTATTCAATTAAAACCTTTGGGGATCAATTAAATTGCGTTGATAGTCTGTGTCGGTACGTGTGAGATCCACCTTTCCAAGTTTTTGGGGTTCATCTCATACTTCTGAAGATTTGAGGGTGCTGCCTGTTCCATACTCCTCCTCCTACTGCTCAACCATCCTTTTAGGGGTACAAACAATAGTAATTGGGGCCTAGTGTGGTGGTGTACGTGTGAGATACATACACTTTCTTTTTGATCATATTTTCTATTCCGCTATTCAATTAAAACCTTTGGGGATCAATTAAATTGCGTGATAGTCTGTGTCGGTACGTGTGAGATCCACCTTTCCAAGTTTTTGGGGTTCATCTCATACTTCTGAAGATTTGAGGGTGCTGCCTGTTCCATACTCCTCCTCCTACTCCTCAACCATCCTTTTAGGGGTACAAACAATAGTAATTGGGGCCTAGTGTGGTGGTGTACGTGTGAGATACATACACTTTCTTTTTGATCATATTTTCTATTCCGCTATTCAATTAAAACCTTTGGGGATCAATTAAATTGCGTGATAGTCTGTGTCGGTATGTGTGAGATCCACCTTTCCAAGTTTTTGGGGTTCATCTCATACTTCTGAAGATTTGAGGGTGCTGCCTGTTCCATACTCCTCCTCCTACTCCTCAACCATCCTTTTAGGGGTACAAACAATAGTAATTGGGGCCTAGTGTGGTGGTGTACGTGTGAGATACATACACTTTCTTTTTGATCATATTTTCTATTCCGCTATTCAATTAAAACCTTTGGGGATCAATTAAATTGCGTGATAGTCTGTGTCGGTACGTGTGAGATCCACCTTTCCAAGTTTTTGGGGTTCATCTCATACTTCTGAAGATTTGAGGGTGCTGCCTGTTCCATACTCCTCCTCCTACTGCTCAACCATCCTTTTAGGGGTACAAACAATAGTAATTGGGGCCTAGTGTGGTGGTGTACGTGTGAGATACATACACTTTCTTTTTGATCATATTTTCTATTCCGCTATTCAATTAAAACCTTTGGGGATCAATTAAATTGCGTGATAGTCTGTGTCGGTACGTGTGAGATCCACCTTTCCAAGTTTTTGGGGTTCATCTCATACTTCTGAAGATTTGAGGGTGCTGCCTGTTCCATACTCCTCCTCCTACTGCTCAACCATCCTTTTAGGGGTACAAACAATAGTAATTGGGGCCTAGTGTGGTGGTGTACGTGTGAGATACATACACTTTCTTTTTGATCATATTTTCTATTCCGCTATTCAATTAAAACCTTTGGGGATCAATTAAATTGCGTGATAGTCTGTGTCGGTATGTGTGAGATCCACCTTTCCAAGTTTTTGGGGTTCATCTCATACTTCTGAAGATTTGAGGGTGCTGCCTGTTCCATACTCCTCCTCCTACTCCTCAACCATCCTTTTAGGGGTACAAACAATAGTAATTGGGGCCTAGTGTGGTGGTGTACGTGTGAGATACATACACTTTCTTTTTGATCATATTTTCTATTCCGCTATTCAATTAAAACCTTTGGGGATCAATTAAATTGCGTGATAGTCTGTGTCGGTACGTGTGAGATCCACCTTTCCAAGTTTTTGGGGTTCATCTCATACTTCTGAAGATTTGAGGGTGCTGCCTGTTCCATACTCCCCCTCCTACTGCTCAACCATCCTTTTAGGGGTACAAACAATAGTAATTGGGGCCTAGTGTGGTGGTGTACGTGTGAGATACATACACTTTCTTTTTGATCATATTTTCTATTCCGCTATTCAATTAAAACCTTTGGGGATCAATTAAATTGCGTGATAGTCTGTGTCGGTACGTGTGAGATCCACCTTTCCAAGTTTTTGGGGTTCATTTCATACTTCTGAAGATTTGAGGGTGCTGCCTGTTCCATACTCCTCCTCCTACTCCTCAACCATCCTTTTAGGGATACAAACAATAGTAATTGGGGCCTAGTGTGGTGGTGTACGTGTGAGATACATACACTTTCTTTTTGATCATATTTTCTATTCCGCTATTCAATTAAAACCTTTGGGGATCAATTAAATTGCGTGATAGTCTGTGTCGGTACGTGTGAGATCCACCTTTCCAAGTTTTTGGGGTTCATCTCATACTTCTGAAGATTTGAGGGTGCTGCCTGTTCCATACTCCTCCTCCTACTCCTCAACCATCCTTTTAGGGGTACAAACAATAGTAATTGGGGCCTAGTGTGGTGGTGTACGTGTGAGATACATACACTTTCTTTTTGATCATATTTTCTATTCCGCTATTCAATTAAAACCTTTGGGGATCAATTAAATTGCGTGATAGTCTGTGTCGGTACGTGTGAGATCCACCTTTCCAAGTTTTTGGAGTTCATCTCATACTTCTGAAGATTTGAGGGTGCTGCCTGTTCCATACTCCTCCTCCTACTCCTCAACCATCCTTTTAGGGGTACAAACAATAGTAATTGGGGTCTAGTGTGGTGGTGTACGTGTGAGATACATACACTTTCTTTTTGATCATATTTTCTATTCCGCTATTCAATTAAAACCTTTGGGGATCAATTAAATTGCGTGATAGTCTGTATCGGTACGTGTGAGATCCACCTTTCCAAGTTTTTGGGGTTCATCTCATACTTCTGAAGATTTGAGGGTGCTGCCTGTTCCATACTCCTCCTCCTACTCCTCAACCATCCTTTTAGGGGTACAAACAATAGTAATTGGGGCCTAGTGTGGTGGTGTACGTGTGAGATACATACACTTTCTTTTTGATCATATTTTCTATTCCGCTATTCAATTAAAACCTTTGGGGATCAATTAAATTGCGTGATAGTCTGTGTCGGTACGTGTGAGATCCACCTTTCCAAGTTTTTGGGGTTCATCTCATACTTCTGAAGATTTGAGGGTGCTGCCTGTTCCATACTCCTCCTCCTACTCCTCAACCATCCTTTTAGGGGTACAAACAATAGTAATTGGGGCCTAGTGTGGTGGTGTACGTGTGAGATACATACACTTTCTTTTTGATCATATTTTCTATTCCGCTATTCAATTAAAACCTTTGGGGATCAATTAAATTGCGTGATAGTCTGTGTCGGTACGTGTGAGATCCACCTTTCCAAGTTTTTGGGGTTCATCTCATACTTCTGAAGATTTGAGGGTGCTGCCTGTTCCATACTCCTCCTCCTACTCCTCAACCATCCTTTTAGGGGTACAAACAATAGTAATTGGGGCCTAGTGTGGTGGTGTACGTGTGAGATACATACACTTTCTTTTTGATCATATTTTCTATTCCGCTATTCAATTAAAACCTTTGGGGATCAATTAAATTGCGTTGATAGTCTGTGTCGGTACGTGTGAGATCCACCTTTCCAAGTTTTTGGGGTTCATCTCATACTTCTGAAGATTTGAGGGTGCTGCCTGTTCCATACTCCTCCTCCTACTCCTCAACCATCCTTTTAGGGGTACAAACAATAGTAATTGGGGCCTAGTGTGGTGGTGTACGTGTGAGATACATACACTTTCTTTTTGATCATATTTTCTATTCCGCTATTCAATTAAAACCTTTGGGGATCAATTAAATTGCGTGATAGTCTGTGTCGGTACGTGTGAGATCCACCTTTCCAAGTTTTTGGGGTTCATCTCATACTTCTGAAGATTTGAGGGTGCTGCCTGTTCCATACTCCTCCTCCTACTCCTCAACCATCCTTTTAGGGGTACAAACAATAGTAATTGGGGCCTAGTGTGGTGGTGTACGTGTGAGATACATACACTTTCTTTTTGATCATATTTTCTATTCCGCTATTCAATTAAAACCTTTGGGGATCAATTAAATTGCGTGATAGTCTGTGTTGGTACGTGTGAGATCCACCTTTCCAAGTTTTTGGGGTTCATCTCATACTTCTGAAGATTTGAGGGTGCTGCCTGTTCCATACTCCTCCTCCTACTCCTCAACCATCCTTTTAGGGGTACAAACAATAGTAATTGGGGCCTAGTGTGGTGGTGTACGTGTGAGATACATACACTTTCCTTTTGATCATATTTTCTATTCCGCTATTCAATTAAAACCTTTGGGGATCAATTAAATTGCGTGATAGTCTGTGTCGGTACGTGTGAGATCCACCTTTCCAAGTTTTTGGGGTTCATCTCATACTTCTGAAGATTTGAGGGTGCTGCCTGTTCCATACTCCTCCTCCTACTCCTCAACCATCCTTTTAGGGGTACCAACAATAGTAATTGGGGCCTAGTGTGGTGGTGTACGTGTGAGATACATACACTTTCTTTTTGATCATATTTTCTATTCCGCTATTCAATTAAAACCTTTGGGGATCAATTAAATTGCGTGATAGTCTGTGTCGGTACGTGTGAGATCCACCTTTCCAAGTTTTTGGGGTTCATCTCATACTTCTGAAGATTTGAGGGTGCTGCCTGTTCCATACTCCTCCTCCTACTCCTCAACCATCCTTTTAGGGGTACAAACAATAGTAATTGGGGTCTAGTGTGGTGGTGTACGTGTGAGATACATACACTTTCTTTTTGATCATATTTTCTATTCCGCTATTCAATTAAAACCTTTGGGGATCAATTAAATTGCGTGATAGTCTGTATCGGTACGTGTGAGATCCACCTTTCCAAGTTTTTGGGGTTCATCTCATACTTCTGAAGATTTGAGGGTGCTGCCTGTTCCATACTCCTCCTCCTACTGCTCAACCATCCTTTTAGGGGTACAAACAATAGTAATTGGGGCCTAGTGTGGTGGTGTACGTGTGAGATACATACACTTTCTTTTTGATCATATTTTCTATTCCGCTATTCAATTAAAACCTTTGGGGATCAATTAAATTGCGTGATAGTCTGTGTCGGTACGTGTGAGATCCACCTTTCCAAGTTTTTGGGGTTCATCTCATACTTCTGAAGATTTGAGGGTGCTGCCTGTTCCATACTCCTCCTCCTACTCCTCAACCATCCTTTTAGGGGTACAAACAATAGTAATTGGGGCCTAGTGTGGTGGTGTACGTGTGAGATACATACACTTTCTTTTTGATCATATTTTCTATTCCGCTATTCAATTAAAACCTTTGGGGATCAATTAAATTGCGTGATAGTCTGTGTCGGTACGTGTGAGATCCACCTTTCCAAGTTTTTGGGGTTCATCTCATACTTCTGAAGATTTGAGGGTGCTGCCTGTTCCATACTCCTCCTCCTACTCCTCAACCATCCTTTTAGGGGTACAAACAATAGTAATTGGGGCCTAGTGTGGTGGTGTACGTGTGAGATACATACACTTTCTTTTTGATCATATTTTCTATTCCGCTATTCAATTAAAACCTTTGGGGATCAATTAAATTGCGTGATAGTCTGTGTCGGTACGTGTGAGATCCACCTTTGCAAGTTTTTGGGGTTCATCTCATACTTCTGAAGATTTGAGGGTGCTGCCTGTTCCATACTCCTCCTCCTACTCCTCAACCATCCTTTTAGGGGTACAAACAATAGTAATTGGGGCCTAGTGTGCTGGTGTACGTGTGAGATACATACACTTTCTTTTTGATCATATTTTCTATTCCGCTATTCAATTAAAACCTTTGGGGATCAATTAAATTGCGTGATAGTCTGTGTCGGTACGTGTGAGATCCACCTTTCCAAGTTTTTGGGGTTCATCTCATACTTCTGAAGATTTGAGGGTGCTGCCTGTTCCATACTCCTCCTCCTACTCCTCAACCATCCTTTTAGGGGTACAAACAATAGTAATTGGGGCCTAGTGTGGTGGTGTACGTGTGAGATACATACACTTTCTTTTTGATCATATTTTCTATTCCGCTATTCAATTAAAACCTTTGGGGATCAATTAAATTGCGTGATAGTCTGTGTCGGTACGTGTGAGATCCACCTTTCCAAGTTTTTGGGGTTCATCTCATACTTCTGAAGATTTGAGGGTGCTGCCTGTTCCATACTCCTCCTCCTACTCCTCAACCATCCTTTTAGGGGTACAAACAATAGTAATTGGGGCCTAGTGGGGTGGTGTACGTGTGAGATACATACACTTTCTTTTTGATCATATTTTCTATTCCGCTATTCAATTAAAACCTTTGGGGATCAATTAAATTGCGTGATAGTCTGTGTCGGTACGTGTGAGATCCACCTTTCCAAGTTTTTGGGGTTCATCTCATACTTCTGAAGATTTAAGGGTGCTGCCTGTTCCATACTCCTCCTCCTACTCCTCAACCATCCTTTTAGGGGTACAAACAATAGTAATTGGGGCCTAGTGTGGTGGTGTACGTGTGAGATACATACACTTTCTTTTTGATCATATTTTCTATTCCGCTATTCAATTAAAACCTTTGGGGATCAATTAAATTGCGTGATAGTCTGTGTCGGTACGTGTGAGATCCACCTTTCCAAGTTTTTGGGGTTCATCTCATACTTCTGAAGATTTGAGGGTGCTGCCTGTTCCATACTCCTCCTCCTACTCCTCAACCATCCTTTTAGGGGTACAAACAATAGTAATTGGGGCCTAGTGTGGTGGTGTACGTGTGAGATACATACACTTTCTTTTTGATCATATTTTCTATTCCGCTATTCAATTAAAACCTTTGGGGATCAATTAAATTGCATGATAGTCTGTGTCGGTACGTGTGAGATCCACCTTTCCAAGTTTTTGGGGTTCATCTCATACTTCTGAAGATTTGAGGGTGCTGCCTGTTCCATACTCCTCCTCCTACTCCTCAACCATCCTTTTAGGGGTACCAACAATAGTAATTGGGGCCTAGTGTGGTGGTGTACGTGTGAGATACATACACTTTCTTTTTGATCATATTTTCTATTCCGCTATTCAATTAAAACCTTTGGGGATCAATTAAATTGCGTGATAGTCTGTGTCGGTACGTGTGAGATCCACCTTTCCAAGTTTTTGGGGTTCATCTCATACTTCTGAAGATTTGAGGGTGCTGCCTGTTCCATACTCCTCCTCCTACTCCTCAACCATCCTTTTAGGGGTACAAACAATAGTAATTGGGGTCTAGTGTGGTGGTGTACGTGTGAGATACATACACTTTCTTTTTGATCATATTTTCTATTCCGCTATTCAATTAAAACCTTTGGGGATCAATTAAATTGCGTGATAGTCTGTATCGGTACGTGTGAGATCCACCTTTCCAAGTTTTTGGGGTTCATCTCATACTTCTGAAGATTTGAGGGTGCTGCCTGTTCCATACTCCTCCTCCTACTCCTCAACCATCCTTTTAGGGGTACAAACAATAGTAATTGGGGCCTAGTGTGGTGGTGTACGTGTGAGATACATACACTTTCTTTTTGATCATATTTTCTATTCCGCTATTCAATTAAAACCTTTGGGGATCAATTAAATTGCGTGATAGTCTGTGTCGGTACGTGTGAGATCCACCTTTCCAAGTTTTTGGGGTTCATCTCATACTTCTGAAGATTTGAGGGTGCTGCCTGTTCCATACTCCTCCGCCTACTGCTCAACCATCCTTTTAGGGGTACAAACAATAGTAATTGGGGCCTAGTGTGGTGGTGTACGTGTGAGATACATACACTTTCTTTTTGATCATATTTTCTATTCCGCTATTCAATTAAAACCTTTGGGGATCAATTAAATTGCGTGATAGTCTGTGTCGGTACATGTGAGATCCACCTTTCCAAGTTTTTGGGGTTCATCTCATACTTCTGAAGATTTGAGGGTGCTGCCTGTTCCATACTCCTCCTCCTACTCCTCAACCATCCTTTTAGGGGTACAAACAATAGTAATTGGGGCCTAGTGTGGTGGTGTACGTGTGAGATACATACACTTTCTTTTTGATCATATTTTCTATTCCGCTATTCAATTAAAACCTTTGGGGATCAATTAAATTGCGTGATAGTCTGTGTCGGTACGTGTGAGATCCACCTTTCCAAGTTTTTGGGGTTCATCTCATACTTCTGAAGATTTGAGGGTGCTGCCTGTTCCATACTCCTCCTCCTACTGCTCAACCATCCTTTTAGGGGTACAAACAATAGTAATTGGGGCCTAGTGTGGTGGTGTACGTGTGAGATACATACACTTTCTTTTTGATCATATTTTCTATTCCGCTATTCAATTAAAACCTTTGAGGATCAATTAAATTGCGTGATAGTCTGTGTCGGTACGTGTGAGATCCACCTTTCCAAGTTTTTGGGGTTCATCTCATACTTCTGAAGATTTGAGGGTGCTGCCTGTTCCATACTCCTCCTCCTACTCCTCAACCATCCTTTTAGGGGTACAAACAATAGTAATTGGGGCCTAGTGTGGTGGTGTACGTGTGAGATACATACACTTTCTTTTTGATCATATTTTCTATTCCGCTATTCAATTAAAACCTTTGGGGATCAATTAAATTGCGTGATAGTCTGTGTCGGTACGTGTGAGATCCACCTTTCCAAGTTTTTGGGGTTCATCTCATACTTCTGAAGATTTGAGGGTGCTGCCTGTTCCATACTCCTCCTCCTACTCCTCAACCATCCTTTTAGGGGTACCAACAATAGTAATTGGGGCCTAGTGTGGTGGTGTACGTGTGAGATACATACACTTTCTTTTTGATCATATTTTCTATTCCGCTATTCAATTAAAACCTTTGGGGATCAATTAAATTGCGTGATAGTCTGTGTCGGTACGTGTGAGATCCACCTTTCCAAGTTTTTGGGGTTCATCTCATACTTCTGAAGATTTGAGGGTGCTGCCTGTTCCATACTCCTCCTCCTACTCCTCAACCATCCTTTTAGGGATACAAACAATAGTAATTGGGGTCTAGTGTGGTGGTGTACGTGTGAGATACATACACTTTCTTTTTGATCATATTTTCTATTCCGCTATTCAATTAAAACCTTTGGGGATCAATTAAATTGCGTGATAGTCTGTGTCGGTACGTGTGAGATCCACCTTTCCAAGTTCTTGGGGTTCATCTCATACTTCTGAAGATTTGAGGGTGCTGCCTGTTCCATACTCCTCCTCCTACTCCTCAACCATCCTTTTAGGGGTACAAACAATAGTAATTGGGGCCTAGTGTGGTGGTGTACGTGTGAGATACATACACTTTCTTTTTGATCATATTTTCTATTCCGCTATTCAATTAAAACCTTTGGGGATCAATTAAATTGCGTGATAGTCTGTGTCGGTACGTGTGAGATCCACCTTTCCAAGTTTTTGGGGTTCATCTCATACTTCTGAAGATTTGAGGGTGCTGCCTGTTCCATACTCCTCCTCCTACTGCTCAACCATCCTTTTAGGGGTACAAACAATAGTAATTGGGGCCTAGTGTGGTGGTGTACGTGTGAGATACATACACTTTCTTTTTGATCATATTTTCTATTCCGCTATTCAATTAAAACCTTTGGGGATCAATTAAATTGCGTGATAGTCTGTGTCGGTACGTGTGAGATCCACCTTTCCAAGTTTTTGGGGTTCATCTCATACTTCTGAAGATTTGAGGGTGCTGCCTGTTCCATACTCCTCCTCCTACTCCTCAACCATCCTTTTAGGGGTACAAACAATAGTAATTGGGGCCTAGTGTGGTGGTGTACGTGTGAGATACATACACTTTCTTTTTGATCATATTTTCTATTCCGCTATTCAATTAAAACCTTTGGGGATCAATTAAATTGCGTGATAGTCTGTGTCGGTACGTGTGAGATCCACCTTTCCAAGTTTTTGGGGTTCATCTCATACTTCTGAAGATTTGAGGGTGCTGCCTGTTCCATACTCCTCCTCCTACTCCTCAACCATCCTTTTAGGGGTACAAACAATAGTAATTGGGGCCTAGTGTGGTGGTGTACGTGTGAGATACATACACTTTCTTTTTGATCATATTTTCTATTCCGCTATTCAATTAAAACCTTTGGGGATCAATTAAATTGCGTGATAGTCTGTGTCGGTACGTGTGAGATCCACCTTTGCAAGTTTTTGGGGTTCATCTCATACTTCTGAAGATTTGAGGGTGCTGCCTGTTCCATACTCCTCCTCCTACTCCTCAACCATCCTTTTAGGGGTACAAACAATAGTAATTGGGGCCTAGTGTGCTGGTGTACGTGTGAGATACATACACTTTCTTTTTGATCATATTTTCTATTCCGCTATTCAATTAAAACCTTTGGGGATCAATTAAATTGCGTGATAGTCTGTGTCGGTACGTGTGAGATCCACCTTTCCAAGTTTTTGGGGTTCATCTCATACTTCTGAAGATTTGAGGGTGCTGCCTGTTCCATACTCCTCCTCCTACTCCTCAACCATCCTTTTAGGGGTACAAACAATAGTAATTGGGGCCTAGTGTGGTGGTGTACGTGTGAGATACATACACTTTCTTTTTGATCATATTTTCTATTCCGCTATTCAATTAAAACCTTTGGGGATCAATTAAATTGCGTGATAGTCTGTGTCGGTACGTGTGAGATCCACCTTTCCAAGTTTTTGGGGTTCATCTCATACTTCTGAAGATTTGAGGGTGCTGCCTGTTCCATACTCCTCCTCCTACTCCTCAACCATCCTTTTAGGGGTACAAACAATAGTAATTGGGGCCTAGTGGGGTGGTGTACGTGTGAGATACATACACTTTCTTTTTGATCATATTTTCTATTCCGCTATTCAATTAAAACCTTTGGGAATCAATTAAATTGCGTGATAGTCTGTGTCGGTACGTGTGAGATCCACCTTTCCAAGTTTTTGGGGTTCATCTCATACTTCTGAAGATTTGAGGGTGCTGCCTGTTCCATACTCCTCCTCCTACTCCTCAACCATCCTTTTAGGGGTACAAACAATAGTAATTGGGGCCTAGTGTGGTGGTGTACGTGTGAGATACATACACTTTCTTTTTGATCATATTTTCTATTCCGCTATTCAATTAAAACCTTTGGGGATCAATTAAATTGCGTGATAGTCTGTGTCGGTACGTGTGAGATCCACCTTTCCAAGTTTTTGGGGTTCATCTCATACTTCTGAAGATTTGAGGGTGCTGCCTGTTCCATACTCCTCCTCCTACTCCTCAACCATCCTTTTAGGGGTACAAACAATAGTAATTGGGGCCTAGTGTGGTGGTGTACGTGTGAGATACATACACTTTCTTTTTGATCATATTTTCTATTCCGCTATTCAATTAAAACCTTTGGGGATCAATTAAATTGCATGATAGTCTGTGTCGGTACGTGTGAGATCCACCTTTCCAAGTTTTTGGGGTTCATCTCATACTTCTGAAGATTTGAGGGTGCTGCCTGTTCCATACTCCTCCTCCTACTCCTCAACCATCCTTTTAGGGGTACCAACAATAGTAATTGGGGCCTAGTGTGGTGGTGTACGTGTGAGATACATACACTTTCTTTTTGATCATATTTTCTATTCCGCTATTCAATTAAAACCTTTGGGGATCAATTAAATTGCGTGATAGTCTGTGTCGGTACGTGTGAGATCCACCTTTCCAAGTTTTTGGGGTTCATCTCATACTTCTGAAGATTTGAGGGTGCTGCCTGTTCCATACTCCTCCTCCTACTCCTCAACCATCCTTTTAGGGGTACAAACAATAGTAATTGGGGCCTAGTGTGGTGGTGTACGTGTGAGATACATACACTTTCTTTTTGATCATATTTTCTATTCCGCTATTCAATTAAAACCTTTGGGGATCAATTAAATTGCGTGATAGTCTGTGTCGGTACGTGTGAGATCCACCTTTCCAAGTTTTTGGGGTTCATCTCATACTTCTGAAGATTTGAGGGTGCTGCCTGTTCCATACTCCTCCTCCTACTGCTCAACCATCCTTTTAGGGGTACAAACAATAGTAATTGGGGCCTAGTGTGGTGGTGTACGTGTGAGATACATACACTTTCTTTTTGATCATATTTTCTATTCCGCTATTCAATTAAAACCTTTGGGGATCAATTAAATTGCGTGATAGTCTGTGTCGGTACATGTGAGATCCACCTTTCCAAGTTTTTGGGGTTCATCTCATACTTCTGAAGATTTGAGGGTGCTGCCTGTTCCATACTCCTCCTCCTACTCCTCAACCATCCTTTTAGGGGTACAAACAATAGTAATTGGGGCCTAGTGTGGTGGTGTACGTGTGAGATACATACACTTTCTTTTTGATCATATTTTCTATTCCGCTATTCAATTAAAACCTTTGGGGATCAATTAAATTGCGTGATAGTCTGTGTCGGTACGTGTGAGATCCACCTTTCCAAGTTTTTGGGGTTCATCTCATACTTCTGAAGATTTGAGGGTGCTGCCTGTTCCATACTCCTCCTCCTACTGCTCAACCATCCTTTTAGGGGTACAAACAATAGTAATTGGGGCCTAGTGTGGTGGTGTACGTGTGAGATACATACACTTTCTTTTTGATCATATTTTCTATTCTGCTATTCAATTAAAACCTTTGGGGATCAATTAAATTGCGTGATAGTCTGTGTCGGTACGTGTGAGATCCACCTTTCCAAGTTTTTGGGGTTCATCTCATACTTCTGAAGATTTGAGGGTGCTGCCTGTTCCATACTCCTCCTCCTACTCCTCAACCATCCTTTTAGGGGTACAAACAATAGTAATTGGGGCCTAGTGTGGTGGTGTACGTGTGAGATACATACACTTTCTTTTTGATCATATTTTCTATTCCGCTATTCAATTAAAACCTTTGGGGATCAATTAAATTGCATGATAGTCTGTGTCGGTACGTGTGAGATCCACCTTTCCAAGTTTTTGGGGTTCATCTCATACTTCTGAAGATTTGAGGGTGCTGCCTGTTCCATACTCCTCCTCCTACTCCTCAACCATCCTTTTAGGGGTACCAACAATAGTAATTGGGGCCTAGTGTGGTGGTGTACGTGTGAGATACATACACTTTCTTTTTGATCATATTTTCTATTCCGCTATTCAATTAAAACCTTTGGGGATCAATTAAATTGCGTGATAGTCTGTGTCGGTACGTGTGAGATCCACCTTTCCAAGTTTTTGGGGTTCATCTCATACTTCTGAAGATTTGAGGGTGCTGCCTGTTCCATACTCCTCCTCCTACTCCTCAACCATCCTTTTAGGGGTACAAACAATAGTAATTGGGGTCTAGTGTGGTGGTGTACGTGTGAGATACATACACTTTCTTTTTGATCATATTTTCTATTCCGCTATTCAATTAAAACCTTTGGGGATCAATTAAATTGCGTGATAGTCTGTATCGGTACGTGTGAGATCCACCTTTCCAAGTTTTTGGGGTTCATCTCATACTTCTGAAGATTTGAGGGTGCTGCCTGTTCCATACTCCTCCTCCTACTCCTCAACCATCCTTTTAGGGGTACAAACAATAGTAATTGGGGCCTAGTGTGGTGGTGTACGTGTGAGATACATACACTTTCTTTTTGATCATATTTTCTATTCCGCTATTCAATTAAAACCTTTGGGGATCAATTAAATTGCGTGATAGTCTGTGTCGGTACGTGTGAGATCCACCTTTCCAAGTTTTTGGGGTTCATCTCATACTTCTGAAGATTTGAGGGTGCTGCCTGTTCCATACTCCTCCTCCTACTGCTCAACCATCCTTTTAGGGGTACAAACAATAGTAATTGGGGCCTAGTGTGGTGGTGTACGTGTGAGATACATACACTTTCTTTTTGATCATATTTTCTATTCCGCTATTCAATTAAAACCTTTGGGTATCAATTAAATTGCGTGATAGTCTGTGTCGGTACATGTGAGATCCACCTTTCCAAGTTTTTGGGGTTCATCTCATAATTCTGAAGATTTGAGGGGGCTGCCTGTTCCATACTCCTCCTCCTACTCCTCAACCATCCTTTTAGGGGTACAAACAATAGTAATTGGGGCCTAGTGTGGTGGTGTACGTGTGAGATACATACACTTTCTTTTTGATCATATTTTCTATTCCGCTATTCAATTAAAACCTTTGGGGATCAATTAAATTGCGTGATAGTCTGTGTCGGTACGTGTGAGATCCACCTTTCCAAGTTTTTGGGGTTCATCTCATACTTCTGAAGATTTGAGGGTGCTGCCTGTTCCATACTCCTCCTCCTACTGCTCAACCATCCTTTTAGGGGTACAAACAATAGTAATTGGGGCCTAGTGTGGTGGTGTACGTGTGAGATACATACACTTTCTTTTTGATCATATTTTCTATTCCGCTATTCAATTAAAACCTTTGGGGATCAATTAAATTGCGTGATAGTCTGTGTCGGTACGTGTGAGATCCACCTTTCCAAGTTTTTGGGGTTCATCTCATACTTCTGAAGATTTGAGGGTGCTGCCTGTTCCATACTCCTCCTCCTACTCCTCAACCATCCTTTTAGGGGTACAAACAATAGTAATTGGGGCCTAGTGTGGTGGTGTACGTGTGAGATACATACACTTTCTTTTTGATCATATTTTCTATTCCGCTATTCAATTAAAACCTTTGGGGATCAATTAAATTGCGTGATAGTCTGTGTCGGTACGTGTGAGATCCACCTTTCCAAGTTTTTGGGGTTCATCTCATACTTCTGAAGATTTGAGGGTGCTGCCTGTTCCATACTCCTCCTCCTACTCCTCAACCATCCTTTTAGGGGTACAAACAATAGTAATTGGGGCCTAGTGTGGTGGTGTACGTGTGAGATACATACACTTTCTTTTTGTTCATATTTTCTATTCCGCTATTCAATTAAAACCTTTGGGGATCAATTAAATTGCGTGATAGTCTGTGTCGGTACGTGTGAGATCCACCTTTCCAAGTTTTTGGGGTTCATCTCATACTTCTGAAGATTTGAGGGTGCTGCCTGTTCCATACTCCTCCTTCTACTCCTCAACCATCCTTTTAGGGGTACAAACAATAGTAATTGGGGCCTAGTGTGGTGGTGTACGTGTGAGATACATACACTTTCTTTTTGATCATATTTTCTATTCCGCTATTCAATTAAAACCTTTGGGGATCAATTAAATTGCGTGATAGTCTGTGTCGGTACGTGTGAGATCCACCTTTCCAAGTTTTTGGGGTTCATCTCATACTTCTGAAGATTTGAGGGTGCTGCCTGTTCCATACTCCTCCTCCTACTCCTCAACCATCCTTTTAGGGGTACAAACAATAGTAATTGGGGCCTAGTGTGGTGGTGTACGTGTGAGATACATACACTTTCTTTTTGATCATATTTTCTATTCCGCTATTCAATTAAAACCTTTGGGGATCAATTAAATTGTGTGATAGTCTGTGTCGGTACGTGTGAGATCCACCTTTCCAAGTTTTTGGGGTTCATCTCATACTTCTGAAGATTTGAGGGTGCTGCCTGTTCCATACTCCTCCTCCTACTCCTCAACCATCCTTTTAGGGGTACCAACAATAGTAATTGGGGCCTAGTGTGGTGGTGTACGTGTGAGATACATACACTTTCTTTTTGATCATATTTTCTATTCCGCTATTCAATTAAAACCTTTGGGGATCAATTAAATTGCGTGATAGTCTGTGTCGGTACGTGTGAGATCCACCTTTCCAAGTTTTTGGGGTTCATCTCATACTTCTGAAGATTTGAGGGTGCTGCCTGTTCCATACTCCTCCTCCTACTCCTCAACCATCCTTTTAGGGATACAAACAATAGTAATTGGGGTCTAGTGTGGTGGTGTACGTGTGAGATACATACACTTTCTTTTTGATCATATTTTCTATTCCGCTATTCAATTAAAACCTTTGGGGATCAATTAAATTGCGTGATAGTCTGTGTCGGTACGTGTGAGATCCACCTTTCCAAGTTTTTGGGGTTCATCTCATACTTCTGAAGATTTGAGGGTGCTGCCTGTTCCATACTCCTCCTCCTACTCCTCAACCATCCTTTTAGGGGTACAAACAATAGTAATTGGGGCCTAGTGTGGTGGTGTACGTGTGAGATACATACACTTTCTTTTTGATCATATTTTCTATTCCGCTATTCAATTAAAACCTTTGGGGATCAATTAAATTGCGTGATAGTCTGTGTCGGTACGTGTGAGATCCACCTTTCCAAGTTTTTGGGGTTCATCTCATACTTCTGAAGATTTGAGGGTGCTGCCTGTTCCATACTCCTCCTCCTACTGCTCAACCATCCTTTTAGGGGTACAAACAATAGTAATTGGGGCCTAGTGTGGTGGTGTACGTGTGAGATACATACACTTTCTTTTTGATCATATTTTCTATTCCGCTATTCAATTAAAACCTTTGGGGATCAATTAAATTGCGTGATAGTCTGTGTCGGTACGTGTGAGATCCACCTTTCCAAGTTTTTGGGGTTCATCTCATACTTCTGAAGATTTGAGGGTGCTGCCTGTTCCATACTCCTCCTCCTACTCCTCAACCATCCTTTTAGGGGTACAAACAATAGTAATTGGGGCCTAGTGTGGTGGTGTACGTGTGAGATACATACACTTTCTTTTTGATCATATTTTCTATTCCGCTATTCAATTAAAACCTTTGGGGATCAATTAAATTGCGTGATAGTCTGTGTCGGTACGTGTGAGATCCACCTTTCCAAGTTTTTGGGGTTCATCTCATACTTCTGAAGATTTGAGGGTGCTGCCTGTTCCATACTCCTCCTCCTACTCCTCAACCATCCTTTTAGGGGTACAAACAATAGTAATTGGGGCCTAGTGTGGTGGTGTACGTGTGAGATACATACACTTTCTTTTTGATCATATTTTCTATTCCGCTATTCAATTAAAACCTTTGGGGATCAATTAAATTGCGTGATAGTCTGTGTCGGTACGTGTGAGATCCACCTTTCCAAGTTTTTGGGGTTCATCTCACACTTCTGAAGATTTGAGGGTGCTGCCTGTTCCATACTCCTCCTCCTACTCCTCAACCATCCTTTTAGGGGTACAAACAATAGTAATTGGGGCCTAGTGTGCTGGTGTACGTGTGAGATACATACACTTTCTTTTTGATCATATTTTCTATTCCGCTATTCAATTAAAACCTTTGGGGATCAATTAAATTGCGTGATAGTCTGTGTCGGTACGTGTGAGATCCACCTTTCCAAGTTTTTGGGGTTCATCTCATACTTCTGAAGATTTGAGGGTGCTGCCTGTTCCATACTCCTCCTCCTACTCCTCAACCATCCTTTTAGGGGTACAAACAATAGTAATTGGGGCCTAGTGTGGTGGTGTACGTGTGAGATACATACACTTTCTTTTTGATCATATTTTCTATTCCGCTATTCAATTAAAACCTTTGGGGATCAATTAAATTGCGTGATAGTCTGTGTCGGTACGTGTGAGATCCACCTTTCCAAGTTTTTGGGGTTCATCTCATACTTCTGAAGATTTGAGGGTGCTGCCTGTTCCATACTCCTCCTCCTACTCCTCAACCATCCTTTTAGGGGTACAAACAATAGTAATTGGGGCCTAGTGGGGTGGTGTACGTGTGAGATACATACACTTTCTTTTTGATCATATTTTCTATTCCGCTATTCAATTAAAACCTTTGGGGATCAATTAAATTGCGTGATAGTCTGTGTCGGTACGTGTGAGATCCACCTTTCCAAGTTTTTGGGGTTCATCTCATACTTCTGAAGATTTGAGGGTGCTGCCTGTTCCATACTCCTCCTCCTACTCCTCAACCATCCTTTTAGGGGTACAAACAATAGTAATTGGGGCCTAGTGTGGTGGTGTACGTGTGAGATACATACACTTTCTTTTTGATCATATTTTCTATTCCGCTATTCAATTAAAACCTTTGGGGATCAATTAAATTGCGTGATAGTCTGTGTCGGTACGTGTGAGATCCACCTTTCCAAGTTTTTGGGGTTCATCTCATACTTCTGAAGATTTGAGGGTGCTGCCTGTTCCATACTCCTCCTCCTACTGCTCAACCATCCTTTTAGGGGTACAAACAATAGTAATTGGGGCCTAGTGTGGTGGTGTATGTGTGAGATACATACACTTTCTTTTTGATCATATTTTCTATTCCGCTATTCAATTAAAACCTTTGGGGATCAATTAAATTGCGTGATAGTCTGTGTCGGTACGTGTGAGATCCACCTTTCCAAGTTTTTGGGGTTCATCTCATACTTCTGAAGATTTGAGGGTGCTGCCTGTTCCATACTCCTCCTCCTACTCCTCAACCATCCTTTTAGGGGTACAAACAATAGTAATTGGGGCCTAGTGTGGTGGTGTACGTGTGAGATACATACACTTTCTTTTTGATCATATTTTCTATTCCGCTATTCAATTAAAACCTTTGGGGATCAATTAAATTGCGTGATAGTCTGTGTCGGTATGTGTGAGATCCACCTTTCCAAGTTTTTGGGGTTCATCTCATACTTCTGAAGATTTGAGGGTGCTGCCTGTTCCATACTCCTCCTCCTACTCCTCAACCATCCTTTTAGGGGTACAAACAATAGTAATTGGGGCCTAGTGTGGTGGTGTACGTGTGAGATACATACACTTTCTTTTTGATCATATTTTCTATTCCGCTATTCAATTAAAACCTTTGGGGATCAATTAAATTGCGTTGATAGTCTGTGTCGGTACGTGTGAGATCCACCTTTCCAAGTTTTTGGGGTTCATCTCATACTTCTGAAGATTTGAGGGTGCTGCCTGTTCCATACTCCTCCTCCTACTGCTCAACCATCCTTTTAGGGGTACAAACAATAGTAATTGGGGCCTAGTGTGGTGGTGTACGTGTGAGATACATACACTTTCTTTTTGATCATATTTTCTATTCCGCTATTCAATTAAAACCTTTGGGGATCAATTAAATTGCGTGATAGTCTGTGTCGGTACGTGTGAGATCCACCTTTCCAAGTTTTTGGGGTTCATCTCATACTTCTGAAGATTTGAGGGTGCTGCCTGTTCCATACTCCTCCTCCTACTCCTCAACCATCCTTTTAGGGGTACAAACAATAGTAATTGGGGCCTAGTGTGGTGGTGTACGTGTGAGATACATACACTTTCTTTTTGATCATATTTTCTATTCCGCTATTCAATTAAAACCTTTGGGGATCAATTAAATTGCGTGATAGTCTGTGTCGGTATGTGTGAGATCCACCTTTCCAAGTTTTTGGGGTTCATCTCATACTTCTGAAGATTTGAGGGTGCTGCCTGTTCCATACTCCTCCTCCTACTCCTCAACCATCCTTTTAGGGGTACAAACAATAGTAATTGGGGCCTAGTGTGGTGGTGTACGTGTGAGATACATACACTTTCTTTTTGATCATATTTTCTATTCCGCTATTCAATTAAAACCTTTGGGGATCAATTAAATTGCGTGATAGTCTGTGTCGGTACGTGTGAGATCCACCTTTCCAAGTTTTTGGGGTTCATCTCATACTTCTGAAGATTTGAGGGTGCTGCCTGTTCCATACTCCTCCTCCTACTGCTCAACCATCCTTTTAGGGGTACAAACAATAGTAATTGGGGCCTAGTGTGGTGGTGTACGTGTGAGATACATACACTTTCTTTTTGATCATATTTTCTATTCCGCTATTCAATTAAAACCTTTGGGGATCAATTAAATTGCGTGATAGTCTGTGTCGGTACGTGTGAGATCCACCTTTCCAAGTTTTTGGGGTTCATTTCATACTTCTGAAGATTTGAGGGTGCTGCCTGTTCCATACTCCTCCTCCTACTCCTCAACCATCCTTTTAGGGGTACAAACAATAGTAATTGGGGCCTAGGGTGGTGGTGTACGTGTGAGATACATACACTTTCTTTTTGATCATATTTTCTATTCCGCTATTCAATTAAAACCTTTGGGGATCAATTAAATTGCGTGATAGTCTGTGTCGGTACGTGTGAGATCCACCTTTCCAAGTTTTTGGGGTTCATCTCATACTTCTGAAGATTTGAGGGTGCTGCCTGTTCCATACTCCTCCTCCTACTCCTCAACCATCCTTTTAGGGGTACAAACAATAGTAATTGGGGCCTAGTGTGGTTGTGTACGTGTGAGATACATACACTTTCTTTTTGATCATATTTTCTATTCCGCTATTCAATTAAAACCTTTGGGGATCAATTAAATTGCGTGATAGTCTGTGTCGGTACGTGTGAGATCCACCTTTCCAAGTTTTTGGGGTTCATCTCATACTTCTGAAGATTTGAGGGTGCTGCCTGTTCCATACTCCTCCTCCTACTCCTCAACCATCCTTTTAGGGGTACAAACAATAGTAATTGGGGCCTAGTGTGGTGGTGTACGTGTGAGATACATACACTTTCTTTTTGATCATATTTTCTATTCCGCTATTCAATTAAAACCTTTGGGGATCAATTAAATTGCGTTGATAGTCTGTGTCGGTACGTGTGAGATCCACCTTTCCAAGTTTTTGGGGTTCATCTCATACTTCTGAAGATTTGAGGGTGCTGCCTGTTCCATACTCCTCCTCCTACTGCTCAACCATCCTTTTAGGGGTACAAACAATAGTAATTGGGGCCTAGTGTGGTGGTGTACGTGTGAGATACATACACTTTCTTTCTGATCATATTTTCTATTCCGCTATTCAATTAAAACCTTTGGGGATCAATTAAATTGCGTGATAGTCTGTGTCGGTACGTGTGAGATCCACCTTTCCAAGTTTTTGGGGTTCATCTCATACTTCTGAAGATTTGAGGGTGCTGCCTGTTCCATACTCCTCCTCCTACTCCTCAACCATCCTTTTAGGGGTACAAACAATAGTAATTGGGGCCTAGTGTGGTGGTGTACGTGTGAGATACATACACTTTCTTTTTGATCATATTTTCTATTCCGCTATTCAATTAAAACCTTTGGGGATCAATTAAATTGCGTGATAGTCTGTGTCGGTACGTGTGAGATCCACCTTTCCAAGTTTTTGGGGTTCATCTCATACTTCTGAAGATTTGAGGGTGCTGCCTGTTCCATACTCCTCCTCCTACTGCTCAACCATCCTTTTAGGGGTACAAACAATAGTAATTGGGGCCTAGTGTGGTGGTGTATGTGTGAGATACATACACTTTCTTTTTGATCATATTTTCTATTCCGCTATTCAATTAAAACCTTTGGGGATCAATTAAATTGCGTGATAGTCTGTGTCGGTACGTGTGAGATCCACCTTTCCAAGTTTTTGGGGTTCATCTCATACTTCTGAAGATTTGAGGGTGCTGCCTGTTCCATACTCCTCCTCCTACTCCTCAACCATCCTTTTAGGGGTACAAACAATAGTAATTGGGGCCTAGTGTGGTGGTGTACGTGTGAGATACATACACTTTCTTTTTGATCATATTTTCTATTCCGCTATTCAATTAAAACCTTTGGGGATCAATTAAATTGCGTGATAGTCTGTGTCGGTATGTGTGAGATCCACCTTTCCAAGTTTTTGGGGTTCATCTCATACTTCTGAAGATTTGAGGGTGCTGCCTGTTCCATACTCCTCCTCCTACTCCTCAACCATCCTTTTAGGGGTACAAACAATAGTAATTGGGGCCTAGTGTGGTGGTGTACGTGTGAGATACATACACTTTCTTTTTGATCATATTTTCTATTCCGCTATTCAATTAAAACCTTTGGGGATCAATTAAATTGCGTTGATAGTCTGTGTCGGTACGTGTGAGATCCACCTTTCCAAGTTTTTGGGGTTCATCTCATACTTCTGAAGATTTGAGGGTGCTGCCTGTTCCATACTCCTCCTCCTACTGCTCAACCATCCTTTTAGGGGTACAAACAATAGTAATTGGGGCCTAGTGTGGTGGTGTACGTGTGAGATACATACACTTTCTTTTTGATCATATTTTCTATTCCGCTATTCAATTAAAACCTTTGGGGATCAATTAAATTGCGTGATAGTCTTTGTCGGTACGTGTGAGATCCACCTTTCCAAGTTTTTGGGGTTCATCTCATACTTCTGAAGATTTGAGGGTGCTGCCTGTTCCATACTCCTCCTCCTACTCCTCAACCATCCTTTTAGGGGTACAAACAATAGTAATTGGGGCCTAGTGTGGTGGTGTACGTGTGAGATACATACACTTTCTTTTTGATCATATTTTCTATTCCGCTATTCAATTAAAACCTTTGGGGATCAATTAAATTGCGTGATAGTCTGTGTCGGTATGTGTGAGATCCACCTTTCCAAGTTTTTGGGGTTCATCTCATACTTCTGAAGATTTGAGGGTGCTGCCTGTTCCATACTCCTCCTCCTACTCCTCAACCATCCTTTTAGGGGTACAAACAATAGTAATTGGGGCCTAGTGTGGTGGTGTACGTGTGAGATACATACACTTTCTTTTTGATCATATTTTCTATTCCGCTATTCAATTAAAACCTTTGGGGATCAATTAAATTGCGTGATAGTCTGTGTCGGTACGTGTGAGATCCACCTTTCCAAGTTTTTGGGGTTCATCTCATACTTCTGAAGATTTGAGGGTGCTGCCTGTTCCATACTCCTCCTCCTACTGCTCAACCATCCTTTTAGGGGTACAAACAATAGTAATTGGGGCCTAGTGTGGTGGTGTACGTGTGAGATACATACACTTTCTTTTTGATCATATTTTCTATTCCGCTATTCAATTAAAACCTTTGGGGATCAATTAAATTGCGTGATAGTCTGTGTCGGTACGTGTGAGATCCACCTTTCCAAGTTTTTGGGGTTCATTTCATACTTCTGAAGATTTGAGGGTGCTGCCTGTTCCATACTCCTCCTCCTACTCCTCAACCATCCTTTTAGGGGTACAAACAATAGTAATTGGGGCCTAGGGTGGTGGTGTACGTGTGAGATACATACACTTTCTTTTTGATCATATTTTCTATTCCGCTATTCAATTAAAACCTTTGGGGATCAATTAAATTGCGTGATAGTCTGTGTCGGTACGTGTGAGATCCACCTTTCCAAGTTTTTGGGGTTCATCTCATACTTCTGAAGATTTGAGGGTGCTGCCTGTTCCATACTCCTCCTCCTACTCCTCAACCATCCTTTTAGGGGTACAAACAATAGTAATTGGGGCCTAGTGTGGTTGTGTACGTGTGAGATACATACACTTTCTTTTTGATCATATTTTCTATTCCGCTATTCAATTAAAACCTTTGGGGATCAATTAAATTGCGTGATAGTCTGTGTCGGTACGTGTGAGATCCACCTTTCCAAGTTTTTGGGGTTCATCTCATACTTCTGAAGATTTGAGGGTGCTGCCTGTTCCATACTCCTCCTCCTACTCCTCAACCATCCTTTTAGGGGTACAAACAATAGTAATTGGGGCCTAGTGTGGTGGTGTACGTGTGAGATACATACACTTTCTTTTTGATCATATTTTCTATTCCGCTATTCAATTAAAACCTTTGGGGATCAATTAAATTGCGTTGATAGTCTGTGTCGGTACGTGTGAGATCCACCTTTCCAAGTTTTTGGGGTTCATCTCATACTTCTGAAGATTTGAGGGTGCTGCCTGTTCCATACTCCTCCTCCTACTGCTCAACCATCCTTTTAGGGGTACAAACAATAGTAATTGGGGCCTAGTGTGGTGGTGTACGTGTGAGATACATACACTTTCTTTCTGATCATATTTTCTATTCCGCTATTCAATTAAAACCTTTGGGGATCAATTAAATTGCGTGATAGTCTGTGTCGGTACGTGTGAGATCCACCTTTCCAAGTTTTTGGGGTTCATCTCATACTTCTGAAGATTTGAGGGTGCTGCCTGTTCCATACTCCTCCTCCTACTCCTCAACCATCCTTTTAGGGGTACAAACAATAGTAATTGGGGCCTAGTGTGGTGGTGTACGTGTGAGATACATACACTTTCTTTTTGATCATATTTTCTATTCCGCTATTCAATTAAAACCTTTGGGGATCAATTAAATTGCGTGATAGTCTGTGTCGGTACGTGTGAGATCCGCCTTTCCAAGTTTTTGGGGTTCATCTCATACTTCTGAAGATTTGAGGGTGCTGCCTGTTCCATACTCCTCCTCCTACTCCTCAACCATCCTTTTAGGGGTACAAACAATAGTAATTGGGGCCTAGTGTGGTGGTGTACGTGTGAGATACATACACTTTCTTTTTGATCATATTTTCTATTCCGCTATTCAATTAAAACCTTTGGGGATCAATTAAATTGCGTGATAGTCTGTGTCGGTACGTGTGAGATCCACCTTTCCAAGTTTTTGGGGTTCATCTCATACTTCTGAAGATTTGAGGGTGCTGCCTGTTCCATACTCCTCCTCCTACTCCTCAACCATCCTTTTAGGGGTACCAACAATAGTAATTGGGGCCTAGTGTGGTGGTGTACGTGTGAGATACATACACTTTCTTTTTGATCATATTTTCTATTCCGCTATTCAATTAAAACCTTTGGGGATCAATTAAATTGCGTGATAGTCTGTATCGGTACGTGTGAGATCCACCTTTCCAAGTTTTTGGGGTTCATCTCATACTTCTGAAGATTTGAGGGTGCTGCCTGTTCCATACTCCTCCTCCTACTCCTCAACCATCCTTTTAGGGGTACAAACAATAGTAATTGGGGCCTAGTGTGGTGGTGTACGTGTGAGATACATACACTTTCTTTTTGATCATATTTTCTATTCCGCTATTCAATTAAAACCTTTGGGGATCAATTAAATTGCGTGATAGTCTGTGTCGGTACGTGTGAGATCCACCTTTCCAAGTTTTTGGGGTTCATCTCATACTTCTGAAGATTTGAGGGTGCTGCCTGTTCCATACTCCTCCTCCTACTCCTCAACCATCCTTTTAGGGGTACAAACAATAGTAATTGGGGCCTAGTGTGGTGGTGTACGTGTGAGATACATACACTTTCTTTTTGATCATATTTTCTATTCCGCTATTCAATTAAAACCTTTGGGGATCAATTAAATTGCGTTGATAGTCTGTGTCGGTACGTGTGAGATCCACCTTTCCAAGTTTTTGGGGTTCATCTCATACTTCTGAAGATTTGAGGGTGCTGCCTGTTCCATACTCCTCCTCCTACTGCTCAACCATCCTTTTAGGGGTACAAACAATAGTAATTGGGGCCTAGTGTGGTGGTGTACGTGTGAGATACATACACTTGCTTTTTGATCATATTTTCTATTCCGCTATTCAATTAAAACCTTTGGGGATCAATTAAATTGCGTGATAGTCTGTGTCGGTACGTGTGAGATCCACCTTTCCAAGTTTTTGGGGTTCATCTCATACTTCTGAAGATTTGAGGGTGCTGCCTGTTCCATACTCCTCCTCCTACTCCTCAACCATCCTTTTAGGGGTACAAACAATAGTAATTGGGGCCTAGTGTGGTGGTGTACGTGTGAGATACATACACTTTCTTTTTGATCATATTTTCTATTCCGCTATTCAATTAAAACCTTTGGGGATCCATTAAATTGCGTGATAGTCTGTGTCGGTACGTGTGAGATCCACCTTTCCAAGTTTTTGGGGTTCATCTCATACTTCTGAAGATTTGAGGGTGCTGCCTGTTCCATACTCCTCCTCCTACTCCTCAACCATCCTTTTAGGGGTACAAACAATAGTAATTGGGGCCTAGTGTGGTGGTGTACGTGTGAGATACATACACTTTCTTTTTGATCATATTTTCTATTCCGCTATTCAATTAAAACCTTTGGGGATCAATTAAATTGCGTTGATAGTCTGTGTCGGTACGTGTGAGATCCACCTTTCCAAGTTTTTGGGGTTCATCTCATACTTCTGAAGATTTGAGGGTGCTGCCTGTTCCATACTCCTCCTCCTACTGCTCAACCATCCTTTTAGGGGTACAAACAATAGTAATTGGGGCCTAGTGTGGTGGTGTACGTGTGAGATACATACACTTTCTTTCTGATCATATTTTCTATTCCGCTATTCAATTAAAACCTTTGGGGATCAATTAAATTGCGTGATAGTCTGTGTCGGTACGTGTGAGATCCACCTTTCCAAGTTTTTGGGGTTCATCTCATACTTCTGAAGATTTGAGGGTGCTGCCTGTTCCATACTCCTCCTCCTACTCCTCAACCATCCTTTTAGGGGTACAAACAATAGTAATTGGGGCCTAGTGTGGTGGTGTACGTGTGAGATACATACACTTTCTTTTTGATCATATTTTCTATTCCGCTATTCAATTAAAACCTTTGGGGATCAATTAAATTGCGTGATAGTCTGTGTCGGTACGTGTGAGATCCGCCTTTCCAAGTTTTTGGGGTTCATCTCATACTTCTGAAGATTTGAGGGTGCTGCCTGTTCCATACTCCTCCTCCTACTCCTCAACCATCCTTTTAGGGGTACAAACAATAGTAATTGGGGCCTAGTGTGGTGGTGTACGTGTGAGATACATACACTTTCTTTTTGATCATATTTTCTATTCCGCTATTCAATTAAAACCTTTGGGGATCAATTAAATTGCGTGATAGTCTGTGTCGGTACGTGTGAGATCCACCTTTCCAAGTTTTTGGGGTTCATCTCATACTTCTGAAGATTTGAGGGTGCTGCCTGTTCCATACTCCTCCTCCTACTCCTCAACCATCCTTTTAGGGGTACCAACAATAGTAATTGGGGCCTAGTGTGGTGGTGTACGTGTGAGATACATACACTTTCTTTTTGATCATATTTTCTATTCCGCTATTCAATTAAAACCTTTGGGGATCAATTAAATTGCGTGATAGTCTGTATCGGTACGTGTGAGATCCACCTTTCCAAGTTTTTGGGGTTCATCTCATACTTCTGAAGATTTGAGGGTGCTGCCTGTTCCATACTCCTCCTCCTACTCCTCAACCATCCTTTTAGGGGTACAAACAATAGTAATTGGGGCCTAGTGTGGTGGTGTACGTGTGAGATACATACACTTTCTTTTTGATCATATTTTCTATTCCGCTATTCAATTAAAACCTTTGGGGATCAATTAAATTGCGTGATAGTCTGTGTCGGTACGTGTGAGATCCACCTTTCCAAGTTTTTGGGGTTCATCTCATACTTCTGAAGATTTGAGGGTGCTGCCTGTTCCATACTCCTCCTCCTACTCCTCAACCATCCTTTTAGGGGTACAAACAATAGTAATTGGGGCCTAGTGTGGTGGTGTACGTGTGAGATACATACACTTTCTTTTTGATCATATTTTCTATTCCGCTATTCAATTAAAACCTTTGGGGATCAATTAAATTGCGTTGATAGTCTGTGTCGGTACGTGTGAGATCCACCTTTCCAAGTTTTTGGGGTTCATCTCATACTTCTGAAGATTTGAGGGTGCTGCCTGTTCCATACTCCTCCTCCTACTGCTCAACCATCCTTTTAGGGGTACAAACAATAGTAATTGGGGCCTAGTGTGGTGGTGTACGTGTGAGATACATACACTTGCTTTTTGATCATATTTTCTATTCCGCTATTCAATTAAAACCTTTGGGGATCAATTAAATTGCGTGATAGTCTGTGTCGGTACGTGTGAGATCCACCTTTCCAAGTTTTTGGGGTTCATCTCATACTTCTGAAGATTTGAGGGTGCTGCCTGTTCCATACTCCTCCTCCTACTCCTCAACCATCCTTTTAGGGGTACAAACAATAGTAATTGGGGCCTAGTGTGGTGGTGTACGTGTGAGATACATACACTTTCTTTTTGATCATATTTTCTATTCCGCTATTCAATTAAAACCTTTGGGGATCAATTAAATTGCGTGATAGTCTGTGTCGGTACGTGTGAGATCCACCTTTCCAAGTTTTTGGGGTTCATCTCATACTTCTGAAGATTTGAGGGTGCTGCCTGTTCCATACTCCTCCTCCTACTCCTCAACCATCCTTTTAGGGGTACCAACAATAGTAATTGGGGCCTAGTGTGGTGGTGTACGTGTGAGATACATACACTTTCTTTTTGATCATATTTTCTATTCCGCTATTCAATTAAAACCTTTGGGGATCAATTAAATTGCGTGATAGTCTGTATCGGTACGTGTGAGATCCACCTTTCCAAGTTTTTGGGGTTCATCTCATACTTCTGAAGATTTGAGGGTGCTGCCTGTTCCATACTCCTCCTCCTACTCCTCAACCATCCTTTTAGGGGTACAAACAATAGTAATTGGGGCCTAGTGTGGTGGTGTACGTTTGAGATACATACACTTTCTTTTTGATCATATTTTCTATTCCGCTATTCAATTAAAACCTTTGGGGATCAATTAAATTGCGTGATAGTCTGTTTCGGTACGTGTGAGATCCACCTTTCCAAGTTTTTGGGGTTCATCTCATACTTCTGAAGATTTGAGGGTGCTGCCTGTTCCATACTCCTCCTCCTACTGCTCAACCATCCTTTTAGGGGTACAAACAATAGTAATTGGGGCCTAGTGTGGTGGTGTACGTGTGAGATACATACACTTTCTTTTTGATCATATTTTCTATTCCGCTATTCAATTAAAACCTTTGGGGATCAATTAAATTGCGTGATAGTCTGTGTCGGTACGTGTGAGATCCACCTTTCCAAGTTTTTGGGGTTCATCTCATACTTCTGAAGATTTGAGGGTGCTGCCTGTTCCATACTCCTCCTCCTACTGCTCAACCATTCTTTTAGGGGTACAAACAATAGTAATTGGGGCCTAGTGTGGTGGTGTACGTGTGAGATACATACACTTTCTTTTTGATCATATTTTCTATTCCGCTATTCAATTAAAACCTTTGGGGATCAATTAAATTGCGTGATAGTCTGTGTCGGTACGTGTGAGATCCACCTTTCCAAGTTTTTGGGGTTCATCTCATACTTCTGAAGATTTGAGGGTGCTGCCTGTTCCATACTCCTCCTCCTACTCCTCAACCATCCTTTTAGGGGTACAAACAATAGTAATTGGGGCCTAGTGTGGTGGTGTACGTGTGAGATACATACACTTTCTTTTTGATCATATTTTCTATTCCGCTATTCAATTAAAACCTTTGGGGATCAATTAAATTGCGTGATAGTCTGTGTCGGTACGTGTGAGATCCACCTTTCCAAGTTTTTGGGGTTCATCTCATACTTCTGAAGATTTGAGGGTGCTGCCTGTTCCATACTCCTCCTCCTACTCCTCAACCATCCTTTTAGGGGTACAAACAATAGTAATTGGGGCCTAGTGTGGTGGTGTACGTGTGAGATACATACACTTTCTTTTTGATCATATTTTCTATTCCACTATTCAATTAAAACCTTTGGGGATCAATTAAATTGCGTGATAGTCTGTGTCGGTACGTGTGAGATCCACCTTTCCAAGTTTTTGGGGTTCATCTCATACTTCTGAAGATTTGAGGGTGCTGCCTGTTCCATACTCCTCCTCCTACTCCTCAACCATCCTTTTAGGGGTACAAACAATAGTAATTGGGGCCTAGTGTGGTGGTGTACGTGTGAGATACATACACTTTCTTTTTGATCATATTTTCTATTCCGCTATTCAATTAAAACCTTTGGGGATCAATTAAATTGCGTGATAGTCTGTGTCGGTACGTGTGAGATCCACCTTTCCAAGTTTTTGGGGTTCATCTCATACTTCTGAAGATTTGAGGGTGCTGCCTGTTCCATACTCCTCTTCCTACTCCTCAACCATCCTTTTAGGGGTACCAACAATAGTAATTGGGGCCTAGTGTGGTGGTGTACGTGTGAGATACATACACTTTCTTTTTGATCATATTTTCTATTCCGCTATTCAATTAAAACCTTTGGGGATCAATTAAATTGCGTGATAGTCTGTATCGGTACGTGTGAGATCCACCTTTCCAAGTTTTTGGGGTTCATCTCATACTTCTGAAGATTTGAGGGTGCTGCCTGTTCCATACTCCTCCTCCTACTCCTCAACCATCCTTTTAGGGGTACAAACAATAGTAATTGGGGCCTAGTGTGGTGGTGTACGTGTGAGATACATACACTTTCTTTTTGATCATATTTTCTATTCCGCTATTCAATTAAAACCTTTGGGGATCAATTAAATTGCGTGATAGTCTGTGTCGGTACGTGTGAGATCCACCTTTCCAAGTTTTTGGGGTTCATCTCATACTTCTGAAGATTTGAGGGTGCTGCCTGTTCCATACTCCTCCTCCTACTCCTCAACCATCCTTTTAGGGGTACAAACAATAGTAATTGGGGCCTAGTGTGGTGGTGTACGTGTGAGATACATACACTTTCTTTTTGATCATATTTTCTATTCCGCTATTCAATTAAAACCTTTGGGGATCAATTAAATTGCGTTGATAGTCTGTGTCGGTACGTGTGAGATCCACCTTTCCAAGTTTTTGGGGTTCATCTCATACTTCTGAAGATTTGAGGGTGCTGCCTGTTCCATACTCCTCCTCCTACTGCTCAACCATCCTTTTAGGGGTACAAACAATAGTAATTGGGGCCTAGTGTGGTGGTGTACGTGTGAGATACATACACTTTCTTTTTGATCATATTTTCTATTCCGCTATTCAATTAAAACCTTTGGGGATCAATTAAATTGCGTGATAGTCTGTGTCGGTACGTGTGAGATCCACCTTTCCAAGTTTTTGGGGTTCATCTCATACTTCTGAAGATTTGAGGGTGCTGCCTGTTCCATACTCCTCCTCCTACTCCTCAACCATCCTTTTAGGGGTACAAACAATAGTAATTGGGGCCTAGTGTGGTGGTGTACGTGTGAGATACCTACACTTTCTTTTTGATCATATTTTCTATTCCGCTATTCAATTAAAACCTTTGGGGATCAATTAAATTGCGTGATAGTCTGTGTCGGTACGTGTGAGATCCACCTTTCCAAGTTTTTGGGGTTCATCTCATACTTCTGAAGATTTGAGGGTGCTGCCTGTTCCATACTCCTCCTCCTACTCCTCAACCATCCTTTTAGGGGTACAAACAATAGTAATTGGGGCCTAGTGTGGTGGTGTACGTGTGAGATACATACACTTTCTTTTTGATCATATTTTCTATTCCGCTATTCAATTAAAACCTTTGGGGATCAATTAAATTGCGTGATAGTCTGTGTCGGTACGTGTGAGATCCACCTTTCCAAGTTTTTGGGGTTCATCTCATACTTCTGAAGATTTGAGGGTGCTGCCTGTTCCATACTCCTCCTCCTACTCCTCAACCATCCTTTTAGGGGTACCAACAATAGTAATTGGGGCCTAGTGTGGTGGTGTACGTGTGAGATACATACACTTTCTTTTTGATCATATTTTCTATTCCGCTATTCAATTAAAACCTTTGGGGATCAATTAAATTGCGTGATAGTCTGTATCGGTACGTGTGAGATCCACCTTTCCAAGTTTTTGGGGTTCATCTCATACTTCTGAAGATTTGAGGGTGCTGCCTGTTCCATACTCCTCCTCCTACTCCTCAACCATCCTTTTAGGGGTACAAACAATAGTAATTGGGGCCTAGTGTGGTGGTGTACGTGTGAGATACATACACTTTCTTTTTGATCATATTTTCTATTCCGCTATTCAATTAAAACCTTTGGGGATCAATTAAATTGCGTGATAGTCTGTGTCGGTACGTGTGAGATCCACCTTTCCAAGTTTTTGGGGTTCATCTCATACTTCTGAAGATTTGAGGGTGCTGCCTGTTCCATACTCCTCCTCCTACTCCTCAACCATCCTTTTAGGGGTACAAACAATAGTAATTGGGGCCTAGTGTGGTGGTGTACGTGTGAGATACATACACTTTCTTTTTGATCATATTTTCTATTCCGCTATTCAATTAAAACCTTTGGGGATCAATTAAATTGCGTTGATAGTCTGTGTCGGTACGTGTGAGATCCACCTTTCCAAGTTTTTGGGGTTCATCTCATACTTCTGAAGATTTGAGGGTGCTGCCTGTTCCATACTCCTCCTCCTACTGCTCAACCATCCTTTTAGGGGTACAAACAATAGTAATTGGGGCCTAGTGTGGTGGTGTACGTGTGAGATACATACACTTTCTTTTTGATCATATTTTCTATTCCGCTATTCAATTAAAACCTTTGGGGATCAATTAAATTGCGTGATAGTCTGTGTCGGTACGTGTGAGATCCACCTTTCCAAGTTTTTGGGGTTCATCTCATACTTCTGAAGATTTGAGGGTGCTGCCTGTTCCATACTCCTCCTCCTACTCCTCAACCATCCTTTTAGGGGTACAAACAATAGTAATTGGGGCCTAGTGTGGTGGTGTACGTGTGAGATACATACACTTTCTTTTTGATCATATTTTCTATTCCACTATTCAATTAAAACCTTTGGGGATCAATTAAATTGCGTGATAGTCTGTGTCGGTACGTGTGAGATCCACCTTTCCAAGTTTTTGGGGTTCATCTCATACTTCTGAAGATTTGAGGGTGCTGCCTGTTCCATACTCCTCCTCCTACTCCTCAACCATCCTTTTAGGGGTACAAACAATAGTAATTGGGGCCTAGTGTGGTGGTGTACGTGTGAGATACATACACTTTCTTTTTGATCATATTTTCTATTCCGCTATTCAATTAAAACCTTTGGGGATCAATTAAATTGCGTGATAGTCTGTGTCGGTACGTGTGAGATCCACCTTTCCAAGTTTTTGGGGTTCATCTCATACTTCTGAAGATTTGAGGGTGCTGCCTGTTCCATACTCCTCTTCCTACTCCTCAACCATCCTTTTAGGGGTACCAACAATAGTAATTGGGGCCTAGTGTGGTGGTGTACGTGTGAGATACATACACTTTCTTTTTGATCATATTTTCTATTCCGCTATTCAATTAAAACCTTTGGGGATCAATTAAATTGCGTGATAGTCTGTATCGGTACGTGTGAGATCCACCTTTCCAAGTTTTTGGGGTTCATCTCATACTTCTGAAGATTTGAGGGTGCTGCCTGTTCCATACTCCTCCTCCTACTCCTCAACCATCCTTTTAGGGGTACAAACAATAGTAATTGGGGCCTAGTGTGGTGGTGTACGTGTGAGATACATACACTTTCTTTTTGATCATATTTTCTATTCCGCTATTCAATTAAAACCTTTGGGGATCAATTAAATTGCGTGATAGTCTGTGTCGGTACGTGTGAGATCCACCTTTCCAAGTTTTTGGGGTTCATCTCATACTTCTGAAGATTTGAGGGTGCTGCCTGTTCCATACTCCTCCTCCTACTCCTCAACCATCCTTTTAGGGGTACAAACAATAGTAATTGGGGCCTAGTGTGGTGGTGTACGTGTGAGATACATACACTTTCTTTTTGATCATATTTTCTATTCCGCTATTCAATTAAAACCTTTGGGGATCAATTAAATTGCGTTGATAGTCTGTGTCGGTACGTGTGAGATCCACCTTTCCAAGTTTTTGGGGTTCATCTCATACTTCTGAAGATTTGAGGGTGCTGCCTGTTCCATACTCCTCCTCCTACTGCTCAACCATCCTTTTAGGGGTACAAACAATAGTAATTGGGGCCTAGTGTGGTGGTGTACGTGTGAGATACATACACTTTCTTTTTGATCATATTTTCTATTCCGCTATTCAATTAAAACCTTTGGGGATCAATTAAATTGCGTGATAGTCTGTGTCGGTACGTGTGAGATCCACCTTTCCAAGTTTTTGGGGTTCATCTCATACTTCTGAAGATTTGAGGGTGCTGCCTGTTCCATACTCCTCCTCCTACTCCTCAACCATCCTTTTAGGGGTACAAACAATAGTAATTGGGGCCTAGTGTGGTGGTGTACGTGTGAGATACCTACACTTTCTTTTTGATCATATTTTCTATTCCGCTATTCAATTAAAACCTTTGGGGATCAATTAAATTGCGTGATAGTCTGTGTCGGTACGTGTGAGATCCACCTTTCCAAGTTTTTGGGGTTCATCTCATACTTCTGAAGATTTGAGGGTGCTGCCTGTTCCATACTCCTCCTCCTACTCCTCAACCATCCTTTTAGGGGTACAAACAATAGTAATTGGGGCCTAGTGTGGTGGTGTACGTGTGAGATACATACACTTTCTTTTTGATCATATTTTCTATTCCGCTATTCAATTAAAACCTTTGGGGATCAATTAAATTGCGTGATAGTCTGTGTCGGTACGTGTGAGATCCACCTTTCCAAGTTTTTGGGGTTCATCTCATACTTCTGAAGATTTGAGGGTGCTGCCTGTTCCATACTCCTCCTCCTACTCCTCAACCATCCTTTTAGGGGTACCAACAATAGTAATTGGGGCCTAGTGTGGTGGTGTACGTGTGAGATACATACACTTTCTTTTTGATCATATTTTCTATTCCGCTATTCAATTAAAACCTTTGGGGATCAATTAAATTGCGTGATAGTCTGTATCGGTACGTGTGAGATCCACCTTTCCAAGTTTTTGGGGTTCATCTCATACTTCTGAAGATTTGAGGGTGCTGCCTGTTCCATACTCCTCCTCCTACTCCTCAACCATCCTTTTAGGGGTACAAACAATAGTAATTGGGGCCTAGTGTGGTGGTGTACGTGTGAGATACATACACTTTCTTTTTGATCATATTTTCTATTCCGCTATTCAATTAAAACCTTTGGGGATCAATTAAATTGCGTGATAGTCTGTGTCGGTACGTGTGAGATCCACCTTTCCAAGTTTTTGGGGTTCATCTCATACTTCTGAAGATTTGAGGGTGCTGCCTGTTCCATACTCCTCCTCCTACTCCTCAACCATCCTTTTAGGGGTACAAACAATAGTAATTGGGGCCTAGTGTGGTGGTGTACGTGTGAGATACATACACTTTCTTTTTGATCATATTTTCTATTCCGCTATTCAATTAAAACCTTTGGGGATCAATTAAATTGCGTTGATAGTCTGTGTCGGTACGTGTGAGATCCACCTTTCCAAGTTTTTGGGGTTCATCTCATACTTCTGAAGATTTGAGGGTGCTGCCTGTTCCATACTCCTCCTCCTACTGCTCAACCATCCTTTTAGGGGTACAAACAATAGTAATTGGGGCCTAGTGTGGTGGTGTACGTGTGAGATACATACACTTTCTTTTTGATCATATTTTCTATTCCGCTATTCAATTAAAACCTTTGGGGATCAATTAAATTGCGTGATAGTCTGTGTCGGTACGTGTGAGATCCACCTTTCCAAGTTTTTGGGGTTCATTTCATACTTCTGAAGATTTGAGGGTGCTGCCTGTTCCATACTCCTCCTCCTACTCCTCAACCATCCTTTTAGGGATACAAACAATAGTAATTGGGGCCTAGTGTGGTGGTGTACGTGTGAGATACATACACTTTCTTTTTGATCATATTTTCTATTCCGCTATTCAATTAAAACCTTTGGGGATCAATTAAATTGCGTGATAGTCTGTGTCGGTACGTGTGAGATCCACCTTTCCAAGTTTTTGGGGTTCATCTCATACTTCTGAAGATTTGAGGGTGCTGCCTGTTCCATACTCCTCCTCCTACTCCTCAACCATCCTTTTAGGGGTACAAACAATAGTAATTGGGGCCTAGTGTGGTGGTGTACGTGTGAGATACATACACTTTCTTTTTGATCATATTTTCTATTCCGCTATTCAATTAAAACCTTTGGGGATCAATTAAATTGCGTGATAGTCTGTGTCGGTACGTGTGAGATCCACCTTTCCAAGTTTTTGGAGTTCATCTCATACTTCTGAAGATTTGAGGGTGCTGCCTGTTCCATACTCCTCCTCCTACTCCTCAACCATCCTTTTAGGGGTACAAACAATAGTAATTGGGGTCTAGTGTGGTGGTGTACGTGTGAGATACATACACTTTCTTTTTGATCATATTTTCTATTCCGCTATTCAATTAAAACCTTTGGGGATCAATTAAATTGCGTGATAGTCTGTGTCGGTACGTGTGAGATCCACCTTTCCAAGTTTTTGGGGTTCATCTCATACTTCTGAAGATTTGAGGGTGCTGCCTGTTCCATACTCCTCCTCCTACTCCTCAACCATCCTTTTAGGGGTACAAACAATAGTAATTGGGGCCTAGTGTGGTGGTGTACGTGTGAGATACATACACTTTCTTTTTGATCATATTTTCTATTCCACTATTCAATTAAAACCTTTGGGGATCAATTAAATTGCGTGATAGTCTGTGTCGGTACGTGTGAGATCCACCTTTCCAAGTTTTTGGGGTTCATCTCATACTTCTGAAGATTTGAGGGTGCTGCCTGTTCCATACTCCTCCTCCTACTCCTCAACCATCCTTTTAGGGGTACAAACAATAGTAATTGGGGCCTAGTGTGGTGGTGTACGTGTGAGATACATACACTTTCTTTTTGATCATATTTTCTATTCCGCTATTCAATTAAAACCTTTGGGGATCAATTAAATTGCGTGATAGTCTGTGTCGGTACGTGTGAGATCCACCTTTCCAAGTTTTTGGGGTTCATCTCATACTTCTGAAGATTTGAGGGTGCTGCCTGTTCCATACTCCTCTTCCTACTCCTCAACCATCCTTTTAGGGGTACCAACAATAGTAATTGGGGCCTAGTGTGGTGGTGTACGTGTGAGATACATACACTTTCTTTTTGATCATATTTTCTATTCCGCTATTCAATTAAAACCTTTGGGGATCAATTAAATTGCGTGATAGTCTGTATCGGTACGTGTGAGATCCACCTTTCCAAGTTTTTGGGGTTCATCTCATACTTCTGAAGATTTGAGGGTGCTGCCTGTTCCATACTCCTCCTCCTACTCCTCAACCATCCTTTTAGGGGTACAAACAATAGTAATTGGGGCCTAGTGTGGTGGTGTACGTGTGAGATACATACACTTTCTTTTTGATCATATTTTCTATTCCGCTATTCAATTAAAACCTTTGGGGATCAATTAAATTGCGTGATAGTCTGTGTCGGTACGTGTGAGATCCACCTTTCCAAGTTTTTGGGGTTCATCTCATACTTCTGAAGATTTGAGGGTGCTGCCTGTTCCATACTCCTCCTCCTACTCCTCAACCATCCTTTTAGGGGTACAAACAATAGTAATTGGGGCCTAGTGTGGTGGTGTACGTGTGAGATACATACACTTTCTTTTTGATCATATTTTCTATTCCGCTATTCAATTAAAACCTTTGGGGATCAATTAAATTGCGTTGATAGTCTGTGTCGGTACGTGTGAGATCCACCTTTCCAAGTTTTTGGGGTTCATCTCATACTTCTGAAGATTTGAGGGTGCTGCCTGTTCCATACTCCTCCTCCTACTGCTCAACCATCCTTTTAGGGGTACAAACAATAGTAATTGGGGCCTAGTGTGGTGGTGTACGTGTGAGATACATACACTTTCTTTTTGATCATATTTTCTATTCCGCTATTCAATTAAAACCTTTGGGGATCAATTAAATTGCGTGATAGTCTGTGTCGGTACGTGTGAGATCCACCTTTCCAAGTTTTTGGGGTTCATCTCATACTTCTGAAGATTTGAGGGTGCTGCCTGTTCCATACTCCTCCTCCTACTCCTCAACCATCCTTTTAGGGGTACAAACAATAGTAATTGGGGCCTAGTGTGGTGGTGTACGTGTGAGATACCTACACTTTCTTTTTGATCATATTTTCTATTCCGCTATTCAATTAAAACCTTTGGGGATCAATTAAATTGCGTGATAGTCTGTGTCGGTACGTGTGAGATCCACCTTTCCAAGTTTTTGGGGTTCATCTCATACTTCTGAAGATTTGAGGGTGCTGCCTGTTCCATACTCCTCCTCCTACTCCTCAACCATCCTTTTAGGGGTACAAACAATAGTAATTGGGGCCTAGTGTGGTGGTGTACGTGTGAGATACATACACTTTCTTTTTGATCATATTTTCTATTCCGCTATTCAATTAAAACCTTTGGGGATCAATTAAATTGCGTGATAGTCTGTGTCGGTACGTGTGAGATCCACCTTTCCAAGTTTTTGGGGTTCATCTCATACTTCTGAAGATTTGAGGGTGCTGCCTGTTCCATACTCCTCCTCCTACTCCTCAACCATCCTTTTAGGGGTACCAACAATAGTAATTGGGGCCTAGTGTGGTGGTGTACGTGTGAGATACATACACTTTCTTTTTGATCATATTTTCTATTCCGCTATTCAATTAAAACCTTTGGGGATCAATTAAATTGCGTGATAGTCTGTATCGGTACGTGTGAGATCCACCTTTCCAAGTTTTTGGGGTTCATCTCATACTTCTGAAGATTTGAGGGTGCTGCCTGTTCCATACTCCTCCTCCTACTCCTCAACCATCCTTTTAGGGGTACAAACAATAGTAATTGGGGCCTAGTGTGGTGGTGTACGTGTGAGATACATACACTTTCTTTTTGATCATATTTTCTATTCCGCTATTCAATTAAAACCTTTGGGGATCAATTAAATTGCGTGATAGTCTGTGTCGGTACGTGTGAGATCCACCTTTCCAAGTTTTTGGGGTTCATCTCATACTTCTGAAGATTTGAGGGTGCTGCCTGTTCCATACTCCTCCTCCTACTCCTCAACCATCCTTTTAGGGGTACAAACAATAGTAATTGGGGCCTAGTGTGGTGGTGTACGTGTGAGATACATACACTTTCTTTTTGATCATATTTTCTATTCCGCTATTCAATTAAAACCTTTGGGGATCAATTAAATTGCGTTGATAGTCTGTGTCGGTACGTGTGAGATCCACCTTTCCAAGTTTTTGGGGTTCATCTCATACTTCTGAAGATTTGAGGGTGCTGCCTGTTCCATACTCCTCCTCCTACTGCTCAACCATCCTTTTAGGGGTACAAACAATAGTAATTGGGGCCTAGTGTGGTGGTGTACGTGTGAGATACATACACTTTCTTTTTGATCATATTTTCTATTCCGCTATTCAATTAAAACCTTTGGGGATCAATTAAATTGCGTGATAGTCTGTGTCGGTACGTGTGAGATCCACCTTTCCAAGTTTTTGGGGTTCATCTCATACTTCTGAAGATTTGAGGGTGCTGCCTGTTCCATACTCCTCCTCCTACTCCTCAACCATCCTTTTAGGGGTACAAACAATAGTAATTGGGGCCTAGTGTGGTGGTGTACGTGTGAGATACATACACTTTCTTTTTGATCATATTTTCTATTCCGCTATTCAATTAAAACCTTTGGGGATCAATTAAATTGCGTGATAGTCTGTGTCGGTACGTGTGAGATCCACCTTTCCAAGTTTTTGGGGTTCATCTCATACTTCTGAAGATTTGAGGGTGCTGCCTGTTCCATACTCCTCTTCCTACTCCTCAACCATCCTTTTAGGGGTACCAACAATAGTAATTGGGGCCTAGTGTGGTGGTGTACGTGTGAGATACATACACTTTCTTTTTGATCATATTTTCTATTCAGCTATTCAATTAAAACCTTTGGGGATCAATTAAATTGCGTGATAGTCTGTATCGGTACGTGTGAGATCCACCTTTCCAAGTTTTTGGGGTTCATCTCATACTTCTGAAGATTTGAGGGTGCTGCCTGTTCCATACTCCTCCTCCTACTCCTCAACTATCCTTTTAGGGGTACAAACAATAGTAATTGGGGCCTAGTGTGGTGGTGTACGTTTGAGATACATACACTTTCTTTTTGATCATATTTTCTATTCCGCTATTCAATTAAAACCTTTGGGGATCAATTAAATTGCGTGATAGTCTGTGTCGGTACGTGTGAGATATACCTTTCCAAGTTTTTGGGGTTCATCTCATACTTCTGAAGATTTGAGGGTGCTGCCTGTTCCATACTCCTCCTCCTACTGCTCAACCATCCTTTTAGGGGTACAAACAATAGTAATTGGGGCCTAGTGTGGTGGTGTACGTGTGAGATACATACACTTTCTTTTTGATCATATTTTCTATTCCGCTATTCAATTAAAACCTTTGGGGATCAATTAAATTGCGTGATAGTCTGTGTCGGTACGTGTGAGATCCACCTTTCCAAGTTTTTGGGGTTCATCTCATACTTCTGAAGATTTGAGGGTGCTGCCTGTTCCATACTCCTCCTCCTACTGCTCAACCATTCTTTTAGGGTTACAAACAATAGTAATTGGGGCCTAGTGTGGTGGTGTACGTGTGAGATACATACACTTTCTTTTTGATCATATTTTCTATTCCGCTATTCAATTAAAACCTTTGGGGATCAATTAAATTGCGTGATAGTCTGTGTCGGTACGTGTGAGATCCACCTTTCCAAGTTTTTGGGGTTCATCTCATACTTCTAAAGATTTGAGGGTGCTGCCTGTTCCATACTCCTCCTCCTACTCCTCAACCATCCTTTTAGGGGTACAAACAATAGTAATTGGGGCCTAGTGTGGTGGTGTACGTGTGAGATACATACACTTTCTTTTTGATCATATTTTCTATTCCGCTATTCAATTAAAACCTTTGGGGTTCAATCAAATTGCGTGATAGTCTGTGTCGGTACGTGTGAGATCCACCTTTCCAAGTTTTTGGGGTTCATCTCATACTTCTGAAGATTTGAGGGTGCTGCCTGTTCCATACTCCTCCTCCTACTCCTCAACCATCCTTTTAGGGGTACAAACAATAGTAATTGGGGTCTAGTGTGGTGGTGTACGTGTGAGATACATACACTTATTTTTTGATCATATTTTCTATTCCGCTATTCAATTAAAACCTTTGGGGATCAATTAAATTGCGTGATAGTCTGTGTCGGTACGTGTGAGATCCACCTTTCCAAGTTTTTGGGGTTCATCTCATACTTCTGAAGATTTGAGGGTGCTGCCTGTTCCATACTCCTCCTCCTACTGCTCAACCATCCTTTTAGGGGTACAAACAATAGTAATTGGGGCCTAGTGTGGTGGTGTACGTGTGAGATACATACACTTTCTTTTTGATCATATTTTCTATTCCGCTATTCAATTAAAACCTTTGGGGATCAATTAAATTGCGTGATAGTCTGTGTCGGTATGTGTGAGATCCACCTTTCCAAGTTTTTGGGGTTCATCTCATACTTCTGAAGATTTGAGGGTGCTGCCTGTTCCATACTCCTCCTCCTACTCCTCAACCATCCTTTTAGGGGTACAAACAATAGTAATTGGGGCCTAGTGTGGTGGTGTACGTGTGAGATACATACACTTTCTTTTTGATCATATTTTCTATTCCGCTATTCAATTAAAACCTTTGGGGATCAATTAAATTGCGTGATAGTCTGTGTCGGTACGTGTGAGATCCACCTTTCCAAGTTTTTGGGGTTCATCTCATACTTCTGAAGATTTGAGGGTGCTGCCTGTTCCATACTCCCCCTCCTACTGCTCAACCATCCTTTTAGGGGTACAAACAATAGTAATTGGGGCCTAGTGTGGTGGTGTACGTGTGAGATACATACACTTTCTTTTTGATCATATTTTCTATTCCGCTATTCAATTAAAACCTTTGGGGATCAATTAAATTGCGTGATAGTCTGTGTCGGTACGTGTGAGATCCACCTTTCCAAGTTTTTGGGGTTCATTTCATACTTCTGAAGATTTGAGGGTGCTGCCTGTTCCATACTCCTCCTCCTACTCCTCAACCATCCTTTTAGGGATACAAACAATAGTAATTGGGGCCTAGTGTGGTGGTGTACGTGTGAGATACATACACTTTCTTTTTGATCATATTTTCTATTCCGCTATTCAATTAAAACCTTTGGGGATCAATTAAATTGCGTGATAGTCTGTGTCGGTACGTGTGAGATCCACCTTTCCAAGTTTTTGGGGTTCATCTCATACTTCTGAAGATTTGAGGGTGCTGCCTGTTCCATACTCCTCCTCCTACTCCTCAACCATCCTTTTAGGGGTACAAACAATAGTAATTGGGGCCTAGTGTGGTGGTGTACGTGTGAGATACATACACTTTCTTTTTGATCATATTTTCTATTCCGCTATTCAATTAAAACCTTTGGGGATCAATTAAATTGCGTGATAGTCTGTGTCGGTACGTGTGAGATCCACCTTTCCAAGTTTTTGGAGTTCATCTCATACTTCTGAAGATTTGAGGGTGCTGCCTGTTCCATACTCCTCCTCCTACTCCTCAACCATCCTTTTAGGGGTACAAACAATAGTAATTGGGGTCTAGTGTGGTGGTGTACGTGTGAGATACATACACTTTCTTTTTGATCATATTTTCTATTCCGCTATTCAATTAAAACCTTTGGGGATCAATTAAATTGCGTGATAGTCTGTATCGGTACGTGTGAGATCCACCTTTCCAAGTTTTTGGGGTTCATCTCATACTTCTGAAGATTTGAGGGTGCTGCCTGTTCCATACTCCTCCTCCTACTCCTCAACCATCCTTTTAGGGGTACAAACAATAGTAATTGGGGCCTAGTGTGGTGGTGTACGTGTGAGATACATACACTTTCTTTTTGATCATATTTTCTATTCCGCTATTCAATTAAAACCTTTGGGGATCAATTAAATTGCGTGATAGTCTGTGTCGGTACGTGTGAGATCCACCTTTCCAAGTTTTTGGGGTTCATCTCATACTTCTGAAGATTTGAGGGTGCTGCCTGTTCCATACTCCTCCTCCTACTCCTCAACCATCCTTTTAGGGGTACAAACAATAGTAATTGGGGCCTAGTGTGGTGGTGTACGTGTGAGATACATACACTTTCTTTTTGATCATATTTTCTATTCCGCTATTCAATTAAAACCTTTGGGGATCAATTAAATTGCGTTGATAGTCTGTGTCGGTACGTGTGAGATCCACCTTTCCAAGTTTTTGGGGTTCATCTCATACTTCTGAAGATTTGAGGGTGCTGCCTGTTCCATACTCCTCCTCCTACTCCTCAACCATCCTTTTAGGGGTACAAACAATAGTAATTGGGGCCTAGTGTGGTGGTGTACGTGTGAGATACATACACTTTCTTTTTGATCATATTTTCTATTCCGCTATTCAATTAAAACCTTTGGGGATCAATTAAATTGCGTGATAGTCTGTGTCGGTACGTGTGAGATCCACCTTTCCAAGTTTTTGGGGTTCATCTCATACTTCTGAAGATTTGAGGGTGCTGCCTGTTCCATACTCCTCCTCCTACTCCTCAACCATCCTTTTAGGGGTACAAACAATAGTAATTGGGGCCTAGTGTGGTGGTGTACGTGTGAGATACATACACTTTCTTTTTGATCATATTTTCTATTCCGCTATTCAATTAAAACCTTTGGGGATCAATTAAATTGCGTGATAGTCTGTGTTGGTAAGTGTGAGATCCACCTTTCCAAGTTTTTGGGGTTCATCTCATACTTCTGAAGATTTGAGGGTGCTGCCTGTTCCATACTCCTCCTCCTACTCCTCAACCATCCTTTTAGGGGTACAAACAATAGTAATTGGGGCCTAGTGTGGTGGTGTACGTGTGAGATACATACACTTTCTTTTTGATCATATTTTCTATTCCGCTATTCAATTAAAACCTTTGGGGATCAATTAAATTGCGTGATAGTCTGTGTCGGTACGTGTGAGATCCACCTTTCCAAGTTTTTGGGGTTCATCTCATACTTCTGAAGATTTGAGGGTGCTGCCTGTTCCATACTCCTTCTCCTACTCCTCAACCATCCTTTTAGGGGTACCAACAATAGTAATTGGGGCCTAGTGTGGTGGTGTACGTGTGAGATACATACACTTTCTTTTTGATCATATTTTCTATTCCGCTATTCAATTAAAACCTTTGGGGATCAATTAAATTGCGTGATAGTCTGTGTCGGTACGTGTGAGATCCACCTTTCCAAGTTTTTGGGGTTCATCTCATACTTCTGAAGATTTGAGGGTGCTGCCTGTTCCATACTCCTCCTCCTACTCCTCAACCATCCTTTTAGGGGTACAAACAATAGTAATTGGGGCCTAGTGTGGTGGTGTACGTGTGAGATACATACACTTTCTTTTTGATCATATTTTCTATTCCGCTATTCAATTAAAACCTTTGGGGATCAATTAAATTGCGTGATAGTCTGTGTCGGTACGTGTGAGATCCACCTTTCCAAGTTTTTGGGGTTCATCTCATACTTCTGAAGATTTGAGGGTGCTGCCTGTTCCATACTCCTCCTCCTACTCCTCAACCATCCTTTTAGGGGTACAAACAATAGTAATTGGGGCCTAGTGTGGTGGTGTACGTGTGAGATACATACACTTTCTTTTTGATCATATTTTCTATTCCGCTATTCAATTAAAACCTTTGGGGATCAATTAAATTGCGTTGATAGTCTGTGTCGGTACGTGTGAGATCCACCTTTCCAAGTTTTTGGGGTTCATCTCATACTTCTGAAGATTTGAGGGTGCTGCCTGTTCCATACTCCTCCTCCTACTCCTCAACCATCCTTTTAGGGGTACAAACAATAGTAATTGGGGCCTAGTGTGGTGGTGTACGTGTGAGATACATACACTTTCTTTTTGATCATATTTTCTATTCCGCTATTCAATTAAAACCTTTGGGGATCAATTAAATTGCGTGATAGTCTGTGTCGGTACGTGTGAGATCCACCTTTCCAAGTTTTTGGGGTTCATCTCATACTTCTGAAGATTTGAGGGTGCTGCCTGTTCCATACTCCTCCTCCTACTCCTCAACCATCCTTTTAGGGGTACAAACAATAGTAATTGGGGCCTAGTGTGGTGGTGTACGTGTGAGATACATACACTTTCTTTTTGATCATATTTTCTATTCCGCTATTCAATTAAAACCTTTGGGGATCAATTAAATTGCGTGATAGTCTGTGTCGGTACGTGTGAGATCCACCTTTCCAAGTTTTTGGGGTTCATCTCATACTTCTGAAGATTTGAGGGTGCTGCCTGTTCCATACTCCTCCTCCTACTCCTCAACCATCCTTTTAGGGGTACAAACAATAGTAATTGGGGCCTAGTGTGGTGGTGTACGTGTGAGATACATACACTTTCTTTTTGATCATATTTTCTATTCCGCTATTCAATTAAAACCTTTGGGGATCAATTAAATTGCGTGATAGTCTGTGTCGGTACGTGTGAGATCCACCTTTCCAAGTTTTTGGGGTTCATCTCATACTTCTGAAGATTTGAGGGTGCTGCCTGTTCCATACTCCTCCTCCTACTCCTCAACCATCCTTTTAGGGGTACCAACAATAGTAATTGGGGCCTAGTGTGGTGGTGTACGTGTGAGATACATACACTTTCTTTTTGATCATATTTTCTATTCCGCTATTCAATTAAAACCTTTGGGGATCAATTAAATTGCGTGATAGTCTGTGTCGGTACGTGTGAGATCCACCTTTCCAAGTTTTTGGGGTTCATCTCATACTTCTGAAGATTTGAGGGTGCTGCCTGTTCCATACTCCTCCTCCTACTCCTCAACCATCCTTTTAGGGGTACAAACAATAGTAATTGGGGTCTAGTGTGGTGGTGTACGTGTGAGATACATACACTTTCTTTTTGATCATATTTTCTATTCCGCTATTCAATTAAAACCTTTGGGGATCAATTAAATTGCGTGATAGTCTGTATCGGTACGTGTGAGATCCACCTTTCCAAGTTTTTGGGGTTCATCTCATACTTCTGAAGATTTGAGGGTGCTGCCTGTTCCATACTCCTCCTCCTACTCCTCAACCATCCTTTTAGGGGTACAAACAATAGTAATTGGGGCCTAGTGCGGTGGTGTACGTGTGAGATACATACACTTTCTTTTTGATCATATTTTCTATTCCGCTATTCAATTAAAACCTTTGGGGATCAATTAAATTGCGTGATAGTCTGTGTCGGTACGTGTGAGATCCACCTTTCCAAGTTTTTGGGGTTCATCTCATACTTCTGAAGATTTGAGGGTGCTGCCTGTTCCATACTCCTCCTCCTACTGCTCAACCATCCTTTTAGGGGTACAAACAATAGTAATTGGGGCCTAGTGTGGTGGTGTACGTGTGAGATACATACACTTTCTTTTTGATCATATTTTCTATTCCGCTATTCAATTAAAACCTTTGGGGATCAATTAAATTGCGTGATAGTCTGTGTCGGTACGTGTGAGATCCACCTTTCCAAGTTTTTGGGGTTCATCTCATACTTCTGAAGATTTGAGGGTGCTGCCTGTTCCATACTCCTCCTCCTACTGCTCAACCATCCTTTTAGGGGTACAAACAATAGTAATTGGGGCCTAGTGTGGTGGTGTACGTGTGAGATACATACACTTTCTTTTTGATCATATTTTCTATTCCGCTATTCAATTAAAACCTTTGGGGATCAATTAAATTGCGTGATAGTCTGTGTCGGTACGTGTGAGATCCACCTTTCCAAGTTTTTGGGGTTCATCTCATACTTCTGAAGATTTGAGGGTGCTGCCTGTTCCATACTCCTCCTCCTACTCCTCAACCATCCTTTTAGGGGTACAAACAATAGTAATTGGGGCCTAGTGTGGTGGTGTACGTGTGAGATACATACACTTTCTTTTTGATCATATTTTCTATTCCGCTATTCAATTAAAACCTTTGGGGATCAATTAAATTGCGTGATAGTCTGTGTCGGTACGTGTGAGATCCACCTTTCCAAGTTTTTGGGGTTCATCTCATACTTCTGAAGATTTGAGGGTGCTGCCTGTTCCATACTCCTCCTCCTACTGCTCAACCATCCTTTTAGGGGTACAAACAATAGTAATTGGGGCCTAGTGTGGTGGTGTACGTGTGAGATACATACACTTTCTTTTTGATCATATTTTCTATTCCGCTATTCAATTAAAACCTTTGGGGATCAATTAAATTGCGTGATAGTCTGTGTCGGTACGTGTGAGATCCACCTTTCCAAGTTTTTGGGGTTCATCTCATACTTCTGAAGATTTGAGGGTGCTGCCTGTTCCATACTCCTCCTCCTACTCCTCAACCATCCTTTTAGGGGTACAAACAATAGTAATTGGGGCCTAGTGTGGTGGTGTACGTGTGAGATACATACACTTTCTTTTTGATCATATTTTCTATTCCGCTATTCAATTAAAACCTTTGGGGTTCAATTAAATTGCGTGATAGTCTGTGTCGGTACGTGTGAGATCCACCTTTCCAAGTTTTTGGGGTTCATCTCATACTTCTGAAGATTTGAGGGTGCTGCCTGTTCCATACTCCTCCTCCTACTCCTCAACCATCCTTTTAGGGGTACAAACAATAGTAATTGGGGCCTAGTGTGGCGGTGTACGTGTGAGATACATACACTTTCTTTTTGATCATATTTTCTATTCCGCTATTCAATTAAAACCTTTGGGGATCAATTAAATTGCGTGATAGTCTGTGTCGGTACGTGTGAGATCCACCTTTCCAAGTTTTTGGGGTTCACAGAAGGCCCGCCTATTCACGGAAACCTTACTGGATAATTACATGTCACAGTTGGTTGATTCCCCCACCAGAGAAAACGCAGTCCTGGATCTATTGCTCACTAATGACCCAGACATAATCTCGGAGGTAGGAGTCCAGGACAACCTGGGCTCTAGCGATCACAGGATGATCACATTTAGTGTAAATAACAACATAACAAGACAAGTGGGGAACATAAGAACCCTAAACTTCAGAAGGGCAAACTTTCCAAAATTGTACTCAATGATGGAAAAGGTAAACTGGGACCAAACCCTGGGATCCCTGACCACAGAGGAAAAATGGGAATGCTTTAGGAACATATTAGGCAAAGGCATCTTGCAGTGCATTCCTATGGGAAATAAATTTAGAAGAGACAAAGCCAAACCTGGCTGGCTAAACTGTAGCGTCATAAAACTTATTAGGGGGAAAAAATTGGCCTTCAAGAAGTATAAATCAGAGGGCACAGTATCGGCTTTCGAGCAATACAAGGAGGCAAATAAGAAAAGTAAACAAGAAATCAAGATGGCTAAAATCAACTTTGAGAGACAAATAGCGGAGGATAGTAAAAAAAACCCAAAGAAATTCTTTAAATATATCAACAGCAAAAAAACTAAGGCAGAGCATATTGCACACATAATTAACAATGATGGGAGGATGGTTACAGAGGACACTGAAAAAGCAACCGTGCTAAATGCTTTTTTCTCGTCAGTCTTTACACAGGAAAAGGAGGGGTACACTGACCATGACTGTATGGTTAGTAGTAATAAACAGGACTTGCCACCATGGCTAACAGAGGGGGAAATCAGGGAAAGGCTGGATAAACTTAACACAAACAAATCACCAGGACCGGATGGCATACATCCGAGAGTACTCAAGGAACTCAGTAAAGTTATATCGAGACCACTGTTCCTGATCTTTGCTGACAGTATTAGGACAGGAGATGTACCAGGGGATTGGAAGAAAGCTAACGTGATTCCAATATTCAAAAAGGGCCAGAGGCATATCCCGGGAAATTATAGGCCTGTCAGTTTGACATCAGTAGTATGTAAACTTCTGGAGGGGATGATAAGGGACTATATTGTAGAGTTTGCTAAGGACAACAACATCATCAGCAGTAATCAGCACGGGTTTACAAATGGGCGTTCTTGTCAAACCAATCTCCTTACATTCTACGAGGAGGTGAGCTGTGAGCTAGATAGGGGGAGACCAGTGGATGTGGTGTACTTGGATTTCGCTAAGGCGTTTGATACAGTTCCCCACAAGCGCTTAATTTATAAAATAAGGTCTGCAGGTATCGATAGCAGGGTTTGCTCTTGGATACGGAACTGGCTAAAAAGGCGGGTCCAAAGGGTAGTAATAAACAGCGCATACTCAGACTGGTCTGAGGTGGTAAGCGGGGTCCCCCAAGGCTCAGTCCTGGGACCAACCTTGTTCAATTTATTTATAAACGACATTGAGGTCGGGATCAGTAGTTCGATATCAGTTTTTGCAGATGACACAAAATTGGGCAGGGCAATAACTTCACAACATGAAGCAGATATCCTGCAGAATGACCTGGACAAAATAACAGAGTGGGCAACGACATGGCAAATGAGGTTTAACGTGGAGAAGTGTAAGGTTTTGCACTTGGGGACTAAAAACATAAAATCACAATACACGTTAGGAGGGGAGCCCTTGGGGGAATCAAAAATGGAGAAGGATCTGGGAGTATTGGTTGATGATAGATTAGGAAACAGCATGCAATGTCAAGCGGCAGCTTCCAAAGCCAACAGAATATTAGCATGCATAAAGAAAGGGATGCATTCCAGAGATAAGACTATAATCCTTCCACTTTATAAAACTCTGGTCCGACCGCATCTGGAGTATTCCGTCCAGTTCTGGTCGCCAGTCCTCAGGAGGGATGTGTTGGAGCTGGAGAGAGTCCAGAGAAGGGCAACTAAACTAATTAGGGGATTGGAGGACCTTGACTATGAAGAGCGTCTACAATCGCTCGATTTATTCTCCCTGGAGAAGAGACGTCTGAGGGGGGACATGATAGCAATTTATAAATATCTTAATGGGGATCCCAGCTTAGAAAAAAAGCTGTTCATTCGAAGGGATTGCATGAGGACTCGAGGGCATACAATGCGATTAGAGGAGAAGCGTTTTAACCTCAGGCAACGCGGGGGGTTCTTTACGGTTAGGGCTACAAGATTGTGGAAGTCTCTACCACAAGAGGTGGTTTCTGCGGGTAGTATGGTGGCTTTCAAAAGACTCTTAGACTTACATCTCAAGGATCAGAACATTCAGGGGTATGGGAGATGATTACAGCCACACATGCCTACACAGGTTGAACTGGATGGACTATTGTCTTTATTCAACCTCACCTACTATGTAACTATGTAACTATGTAACTTCTGAAGATTTGAGGGTGCTGCCTGTTCCATACTCCTCCTCCTACTGCTCAACCATCCTTTTAGGGGTACAAACAATAGTAATTGGGGCCTAGTGTGGTGGTGTACGTGTGAGATACATACACTTTCTTTTTGATCATATTTTCTATTCCGCTATTCAATTAAAACCTTTGGGGATCAATTAAATTGCGTGATAGTCTGTGTCGGTACGTGTGAGATCCACCTTTCCAAGTTTTTGGGGTTCATCTCATACTTCTGAAGATTTGAGGGTGCTGCCTGTTCCATACTCCTCCTCCTACTGCTCAACCATCCTTTTAGGGGTACAAACAATAGTAATTGGGGCCTAGTGTGGTGGTGTACGTGTGAGATACATACACTTTCTTTTTGATCATATTTTCTATTCCGCTATTCAATTAAAACCTTTGGGGGATCAATTAAATTGCGTGATAGTCTGTGTCGGTACGTGTGAGATCCACCTTTCCAAGTTTTTGGGGTTCATTTCATACTTCTGAAGATTTGAGGGTGCTGCCTGTTCCATACTCCTCCTCCTACTCCTCAACCATCCTTTTAGGGATACAAACAATAGTAATTGGGGCCTAGTGTGGTGGTGTACGTGTGAGATACATACACTTTCTTTTTGATCATATTTTCTATTCCGCTATTCAATTAAAACCTTTGGGGATCAATTAAATTGCGTGATAGTCTGTGTCGGTACGTGTGAGATCCACCTTTCCAAGTTTTTGGGGTTCATCTCATACTTCTGAAGATTTGACGGTGCTGCCTGTTCCATACTCCTCCTCCTACTCCTTAACCATCCTTTTAGGGGTACAAACAATAGTAATTGGGGCCTAGTGTGGTGGTGTACGTGTGAGATACATACACTTTCTTTTTGATCATATTTTCTATTCCGCTATTCAATTAAAACCTTTGGGGATCAATTAAATTGCGTGATAGTCTGTGTCGGTACGCGTGAGATCCACCTTTCCAAGTTTTTGGGGTTCATCTCATACTTCTGAAGATTTGAGGGTGCTGCCTGTTCCATACTCCTCCTCCTACTCCTCAACCATCCTTTTAGGGGTACAAACAATAGTAATTGGGGTCTAGTGTGGTGGTGTACGTGTGAGATACATACACTTTCTTTTTGATCATATTTTCTATTCCGCTATTCAATTAAAACCTTTGGGGATCAATTAAATTGCGTGATAGTCTGTATCGGTACGTGTGAGATCCACCTTTCCAAGTTTTTGGGGTTCATCTCATACTTCTGAAGATTTGAGGGTGCTGCCTGTTCCATACTCCTCCTCCTACTCCTCAACCATCCTTTTAGGGGTACAAACAATAGTAATTGGGGCCTAGTGTGGTGGTGTACGTGTGAGATACATACACTTTCTTTTTGATCATATTATCTATTCCGCTATTCAATTAAAACCTTTGGGGATCAATTAAATTGCGTGATAGTCTGTGTCGGTACGTGTGAGATCCACCTTTCCAAGTTTTTGGGGTTCATCTCATACTTCTGAAGATTTGAGGGTGCTGCCTGTTCCATACTCCTCCTCCTACTCCTCAACCATCCTTTTAGGGGTACAAACAATTGTAATTGGGGTCTAGTGTGGTGGTGTACGTGTGAGATACATACACTTTCTTTTTGATCATATTTTCTATTCCGCTATTCAATTAAAACCTTTGGGGATCAATTAAATTGCGTGATAGTCTGTATCGGTACGTGTGAGATCCACCTTTCCAAGTTTTTGGGGTTCATCTCATACTTCTGAAGATTTGAGGGTGCTGCCTGTTCCATACTCCTCCTCCTACTCCTCAACCATCCTTTTAGGGGTACAAACAATAGTAATTGGGGCCTAGTGTGGTGGTGTACGTGTGAGATACATACACTTTCTTTTTGATCATATTTTCTATTCCGCTATTCAATTAAAACCTTTGGGGATCAATTAAATTGCGTTGATAGTCTGTGTCGGTACGTGTGAGATCCACCTTTCCAAGTTTTTGGGGTTCATCTCATACTTTTGAAGATTTGAGGGTGCTGCCTGTTCCATACTCCTCCTCCTACTGCTCAACCATCCTTTTAGGGGTACAAACAATGGTAATTGGGGCCTAGTGTGGTGGTGTACGTGTGAGATACATACACTTTCTTTTTGATCATATTTTCTATTCCGCTATTCAATTAAAACCTTTGGGGATCAATTAAATTGCATGATAGTCTGTGTCGGTACGTGTGAGATCCACCTTTCCAAGTTTTTGGGGTTCATCTCATACTTCTGAAGATTTGAGGGTGCTGCCTGTTCCATACTCCTCCTCCTACTCCTCAACCATCCTTTTAGGGGTACAAACAATAGTAATTGGGGCCTAGTGTGGTGGTGTACGTGTGAGATACATACACTTTCTTTTTGATCATATTTTCTATTCCGCTATTCAATTAAAACCTTTGGGGATCAATTAAATTGCGTTGATAGTCTGTGTCGGTACGTGTGAGATCCACCTTTCCAAGTTTTTGGGGTTCATCTCATACTTCTGAAGATTTGAGGGTGCTGCCTGTTCCATACTCCTCCTCCTACTGCTCAACCATCCTTTTAGGGGTACAAACAATAGTAATTGGGGCCTAGTGTGGTGGTGTACGTGTGAGATACATACACTTTCTTTTTGATCATATTTTCTATTCCGCTATTCAATTAAAACCTTTGGGGATCAATTAAATTGCGTGATAGTCTGTGTCGGTACGTGTGAGATCCACCTTTCCAAGTTTTTGGGGTTCATCTCATACTTCTGAAGATTTGAGGGTGCTGCCTGTTCCATACTCCTCCTCCTACTCCTCAACCATCCTTTTAGGGGTACAAACAATAGTAATTGGGGCCTAGTGTGGTGGTGTACGTGTGAGATACATACACTTTCTTTTTGATCATATTTTCTATTCCGCTATTCAATTAAAACCTTTGGGGATCAATTAAATTGCGTGATAGTCTGTGTCGGTACGTGTGAGATCCACCTTTCCAAGTTTTTGGGGTTCATCTCATACTTCTGAAGATTTGAGGGTGCTGCCTGTTCCATACTCCTCTTCCTACTCCTCAACCATCCTTTTAGGGGTACCAACAATAGTAATTGGGGCCTAGTGTGGTGGTGTACGTGTGAGATACATACACTTTCTTTTTGATCATATTTTCTATTCAGCTATTCAATTAAAACCTTTGGGGATCAATTAAATTGCGTGATAGTCTGTATCGGTACGTGTGAGATCCACCTTTCCAAGTTTTTGGGGTTCATCTCATACTTCTGAAGATTTGAGGGTGCTGCCTGTTCCATACTCCTCCTCCTACTCCTCAACTATCCTTTTAGGGGTACAAACAATAGTAATTGGGGCCTAGTGTGGTGGTGTACGTTTGAGATACATACACTTTCTTTTTGATCATATTTTCTATTCCGCTATTCAATTAAAACCTTTGGGGATCAATTAAATTGCGTGATAGTCTGTGTCGGTACGTGTGAGATATACCTTTCCAAGTTTTTGGGGTTCATCTCATACTTCTGAAGATTTGAGGGTGCTGCCTGTTCCATACTCCTCCTCCTACTGCTCAACCATCCTTTTAGGGGTACAAACAATAGTAATTGGGGCCTAGTGTGGTGGTGTACGTGTGAGATACATACACTTTCTTTTTGATCATATTTTCTATTCCGCTATTCAATTAAAACCTTTGGGGATCAATTAAATTGCGTGATAGTCTGTGTCGGTACGTGTGAGATCCACCTTTCCAAGTTTTTGGGGTTCATCTCATACTTCTGAAGATTTGAGGGTGCTGCCTGTTCCATACTCCTCCTCCTACTGCTCAACCATTCTTTTAGGGTTACAAACAATAGTAATTGGGGCCTAGTGTGGTGGTGTACGTGTGAGATACATACACTTTCTTTTTGATCATATTTTCTATTCCGCTATTCAATTAAAACCTTTGGGGATCAATTAAATTGCGTGATAGTCTGTGTCGGTACGTGTGAGATCCACCTTTCCAAGTTTTTGGGGTTCATCTCATACTTCTAAAGATTTGAGGGTGCTGCCTGTTCCATACTCCTCCTCCTACTCCTCAACCATCCTTTTAGGGGTACAAACAATAGTAATTGGGGCCTAGTGTGGTGGTGTACGTGTGAGATACATACACTTTCTTTTTGATCATATTTTCTATTCCGCTATTCAATTAAAACCTTTGGGGTTCAATCAAATTGCGTGATAGTCTGTGTCGGTACGTGTGAGATCCACCTTTCCAAGTTTTTGGGGTTCATCTCATACTTCTGAAGATTTGAGGGTGCTGCCTGTTCCATACTCCTCCTCCTACTCCTCAACCATCCTTTTAGGGGTACAAACAATAGTAATTGGGGTCTAGTGTGGTGGTGTACGTGTGAGATACATACACTTATTTTTTGATCATATTTTCTATTCCGCTATTCAATTAAAACCTTTGGGGATCAATTAAATTGCGTGATAGTCTGTGTCGGTACGTGTGAGATCCACCTTTCCAAGTTTTTGGGGTTCATCTCATACTTCTGAAGATTTGAGGGTGCTGCCTGTTCCATACTCCTCCTCCTACTGCTCAACCATCCTTTTAGGGGTACAAACAATAGTAATTGGGGCCTAGTGTGGTGGTGTACGTGTGAGATACATACACTTTCTTTTTGATCATATTTTCTATTCCGCTATTCAATTAAAACCTTTGGGGATCAATTAAATTGCGTGATAGTCTGTGTCGGTACGTGTGAGATCCACCTTTCCAAGTTTTTGGGGTTCATCTCATACTTCTGAAGATTTGAGGGTGCTGCCTGTTCCATACTCCTCCTCCTACTGCTCAACCATCCTTTTAGGGGTACAAACAATAGTAATTGGGGCCTAGTGTGGTGGTGTACGTGTGAGATACATACACTTTCTTTTTGATCATATTTTCTATTCCGCTATTCAATTAAAACCTTTGGGGATCAATTAAATTGCGTGATAGTCTGTGTCGGTATGTGTGAGATCCACCTTTCCAAGTTTTTGGGGTTCATCTCATACTTCTGAAGATTTGAGGGTGCTGCCTGTTCCATACTCCTCCTCCTACTCCTCAACCATCCTTTTAGGGGTACAAACAATAGTAATTGGGGCCTAGTGTGGTGGTGTACGTGTGAGATACATACACTTTCTTTTTGATCATATTTTCTATTCCGCTATTCAATTAAAACCCTTGGGGATCAATTAAATTGCGTGATAGTCTGTGTCGGTACGTGTGAGATCCACCTTTCCAAGTTTTTGGGGTTCATCTCATACTTCTGAAGATTTGAGGGTGCTGCCTGTTCCATACTCCCCCTCCTACTGCTCAACCATCCTTTTAGGGGTACAAACAATAGTAATTGGGGCCTAGTGTGGTGGTGTACGTGTGAGATACATACACTTTCTTTTTGATCATATTTTCTATTCCGCTATTCAATTAAAACCTTTGGGGATCAATTAAATTGCGTGATAGTCTGTGTCGGTACGTGTGAGATCCACCTTTCCAAGTTTTTGGGGTTCATTTCATACTTCTGAAGATTTGAGGGTGCTGCCTGTTCCATACTCCTCCTCCTACTCCTCAACCATCCTTTTAGGGATACAAACAATAGTAATTGGGGCCTAGTGTGGTGGTGTACGTGTGAGATACATACACTTTCTTTTTGATCATATTTTCTATTCCGCTATTCAATTAAAACCTTTGGGGATCAATTAAATTGCGTGATAGTCTGTGTCGGTACGTGTGAGATCCACCTTTCCAAGTTTTTGGGGTTCATCTCATACTTCTGAAGATTTGAGGGTGCTGCCTGTTCCATACTCCTCCTCCTACTCCTCAACCATCCTTTTAGGGGTACAAACAATAGTAATTGGGGCCTAGTGTGGTGGTGTACGTGTGAGATACATACACTTTCTTTTTGATCATATTTTCTATTCCGCTATTCAATTAAAACCTTTGGGGATCAATTAAATTGCGTGATAGTCTGTGTCGGTACGTGTGAGATCCACCTTTCCAAGTTTTTGGAGTTCATCTCATACTTCTGAAGATTTGAGGGTGCTGCCTGTTCCATACTCCTCCTCCTACTCCTCAACCATCCTTTTAGGGGTACAAACAATAGTAATTGGGGTCTAGTGTGGTGGTGTACGTGTGAGATACATACACTTTCTTTTTGATCATATTTTCTATTCCGCTATTCAATTAAAACCTTTGGGGATCAATTAAATTGCGTGATAGTCTGTATCGGTACGTGTGAGATCCACCTTTCCAAGTTTTTGGGGTTCATCTCATACTTCTGAAGATTTGAGGGTGCTGCCTGTTCCATACTCCTCCTCCTACTCCTCAACCATCCTTTTAGGGGTACAAACAATAGTAATTGGGGCCTAGTGTGGTGGTGTACGTGTGAGATACATACACTTTCTTTTTGATCATATTTTCTATTCCGCTATTCAATTAAAACCTTTGGGGATCAATTAAATTGCGTGATAGTCTGTGTCGGTACGTGTGAGATCCACCTTTCCAAGTTTTTGGGGTTCATCTCATACTTCTGAAGATTTGAGGGTGCTGCCTGTTCCATACTCCTCCTCCTACTCCTCAACCATCCTTTTAGGGGTACAAACAATAGTAATTGGGGCCTAGTGTGGTGGTGTACGTGTGAGATACATACACTTTCTTTTTGATCATATTTTCTATTCCGCTATTCAATTAAAACCTTTGGGGATCAATTAAATTGCGTTGATAGTCTGTGTCGGTACGTGTGAGATCCACCTTTCCAAGTTTTTGGGGTTCATCTCATACTTCTGAAGATTTGAGGGTGCTGCCTGTTCCATACTCCTCCTCCTACTCCTCAACCATCCTTTTAGGGGTACAAACAATAGTAATTGGGGCCTAGTGTGGTGGTGTACGTGTGAGATACATACACTTTCTTTTTGATCATATTTTCTATTCCGCTATTCAATTAAAACCTTTGGGGATCAATTAAATTGCGTGATAGTCTGTGTCGGTACGTGTGAGATCCACCTTTCCAAGTTTTTGGGGTTCATCTCATACTTCTGAAGATTTGAGGGTGCTGCCTGTTCCATACTCCTCCTCCTACTCCTCAACCATCCTTTTAGGGGTACAAACAATAGTAATTGGGGCCTAGTGTGGTGGTGTACGTGTGAGATACATACACTTTCTTTTTGATCATATTTTCTATTCCGCTATTCAATTAAAACCTTTGGGGATCAATTAAATTGCGTGATAGTCTGTGTTGGTAAGTGTGAGATCCACCTTTCCAAGTTTTTGGGGTTCATCTCATACTTCTGAAGATTTGAGGGTGCTGCCTGTTCCATACTCCTCCTCCTACTCCTCAACCATCCTTTTAGGGGTACAAACAATAGTAATTGGGGCCTAGTGTGGTGGTGTACGTGTGAGATACATACACTTTCTTTTTGATCATATTTTCTATTCCGCTATTCAATTAAAACCTTTGGGGATCAATTAAATTGCGTGATAGTCTGTGTCGGTACGTGTGAGATCCACCTTTCCAAGTTTTTGGGGTTCATCTCATACTTCTGAAGATTTGAGGGTGCTGCCTGTTCCATACTCCTTCTCCTACTCCTCAACCATCCTTTTAGGGGTACCAACAATAGTAATTGGGGCCTAGTGTGGTGGTGTACGTGTGAGATACATACACTTTCTTTTTGATCATATTTTCTATTCCGCTATTCAATTAAAACCTTTGGGGATCAATTAAATTGCGTGATAGTCTGTGTCGGTACGTGTGAGATCCACCTTTCCAAGTTTTTGGGGTTCATCTCATACTTCTGAAGATTTGAGGGTGCTGCCTGTTCCATACTCCTCCTCCTACTCCTCAACCATCCTTTTAGGGGTACAAACAATAGTAATTGGGGTCTAGTGTGGTGGTGTACGTGTGAGATACATACACTTTCTTTTTGATCATATTTTCTATTCCGCTATTCAATTAAAACCTTTGGGGATCAATTAAATTGCGTGATAGTCTGTGTCGGTACGTGTGAGATCCACCTTTCCAAGTTTTTGGGGTTCATCTCATACTTCTGAAGATTTGAGGGTGCTGCCTGTTTCATACTCCTCCTCCTACTCCTCAACCATCCTTTTAGGGGTACAAACAATAGTAATTGGGGCCTAGTGTGGTGGTGAACGTGTGAGATACATACACTTTCTTTTTGATCATATTTTCTATTCCGCTATTCAATTAAAACCTTTGGGGATCAATTAAATTGCGTGATAGTCTGTGTCGGTACGTGTGAGATCCACCTTTCCAAGTTTTTGGGGTTCATCTCATACTTCTGAAGATTTGAGGGTGCTGCCTGTTCCATACTCCTCCTCCTACTGCTCAACCATCCTTTTAGGGGTACAAACAATAGTAATTGGGGCCTAGTGTGGTGGTGTACGTGTGAGATACATACACTTTCTTTTTGATCATATTTTCTATTCCGCTATTCAATTAAAACCTTTGGGGATCAATTAAATTGCGTGATAGTCTGTGTCGGTACGTGTGAGATCCACCTTTCCAAGTTTTTGGGGTTCATCTCATACTTCTGAAGATTTGAGGGTGCTGCCTGTTCCATACTCCTCCTCCTACTCCTCAACCATCCTTTTAGGGGTACAAACAATAGTAATTGGGGCCTAGTGTGGTGGTGTACGTGTGAGATACATACACTTTCTTTTTGATCATATTTTCTATTCCGCTATTCAATTAAAACCTTTGGGGATCAATTAAATTGCGTTGATAGTCTGTGTCGGTACGTGTGAGATCCACCTTTCCAAGTTTTTGGGGTTCATCTCATACTTCTGAAGATTTGAGGGTGCTGCCTGTTCCATACTCCTCCTCCTACTCCTCAACCATCCTTTTAGGGGTACAAACAATAGTAATTGGGGCCTAGTGTGGTGGTGTACGTGTGAGATACATACACTTTCTTTTTGATCATATTTTCTATTCCGCTATTCAATTAAAACCTTTGGGGATCAATTAAATTGCGTGATAGTCTGTGTCGGTACGTGTGAGATCCACCTTTCCAAGTTTTTGGGGTTCATCTCATACTTCTGAAGATTTGAGGGTGCTGCCTGTTCCATACTCCTCCTCCTACTCCTCAACCATCCTTTTAGGGGTACAAACAATAGTAATTGGGGCCTAGTGTGGTGGTGTACGTGTGAGATACATACACTTTCTTTTTGATCATATTTTCTATTCCGCTATTCAATTAAAACCTTTGGGGATCAATTAAATTGCGTGATAGTCTGTGTCGGTACGTGTGAGATCCACCTTTCCAAGTTTTTGGGGTTCATCTCATACTTCTGAAGATTTGAGGGTGCTGCCTGTTCCATACTCCTCCTCCTACTCCTCAACCATCCTTTTAGGGGTACAAACAATAGTAATTGGGGCCTAGTGTGGTGGTGTACGTGTGAGATACATACACTTTCTTTTTGATCATATTTTCTATTCCGCTATTCAATTAAAACCTTTGGGGATCAATTAAATTGCGTTGATAGTCTGTGTCGGTACGTGTGAGATCCACCTTTCCAAGTTTTTGGGGTTCATCTCATACTTCTGAAGATTTGAGGGTGCTGCCTGTTCCATACTCCTCCTCCTACTCCTCAACCATCCTTTTAGGGGTACAAACAATAGTAATTGGGGCCTAGTGTGGTGGTGTACGTGTGAGATACATACACTTTCTTTTTGATCATATTTTCTATTCCGCTATTCAATTAAAACCTTTGGGGATCAATTAAATTGCGTGATAGTCTGTGTCGGTACGTGTGAGATCCACCTTTCCAAGTTTTTGGGGTTCATCTCATACTTCTGAAGATTTGAGGGTGCTGCCTGTTCCATACTCCTCCTCCTACTCCTCAACCATCCTTTTAGGGGTACAAACAATAGTAATTGGGGCCTAGTGTGGTGGTGTACGTGTGAGATACATACACTTTCTTTTTGATCATATTTTCTATTCCGCTATTCAATTAAAACCTTTGGGGATCAATTAAATTGCGTGATAGTCTGTGTTGGTAAGTGTGAGATCCACCTTTCCAAGTTTTTGGGGTTCATCTCATACTTCTGAAGATTTGAGGGTGCTGCCTGTTCCATACTCCTCCTCCTACTCCTCAACCATCCTTTTAGGGGTACAAACAATAGTAATTGGGGCCTAGTGTGGTGGTGTACGTGTGAGATACATACACTTTCTTTTTGATCATATTTTCTATTCCGCTATTCAATTAAAACCTTTGGGGATCAATTAAATTGCGTGATAGTCTGTGTCGGTACGTGTGAGATCCACCTTTCCAAGTTTTTGGGGTTCATCTCATACTTCTGAAGATTTGAGGGTGCTGCCTGTTCCATACTCCTTCTCCTACTCCTCAACCATCCTTTTAGGGGTACCAACAATAGTAATTGGGGCCTAGTGTGGTGGTGTACGTGTGAGATACATACACTTTCTTTTTGATCATATTTTCTATTCCGCTATTCAATTAAAACCTTTGGGGATCAATTAAATTGCGTGATAGTCTGTGTCGGTACGTGTGAGATCCACCTTTCCAAGTTTTTGGGGTTCATCTCATACTTCTGAAGATTTGAGGGTGCTGCCTGTTCCATACTCCTCCTCCTACTCCTCAACCATCCTTTTAGGGGTACAAACAATAGTAATTGGGGTCTAGTGTGGTGGTGTACGTGTGAGATACATACACTTTCTTTTTGATCATATTTTCTATTCCGCTATTCAATTAAAACCTTTGGGGATCAATTAAATTGCGTGATAGTCTGTGTCGGTACGTGTGAGATCCACCTTTCCAAGTTTTTGGGGTTCATCTCATACTTCTGAAGATTTGAGGGTGCTGCCTGTTTCATACTCCTCCTCCTACTCCTCAACCATCCTTTTAGGGGTACAAACAATAGTAATTGGGGCCTAGTGTGGTGGTGAACGTGTGAGATACATACACTTTCTTTTTGATCATATTTTCTATTCCGCTATTCAATTAAAACCTTTGGGGATCAATTAAATTGCGTGATAGTCTGTGTCGGTACGTGTGAGATCCACCTTTCCAAGTTTTTGGGGTTCATCTCATACTTCTGAAGATTTGAGGGTGCTGCCTGTTCCATACTCCTCCTCCTACTGCTCAACCATCCTTTTAGGGGTACAAACAATAGTAATTGGGGCCTAGTGTGGTGGTGTACGTGTGAGATACATACACTTTCTTTTTGATCATATTTTCTATTCCGCTATTCAATTAAAACCTTTGGGGATCAATTAAATTGCGTGATAGTCTGTGTCGGTACGTGTGAGATCCACCTTTCCAAGTTTTTGGGGTTCATCTCATACTTCTGAAGATTTGAGGGTGCTGCCTGTTCCATACTCCTCCTCCTACTCCTCAACCATCCTTTTAGGGGTACAAACAATAGTAATTGGGGCCTAGTGTGGTGGTGTACGTGTGAGATACATACACTTTCTTTTTGATCATATTTTCTATTCCGCTATTCAATTAAAACCTTTGGGGATCAATTAAATTGCGTTGATAGTCTGTGTCGGTACGTGTGAGATCCACCTTTCCAAGTTTTTGGGGTTCATCTCATACTTCTGAAGATTTGAGGGTGCTGCCTGTTCCATACTCCTCCTCCTACTCCTCAACCATCCTTTTAGGGGTACAAACAATAGTAATTGGGGCCTAGTGTGGTGGTGTACGTGTGAGATACATACACTTTCTTTTTGATCATATTTTCTATTCCGCTATTCAATTAAAACCTTTGGGGATCAATTAAATTGCGTGATAGTCTGTGTCGGTACGTGTGAGATCCACCTTTCCAAGTTTTTGGGGTTCATCTCATACTTCTGAAGATTTGAGGGTGCTGCCTGTTCCATACTCCTCCTCCTACTCCTCAACCATCCTTTTAGGGGTACAAACAATAGTAATTGGGGCCTAGTGTGGTGGTGTACGTGTGAGATACATACACTTTCTTTTTGATCATATTTTCTATTCCGCTATTCAATTAAAACCTTTGGGGATCAATTAAATTGCGTGATAGTCTGTGTCGGTACGTGTGAGATCCACCTTTCCAAGTTTTTGGGGTTCATCTCATACTTCTGAAGATTTGAGGGTGCTGCCTGTTCCATACTCCTCCTCCTACTCCTCAACCATCCTTTTAGGGGTACAAACAATAGTAATTGGGGCCTAGTGTGGTGGTGTACGTGTGAGATACATACACTTTCTTTTTGATCATATTTTCTATTCCGCTATTCAATTAAAACCTTTGGGGATCAATTAAATTGCGTGATAGTCTGTGTCGGTACGTGTGAGATCCACCTTTCCAAGTTTTTGGGGTTCATCTCATACTTCTGAAGATTTGAGGGTGCTGCCTGTTCCATACTCCTCCTCCTACTCCTCAACCATCCTTTTAGGGGTACCAACAATAGTAATTGGGGCCTAGTGTGGTGGTGTACGTGTGAGATACATACACTTTCTTTTTGATCATATTTTCTATTCCGCTATTCAATTAAAACCTTTGGGGATCAATTAAATTGCGTGATAGTCTGTGTCGGTACGTGTGAGATCCACCTTTCCAAGTTTTTGGGGTTCATCTCATACTTCTGAAGATTTGAGGGTGCTGCCTGTTCCATACTCCTCCTCCTACTCCTCAACCATCCTTTTAGGGGTACAAACAATAGTAATTGGGGTCTAGTGTGGTGGTGTACGTGTGAGATACATACACTTTCTTTTTGATCATATTTTCTATTCCGCTATTCAATTAAAACCTTTGGGGATCAATTAAATTGCGTGATAGTCTGTATCGGTACGTGTGAGATCCACCTTTCCAAGTTTTTGGGGTTCATCTCATACTTCTGAAGATTTGAGGGTGCTGCCTGTTCCATACTCCTCCTCCTACTCCTCAACCATCCTTTTAGGGGTACAAACAATAGTAATTGGGGCCTAGTGCGGTGGTGTACGTGTGAGATACATACACTTTCTTTTTGATCATATTTTCTATTCCGCTATTCAATTAAAACCTTTGGGGATCAATTAAATTGCGTGATAGTCTGTGTCGGTACGTGTGAGATCCACCTTTCCAAGTTTTTGGGGTTCATCTCATACTTCTGAAGATTTGAGGGTGCTGCCTGTTCCATACTCCTCCTCCTACTGCTCAACCATCCTTTTAGGGGTACAAACAATAGTAATTGGGGCCTAGTGTGGTGGTGTACGTGTGAGATACATACACTTTCTTTTTGATCATATTTTCTATTCCGCTATTCAATTAAAACCTTTGGGGATCAATTAAATTGCGTGATAGTCTGTGTCGGTACGTGTGAGATCCACCTTTCCAAGTTTTTGGGGTTCATCTCATACTTCTGAAGATTTGAGGGTGCTGCCTGTTCCATACTCCTCCTCCTACTGCTCAACCATCCTTTTAGGGGTACAAACAATAGTAATTGGGGCCTAGTGTGGTGGTGTACGTGTGAGATACATACACTTTCTTTTTGATCATATTTTCTATTCCGCTATTCAATTAAAACCTTTGGGGATCAATTAAATTGCGTGATAGTCTGTGTCGGTACGTGTGAGATCCACCTTTCCAAGTTTTTGGGGTTCATCTCATACTTCTGAAGATTTGAGGGTGCTGCCTGTTCCATACTCCTCCTCCTACTCCTCAACCATCCTTTTAGGGGTACAAACAATAGTAATTGGGGCCTAGTGTGGTGGTGTACGTGTGAGATACATACACTTTCTTTTTGATCATATTTTCTATTCCGCTATTCAATTAAAACCTTTGGGGATCAATTAAATTGCGTGATAGTCTGTGTCGGTACGTGTGAGATCCACCTTTCCAAGTTTTTGGGGTTCATCTCATACTTCTGAAGATTTGAGGGTGCTGCCTGTTCCATACTCCTCCTCCTACTGCTCAACCATCCTTTTAGGGGTACAAACAATAGTAATTGGGGCCTAGTGTGGTGGTGTACGTGTGAGATACATACACTTTCTTTTTGATCATATTTTCTATTCCGCTATTCAATTAAAACCTTTGGGGATCAATTAAATTGCGTGATAGTCTGTGTCGGTACGTGTGAGATCCACCTTTCCAAGTTTTTGGGGTTCATCTCATACTTCTGAAGATTTGAGGGTGCTGCCTGTTCCATACTCCTCCTCCTACTCCTCAACCATCCTTTTAGGGGTACAAACAATAGTAATTGGGGCCTAGTGTGGTGGTGTACGTGTGAGATACATACACTTTCTTTTTGATCATATTTTCTATTCCGCTATTCAATTAAAACCTTTGGGGTTCAATTAAATTGCGTGATAGTCTGTGTCGGTACGTGTGAGATCCACCTTTCCAAGTTTTTGGGGTTCATCTCATACTTCTGAAGATTTGAGGGTGCTGCCTGTTCCATACTCCTCCTCCTACTCCTCAACCATCCTTTTAGGGGTACAAACAATAGTAATTGGGGCCTAGTGTGGCGGTGTACGTGTGAGATACATACACTTTCTTTTTGATCATATTTTCTATTCCGCTATTCAATTAAAACCTTTGGGGATCAATTAAATTGCGTGATAGTCTGTGTCGGTACGTGTGAGATCCACCTTTCCAAGTTTTTGGGGTTCACAGAAGGCCCGCCTATTCACGGAAACCTTACTGGATAATTACATGTCACAGTTGGTTGATTCCCCCACCAGAGAAAACGCAGTCCTGGATCTATTGCTCACTAATGACCCAGACATAATCTCGGAGGTAGGAGTCCAGGACAACCTGGGCTCTAGCGATCACAGGATGATCACATTTAGTGTAAATAACAACATAACAAGACAAGTGGGGAACATAAGAACCCTAAACTTCAGAAGGGCAAACTTTCCAAAATTGTACTCAATGATGGAAAAGGTAAACTGGGACCAAACCCTGGGATCCCTGACCACAGAGGAAAAATGGGAATGCTTTAGGAACATATTAGGCAAAGGCATCTTGCAGTGCATTCCTATGGGAAATAAATTTAGAAGAGACAAAGCCAAACCTGGCTGGCTAAACTGTAGCGTCATAAAACTTATTAGGGGGAAAAAATTGGCCTTCAAGAAGTATAAATCAGAGGGCACAGTATCGGCTTTCGAGCAATACAAGGAGGCAAATAAGAAAAGTAAACAAGAAATCAAGATGGCTAAAATCAACTTTGAGAGACAAATAGCGGAGGATAGTAAAAAAAACCCAAAGAAATTCTTTAAATATATCAACAGCAAAAAAACTAAGGCAGAGCATATTGCACACATAATTAACAATGATGGGAGGATGGTTACAGAGGACACTGAAAAAGCAACCGTGCTAAATGCTTTTTTCTCGTCAGTCTTTACACAGGAAAAGGAGGGGTACACTGACCATGACTGTATGGTTAGTAGTAATAAACAGGACTTGCCACCATGGCTAACAGAGGGGGAAATCAGGGAAAGGCTGGATAAACTTAACACAAACAAATCACCAGGACCGGATGGCATACATCCGAGAGTACTCAAGGAACTCAGTAAAGTTATATCGAGACCACTGTTCCTGATCTTTGCTGACAGTATTAGGACAGGAGATGTACCAGGGGATTGGAAGAAAGCTAACGTGATTCCAATATTCAAAAAGGGCCAGAGGCATATCCCGGGAAATTATAGGCCTGTCAGTTTGACATCAGTAGTATGTAAACTTCTGGAGGGGATGATAAGGGACTATATTGTAGAGTTTGCTAAGGACAACAACATCATCAGCAGTAATCAGCACGGGTTTACAAATGGGCGTTCTTGTCAAACCAATCTCCTTACATTCTACGAGGAGGTGAGCTGTGAGCTAGATAGGGGGAGACCAGTGGATGTGGTGTACTTGGATTTCGCTAAGGCGTTTGATACAGTTCCCCACAAGCGCTTAATTTATAAAATAAGGTCTGCAGGTATCGATAGCAGGGTTTGCTCTTGGATACGGAACTGGCTAAAAAGGCGGGTCCAAAGGGTAGTAATAAACAGCGCATACTCAGACTGGTCTGAGGTGGTAAGCGGGGTCCCCCAAGGCTCAGTCCTGGGACCAACCTTGTTCAATTTATTCATAAACGACATTGAGGTCGGGATCAGTAGTTCGATATCAGTTTTTGCAGATGACACAAAATTGGGCAGGGCAATAACTTCACAACATGAAGCAGATATCCTGCAGAATGACCTGGACAAAATAACAGAGTGGGCAACGACATGGCAAATGAGGTTTAACGTGGAGAAGTGTAAGGTTTTGCACTTGGGGACTAAAAACATAAAATCACAATACACGTTAGGAGGGGAGCCCTTGGGGGAATCAAAAATGGAGAAGGATCTGGGAGTATTGGTTGATGATAGATTAGGAAACAGCATGCAATGTCAAGCGGCAGCTTCCAAAGCCAACAGAATATTAGCATGCATAAAGAAAGGGATGCATTCCAGAGATAAGACTATAATCCTTCCACTTTATAAAACTCTGGTCCGACCGCATCTGGAGTATTCCGTCCAGTTCTGGTCGCCAGTCCTCAGGAGGGATGTGTTGGAGCTGGAGAGAGTCCAGAGAAGGGCAACTAAACTAATTAGGGGATTGGAGGACCTTGACTATGAAGAGCGTCTACAATCGCTCGATTTATTCTCCCTGGAGAAGAGACGTCTGAGGGGGGACATGATAGCAATTTATAAATATCTTAATGGGGATCCCAGCTTAGAAAAAAAGCTGTTCATTCGAAGGGATTGCATGAGGACTCGAGGGCATACAATGCGATTAGAGGAGAAGCGTTTTAACCTCAGGCAACGCGGGGGGTTCTTTACGGTTAGGGCTACAAGATTGTGGAAGTCTCTACCACAAGAGGTGGTTTCTGCGGGTAGTATGGTGGCTTTCAAAAGACTCTTAGACTTACATCTCAAGGATCAGAACATTCAGGGGTATGGGAGATGATTACAGCCACACATGCCTACACAGGTTGAACTGGATGGACTATTGTCTTTATTCAACCTCACCTACTATGTAACTATGTAACTATGTAACTTCTGAAGATTTGAGGGTGCTGCCTGTTCCATACTCCTCCTCCTACTGCTCAACCATCCTTTTAGGGGTACAAACAATAGTAATTGGGGCCTAGTGTGGTGGTGTACGTGTGAGATACATACACTTTCTTTTTGATCATATTTTCTATTCCGCTATTCAATTAAAACCTTTGGGGATCAATTAAATTGCGTGATAGTCTGTGTCGGTACGTGTGAGATCCACCTTTCCAAGTTTTTGGGGTTCATCTCATACTTCTGAAGATTTGAGGGTGCTGCCTGTTCCATACTCCTCCTCCTACTGCTCAACCATCCTTTTAGGGGTACAAACAATAGTAATTGGGGCCTAGTGTGGTGGTGTACGTGTGAGATACATACACTTTCTTTTTGATCATATTTTCTATTCCGCTATTCAATTAAAACCTTTGGGGATCAATTAAATTGCGTGATAGTCTGTGTCGGTACGTGTGAGATCCACCTTTCCAAGTTTTTGGGGTTCATTTCATACTTCTGAAGATTTGAGGGTGCTGCCTGTTCCATACTCCTCCTCCTACTCCTCAACCATCCTTTTAGGGATACAAACAATAGTAATTGGGGCCTAGTGTGGTGGTGTACGTGTGAGATACATACACTTTCTTTTTGATCATATTTTCTATTCCGCTATTCAATTAAAACCTTTGGGGATCAATTAAATTGCGTGATAGTCTGTGTCGGTACGTGTGAGATCCACCTTTCCAAGTTTTTGGGGTTCATCTCATACTTCTGAAGATTTGACGGTGCTGCCTGTTCCATACTCCTCCTCCTACTCCTTAACCATCCTTTTAGGGGTACAAACAATAGTAATTGGGGCCTAGTGTGGTGGTGTACGTGTGAGATACATACACTTTCTTTTTGATCATATTTTCTATTCCGCTATTCAATTAAAACCTTTGGGGATCAATTAAATTGCGTGATAGTCTGTGTCGGTACGCGTGAGATCCACCTTTCCAAGTTTTTGGGGTTCATCTCATACTTCTGAAGATTTGAGGGTGCTGCCTGTTCCATACTCCTCCTCCTACTCCTCAACCATCCTTTTAGGGGTACAAACAATAGTAATTGGGGTCTAGTGTGGTGGTGTACGTGTGAGATACATACACTTTCTTTTTGATCATATTTTCTATTCCGCTATTCAATTAAAACCTTTGGGGATCAATTAAATTGCGTGATAGTCTGTATCGGTACGTGTGAGATCCACCTTTCCAAGTTTTTGGGGTTCATCTCATACTTCTGAAGATTTGAGGGTGCTGCCTGTTCCATACTCCTCCTCCTACTCCTCAACCATCCTTTTAGGGGTACAAACAATAGTAATTGGGGCCTAGTGTGGTGGTGTACGTGTGAGATACATACACTTTCTTTTTGATCATATTATCTATTCCGCTATTCAATTAAAACCTTTGGGGATCAATTAAATTGCGTGATAGTCTGTGTCGGTACGTGTGAGATCCACCTTTCCAAGTTTTTGGGGTTCATCTCATACTTCTGAAGATTTGAGGGTGCTGCCTGTTCCATACTCCTCCTCCTACTCCTCAACCATCCTTTTAGGGGTACAAACAATTGTAATTGGGGTCTAGTGTGGTGGTGTACGTGTGAGATACATACACTTTCTTTTTGATCATATTTTCTATTCCGCTATTCAATTAAAACCTTTGGGGATCAATTAAATTGCGTGATAGTCTGTATCGGTACGTGTGAGATCCACCTTTCCAAGTTTTTGGGGTTCATCTCATACTTCTGAAGATTTGAGGGTGCTGCCTGTTCCATACTCCTCCTCCTACTCCTCAACCATCCTTTTAGGGGTACAAACAATAGTAATTGGGGCCTAGTGTGGTGGTGTACGTGTGAGATACATACACTTTCTTTTTGATCATATTTTCTATTCCGCTATTCAATTAAAACCTTTGGGGATCAATTAAATTGCGTTGATAGTCTGTGTCGGTACGTGTGAGATCCACCTTTCCAAGTTTTTGGGGTTCATCTCATACTTTTGAAGATTTGAGGGTGCTGCCTGTTCCATACTCCTCCTCCTACTGCTCAACCATCCTTTTAGGGGTACAAACAATGGTAATTGGGGCCTAGTGTGGTGGTGTACGTGTGAGATACATACACTTTCTTTTTGATCATATTTTCTATTCCGCTATTCAATTAAAACCTTTGGGGATCAATTAAATTGCATGATAGTCTGTGTCGGTACGTGTGAGATCCACCTTTCCAAGTTTTTGGGGTTCATCTCATACTTCTGAAGATTTGAGGGTGCTGCCTGTTCCATACTCCTCCTCCTACTCCTCAACCATCCTTTTAGGGGTACAAACAATAGTAATTGGGGCCTAGTGTGGTGGTGTACGTGTGAGATACATACACTTTCTTTTTGATCATATTTTCTATTCCGCTATTCAATTAAAACCTTTGGGGATCAATTAAATTGCGTGATAGTCTGTGTCGGTATGTGTGAGATCCACCTTTCCAAGTTTTTGGGGTTCATCTCATACTTCTGAAGATTTGAGGGTGCTGCCTGTTCCATACTCCTCCTCCTACTCCTCAACCATCCTTTTAGGGGTACAAACAATAGTAATTGGGGCCTAGTGTGGTGGTGTACGTGTGAGATACATACACTTTCTTTTTGATCATATTTTCTATTCCGCTATTCAATTAAAACCTTTGGGGATCAATTAAATTGCGTGATAGTCTGTGTCGGTACGTGTGAGATCCACCTTTCCAAGTTTTTGGGGTTCATCTCATACTTCTGAAGATTTGAGGGTGCTGCCTGTTCCATACTCCTCCTCCTACTGCTCAACCATCCTTTTAGGGGTACAAACAATAGTAATTGGGGCCTAGTGTGGTGGTGTACGTGTGAGATACATACACTTTCTTTTTGATCATATTTTCTATTCCGCTATTCAATTAAAACCTTTGGGGATCAATTAAATTGCGTGATAGTCTGTGTCGGTACGTGTGAGATCCACCTTTCCAAGTTTTTGGGGTTCATTTCATACTTCTGAAGATTTGAGGGTGCTGCCTGTTCCATACTCCTCCTCCTACTCTTCAACCATCCTTTTAGGGATACAAACAATAGTAATTGGGGCCTAGTGTGGTGGTGTACGTGTGAGATACATACACTTTCTTTTTGATCATATTTTCTATTCCGCTATTCAATTAAAACCTTTGGGGATCAATTAAATTGCGTGATAGTCTGTGTCGGTACGTGTGAGATCCACCTTTCCAAGTTTTTGGGGTTCATCTCATACTTCTGAAGATTTGAGGGTGCTGCCTGTTCCATACTCCTCCTCCTACTCCTCAACCATCCTTTTAGGGGTACAAACAATAGTAATTGGGGCCTAGTGTGGTGGTGTACGTGTGAGATACATACACTTTCTTTTTGATCATATTTTCTATTCCGCTATTCAATTAAAACCTTTGGGGATCAATTAAATTGCGTGATAGTCTGTGTCGGTACGTGTGAGATCCACCTTTCCAAGTTTTTGGGGTTCATCTCATACTTCTGAAGATTTGAGGGTGCTGTCTGTTCCATACTCCTCCTCCTACTCCTCAACCATTCTTTTAGGGGTACAAACAATAGTAATTGGGGTCTAGTGTGGTGGTGTACGTGTGAGATACATACACTTTCTTTTTGATCATATTTTCTATTCCGCTATTCAATTAAAACCTTTGGGGATCAATTAAATTGCGTGATAGTCTGTATCGGTACGTGTGAGATCCACCTTTCCAAGTTTTTGGGGTTCATCTCATACTTCTGAAGATTTGAGGGTGCTGCCTGTTCCATACTCCTCCTCCTACTCCTCAACCATCCTTTTAGGGGTACAAACAATAGTAATTGGGGCCTAGTGTGGTGGTGTACGTGTGAGATACATACACTTTCTTTTTGATCATATTTTCTATTCCGCTATTCAATTAAAACCTTTGGGGATCAATTAAATTGCGTGATAGTCTGTATCGGTACGTGTGAGATCCACCTTTCCAAGTTTTTGGGGTTCATCTCATACTTCTGAAGATTTGAGGGTGCTGCCTGTTCCATACTCCTCCTCCTACTCCTCAACCATCCTTTTAGGGGTACAAACAATAGTAATTGGGGCCTAGTGTGGTGGTGTACGTGTGAGATACATACACTTTCTTTTTGATCATATTTTCTATTCCGCTATTCAATTAAAACCTTTGGGGATCAATTAAATTGCGTTGATAGTCTGTGTCGGTACGTGTGAGATCCACCTTTCCAAGTTTTTGGGGTTCATCTCATACTTCTGAAGATTTGAGGGTGCTGCCTGTTCCATACTCCTCCTCCTACTGCTCAACCATCCTTTTAGGGGTACAAACAATGGTAATTGGGGCCTAGTGTGGTGGTGTACGTGTGAGATACATACACTTTCTTTTTGATCATATTTTCTATTCCGCTATTCAATTAAAACCTTTGGGGATCAATTAAATTGCGTGATAGTCTGTGTCGGTACGTGTGAGATCCACCTTTCCAAGTTTTTGGGGTTCATCTCATACTTCTGAAGATTTGAGGGTGCTGCCTGTTCCATACTCCTCCTCCTACTCCTCAACCATCCTTTTAGGGGTACAAACAATAGTAATTGGGGCCTAGTGTGGTGGTGTACGTGTGAGATACATACACTTTCTTTTTGATCATATTTTCTATTCCGCTATTCAATTAAAACCTTTGGGGATCAATTAAATTGCGTGATAGTCTGTGTCGGTACGTGTGAGATCCACCTTTCCAAGTTTTTGGGGTTCATCTCATACTTCTGAAGATTTGAGGGTGCTGCCTGTTCCATACTCCTCCTCCTACTCCTCAACCATCCTTTTAGGGGTACAAACAATAGTAATTGGGGCCTAGTGTGGTGGTGTACGTTTGAGATACATACACTTTCTTTTTGATCATATTTTCTATTCCGCTATTCAATTAAAACCTTTGGGGATCAATTAAATTGCGTGATAGTCTGTGTCGGTACGTGTGAGATCCACCTTTCCAAGTTTTTGGGGTTCATCTCATACTTCTGAAGATTTGAGGGTGCTGCCTGTTCCATACTCCTCCTCCTACTCCTCAACCATCCTTTTAGGGGTACCAACAATAGTAATTGGGGCCTAGTGTGGTGGTGTACGTGTGAGATACATACACTTTCTTTTTGATCATATTTTCTATTCCGCTATTCAATTAAAACCTTTGGGGATCAATTAAATTGCGTGATAGTCTGTGTCGGTACGTGTGAGATCCACCTTTCCAAGTTTTTGGGGTTCATCTCATACTTCTGAAGATTTGAGGGTGCTGCCTGTTCCATACTCCTCCTCCTACTCCTCAACCATCCTTTTAGGGGTACAAACAATAGTAATTGGGGTCTAGTGTGGTGGTGTATGTGTGAGATACATACACTTTCTTTTTGATCATATTTTCTATTCCGCTATTCAATTAAAACCTTTGGGGATCAATTAAATTGCGTGATAGTCTGTATCGGTACGTGTGAGATCCACCTTTCCAAGTTTTTGGGGTTCATCTCATACTTCTGAAGATTTGAGGGTGCTGCCTGTTCCATACTCCTCCTCCTACTCCTCAACCATCCTTTTAGGGGTACAAACAATAGTAATTGGGGCCTAGTGTGGTGGTGTACGTGTGAGATACATACACTTTCTTTTTGATCATATTTTCTATTCCGCTATTCAATTAAAACCTTTGGGGATCAATTAAATTGCGTGATAGTCTGTGTCGGTACGTGTGAGATCCACCTTTCCAAGTTTTTGGGGTTCATCTCATACTTCTGAAGATTTGAGGGTGCTGCCTGTTCCATACTCCTCCTCCTACTGCTCAACCATCCTTTTAGGGGTACAAACAATAGTAATTGGGGCCTAGTGTGGTGGTGTATGTGTGAGATACATACACTTTCTTTTTGATCATATTTTCTATTCCGCTATTCAATTAAAACCTTTGGGGATCAATTAAATTGCGTGATAGTCTGTGTCGGTACGTGTGAGATCCACCTTTCCAAATTTTTGGGGTTCATCTCATACTTTTGAAGATTTGAGGGTGCTGCCTGTTCCATACTCCTCCTCCTACTGCTCAACCATCCTTTTAGGGGTACAAACAATAGTAATTGGGGCCTAGTGTGGTGGTGTACGTGTGAGATACATACACTTTCTTTTTGATCATATTTTCTATTCCGCTATTCAATTAAAACCTTTGGGGATCAATTAAATTGCGTGATAGTCTGTGTCGGTACGTGTGAGATCCACCTTTCCAAGTTTTTGGGGTTCATCTCATACTTCTGAAGATTTGAGGGTGCTGCCTGTTCCATACTCCTCCTCCTACTCCTCAACCATCCTTTTAGGGGTACAAACAATAGTAATTGGGGCCTAGTGTGGTGGTGTACGTGTGAGATACATACACTTTCTTTTTGATCATATTTTCTATTCCGCTATTCAATTAAAACCTTTGGGGATCAATTAAATTGCGTGATAGTCTGTGTCGGTACGTGTGAGATCCACCTTTCCAAGTTTTTGGGGTTCATCTCATACTTCTGAAGATTTGAGGGTGCTGCCTGTTCCATACTCCTCCTACTCCTCAACCATCCTTTTAGGGGTACAAACAATAGTAATTGGGGCCTAGTGTGGTGGTGTACATGTGAGATACATACACTTTCTTTTTGATCATATTTTCTATTCCGCTATTCAATTAAAACCTTTGGGGATCAATTAAATTGCGTGATAGTCTGTGTCGGTACGTGTGAGATCCACCTTTCCAAGTTTTTGGGGTTCATCTCATACTTCTGAAGATTTGAGGGTGCTGCCTGTTCCATACTCCTCCTCCTACTCCTCAACCATCCTTTTAGGGGTACAAACAATAGTAATTGGGGCCTAGTGTGGTGGTGTACGTGTGAGATACATACACTTTCTTTTTGATCATATTTTCTATTCCGCTATTCAATTAAAACCTTTGGGGATCAATTAAATTGCGTGATAGTCTGTGTCGGTACGTGTGAGATCCACCTTTCCAAGTTTTTGGGGTTCATCTCATACTTCTGAAGATTTGAGGGTGCTGCCTGTTCCATACTCCTCCTCCTACTCCTCAACCATCCTTTTAGGGGTACAAACAATAGTAATTGGGGCCTAGTGTGGTGGTGTACGTGTGAGATACATACACTTTCTTTTTGATCATATTTTCTATTCCGCTATTCAATTAAAACCTTTGGGGATCAATTAAATTGCGTGATAGTCTGTGTCGGTACGTGTGAGATCCACCTTTCCAAGTTTTTGGGGTTCATCTCATACTTCTGAAGATTTGAGGGTGCTGCCTGTTCCATACTCCTCCTCCTACTGCTCAACCATCCTTTTAGGGGTACAAACAATAGTAATTGGGGCCTAGTGTGGTGGTGTACGTGTGAGATACATACACTTTCTTTTTGATCATATTTTCTATTCCGCTATTCAATTAAAACCTTTGGGGATCAATTAAATTGCGTGATAGTCTGTGTCGGTACGTGTGAGATCCACCTTTCCAAGTTTTTGGGGTTCATCTCATACTTCTGAAGATTTGAGGGTGCTGCCTGTTCCATACTCCTCCTTCTACTGCTCAACCATCCTTTTAGGGGTACAAACAATAGTAATTGGGGCCTAGTGTGGTGGTGTACGTGTGAGATACATACACTTTCTTTTTGATCATATTTTCTATTCCGCTATTCAATTAAAACCTTTGGGGATCAATTAAATTGCGTGATAGTCTGTGTCGGTACGTGTGAGATCCACCTTTCCAAGTTTTTGGGGTTCATTTCATACTTCTGAAGATTTGAGGGTGCTGCCTGTTCCATACTCCTCCTCCTACTCCTCAACCATCCTTTTAGGGATACAAACAATAGTAATTGGGGCCTAGTGTGGTGGTGTACGTGTGAGATACATACACTTTCTTTTTGATCATATTTTCTATTCCGCTATTCAATTAAAACCTTTGGGGATCAATTAAATTGCGTGATAGTCTGTGTCGGTACGTGTGAGATCCACCTTTCCAAGTTTTTGGGGTTCATCTCATACTTCTGAAGATTTGAGGGTGCTGCCTGTTCCATACTCCTCCTCCTACTCCTCAACCATCCTTTTAGGGGTACAAACAATAGTAATTGGGGCCTAGTGTGGTGGTGTACGTGTGAGATACATACACTTTCTTTTTGATCATATTTTCTATTCCGCTATTCAATTAAAACCTTTGGGGATCAATTAAATTGCGTGATAGTCTGTGTCGGTACGTGTGAGATCCACCTTTCCAAGTTTTTGGGGTTCATCTCATACTTCTGAAGATTTGAGGGTGCTGCCTGTTCCATACTCCTCCTCCTACTGCTCAACCATCCTTTTAGGGGTACAAACAATAGTAATTGGGGCCTAGTGTGGTGGTGTACGTGTGAGATACATACACTTTCTTTTTGATCATATTTTCTATTCCGCTATTCAATTAAAACCTTTGGGGATCAATTAAATTGCGTGATAGTCTGTGTCGGTACGTGTGAGATCCACCTTTCCAAGTTTTTGGGGTTCATCTCATACTTCTGAAGATTTGAGGGTGCTGCCTGTTCCATACTCCTCCTCCTACTCCTCAACCATCCTTTTAGGGGTACAAACAATAGTAATTGGGGCCTAGTGTGGTGGTGTAAGTGTGAGATACATACACTTTCTTTTTGATCATATTTTCTATTCCGCTATTCAATTAAAACCTTTGGGGATCAATTAAATTGCGTGATAGTCTGTGTCGGTACGTGTGAGATCCACCTTTCCAAGTTTTTGGGGTTCATCTCATACTTCTGAAGATTTGAGGGTGCTGCCTGTTCCATACTCCTCCTCCTACTGCTCAACCATCCTTTTAGGGGTACAAACAATAGTAATTGGGGCCTAGTGTGGTGGTGTACGTGTGAGATACATACACTTTCTTTTTGATCATATTTTCTATTCCGCTATTCAATTAAAACCTTTGGGGATCAATTAAATTGCGTGATAGTCTGTGTCGGTACGTGTGAGATCCACCTTTCCAAGTTTTTGGGGTTCATCTCATACTTCTGAAGATTTGAGGGTGCTACCTGTTCTATACTCCTCCTCCTACTCCTCAACCATCCTTTTAGGGGTACAAACAATAGTAATTGGGGCCTAGTGTGGTGGTGTACGTGTGAGATACATACACTTTCTTTTTGATCATATTTTCTATTCCGCTATTCAATTAAAACCTTTGGGGATCAATTAAATTGCGTGATAGTCTGTGTCGGTACGTGTGAGATCCACCTTTCCAAGTTTTTGGGGTTCATCTCATACTTCTGAAGATTTGAGGGTGCTGCCTGTTCCATACTCCTCCTCCTACTGCTCAACCATCCTTTTAGGGGTACAAACAATAGTAATTGGGGCCTAGTGTGGTGGTGTATGTGTGAGATACATACACTTTCTTTTTGATCATATTTTCTATTCCGCTATTCAATTAAAACCTTTGGGGATCAATTAAATTGCGTGATAGTCTGTGTCGGTACGTGTGAGATCCACCTTTCCAAGTTTTTGGGGTTCATCTCATACTTCTGAAGATTTGAGGGTGCTGCCTGTTCCATACTCCTCCTCCTACTGCTCAAACATCCTTTTAGGGGTACAAACAATAGTAATTGGGGCCTAGTGTGGTGGTGTACGTGTGAGATACATACACTTTCTTTTTGATCATATTTTCTATTCCGCTATTCAATTAAAACCTTTGGGGATCAATTAAATTGCGTGATAGTCTGTGTCGGTACGTGTGAGATCCACCTTTCCAAGTTTTTGGGGTTCATTTCATACTTCTGAAGATTTGAGGGTGCTGCCTGTTCCATACTCCTCCTCCTACTCCTCAACCATCCTTTTAGGGATACAAACAATAGTAATTGGGGCCTAGTGTGGTGGTGTACGTGTGAGATACATACACTTTCTTTTTGATCATATTTTCTATTCCGCTATTCAATTAAAACCTTTGGGGATCAATTAAATTGCGTGATAGTCTGTGTCGGTACGTGTGAGATCCACCTTTCCAAGTTTTTGGGGTTCATCTCATACTTCTGAAGATTTGAGGGTGCTGCCTGTTCCATACTCCTCCTCCTACTCCTCAACCATCCTTTTAGGGGTACAAACAATAGTAATTGGGGCCTAGTGTGGTGGTGTACGTGTGAGATACATACACTTTCTTTTTGATCATATTTTCTATTCCGCTATTCAATTAAAACCTTTGGGGATCAATTAAATTGCGTGATAGTCTGTGTCGGTACGTGTGAGATCCACCTTTCCAAGTTTTTGGGGTTCATCTCATACTTCTGAAGATTTAAGGGTGCTGCCTGTTCCATACTCCTCCTCCTACTCCTCAACCATCCTTTTAGGGGTACAAACAATAGTAATTGGGGCCTAGTGTGGTGGTGTACGTGTGAGATACATACACTTTCTTTTTGATCATATTTTCTATTCCGCTATTCAATTAAAACCTTTGGGGATCAATTAAATTGCGTTGATAGTCTGTGTCGGTACGTGTGAGATCCACCTTTCCAAGTTTTTGGGGTTCATCTCATACTTCTGAAGATTTGAGGGTGCTGCCTGTTCCATACTCCTCCTCCTACTGCTCAACCATCCTTTTAGGGGTACAAAAAATAGTAATTGGGGCCTAGTGTGGTGGTGTACGTGTGAGATACATACACTTTCTTTTTGATCATATTTTCTATTCCGCTATTCAATTAAAACCTTTGGGGATCAATTAAATTGCGTGATAGTCTGTGTCGGTACGTGTGAGATCCACCTTTCCAAGTTTTTGGGGTTCATCTCATACTTCTGAAGATTTGAGGGTGCTGCCTGTTCCATACTCCTCCTCCTACTCCTCAACCATCCTTTTAGGGGTACAAACAATAGTAATTGGGGCCTAGTGTGGTGGTGTACGTGTGAGATACATACACTTTCTTTTTGATCATATTTTCTATTCCGCTATTCAATTAAAACCTTTGGGGATCAATTAAATTGCGTGATAGTCTGTGTCGGTACGTGTGAGATCCACCTTTCCAAGTTTTTGGGGTTCATCTCATACTTCTGAAGATTTGAGGGTGCTGCCTGTTCCATACTCCTCCTCCTACTCCTCAACCATCCTTTTAGGGGTACAAACAATAGTAATTGGGGCCTAGTGTGGTGGTGTACGTGTGAGATACATACACTTTCTTTTTGATCATATTTTCTATTCCGCTATTCAATTAAAACCTTTGGGGATCAATTAAATTGCGTGATAGTCTGTGTCGGTACGTGTGAGATCCACCTTTCCAAGTTTTTGGGGTTCATCTCATACTTCTGAAGATTTGAGGGTGCTGCCTGTTCCATACTCCTCCTCCTACTCCTCAACCATCCTTTTAGGGGGTACCAACAATAGTAATTGGGGCCTAGTGTGGTGGTGTACGTGTGAGATACATACACTTTCTTTTTGATCATATTTTCTATTCCGCTATTCAATTAAAACCTTTGGGGATCAATTAAATTGCGTGATAGTCTGTGTCGGTACGTGTGAGATCCACCTTTCCAAGTTTTTGGGGTTCATCTCATACTTGTGAAGATTTGAGGGTGCTGCCTGTTCCATACTCCTCCTCCTACTCCTCAACCATCCTTTTAGGGGTACAAACAATAGTAATTGGGGTCTAGTGTGGTGGTGTACGTGTGAGATACATACACTTTCTTTTTGATCATATTTTCTATTCCGCTATTCAATTAAAACCTTTGGGGATCAATTAAATTGCGTGATAGTCTGTATCGGTACGTGTGAAATCCACCTTTCCAAGTTTTTGGGGTTCATCTCATACTTCTGAAGATTTGAGGGTGCTGCCTGTTCCATACTCCTCCTCCTACTCCTCAACCATCCTTTTAGGGGTACAAACAATAGTAATTGGGGCCTAGTGTGGTGGTGTACGTGTGAGATACATACACTTTCTTTTTGATCATATTTTCTATTCCGCTATTCAATTAAAACCTTTGGGGATCAATTAAATTGCGTGATAGTCTGTGTCGGTACGTGTGAGATCCACCTTTCCAAGTTTTTGGGGTTCATCTCATACTTCTGAAGATTTGAGGGTGCTGCCTGTTCCATACTCCTCCTCCTACTCCTCAACCATCCTTTTAGGGGTACAAACAATAGTAATTGGGGCCTAGTGTGGTGGTGTACGTGTGAGATACATACACTTATTTTTTGATCATATTTTCTATTCCGCTATTCAATTAAAACCTTTGGGGATCAATTAAATTGCGTGATAGTCTGTGTCGGTACGTGTGAGATCCACCTTTCCAAGTTTTTGGGGTTCATCTCATACTTCTGAAGATTTGAGGGTGCTGCCTGTTCCATACTCCTCCTCCTACTCCTCAACCATCCTTTTAGGGGGTACCAACAATAGTAATTGGGGCCTAGTGTGGTGGTGTACGTGTGAGATACATACACTTTCTTTTTGATCATATTTTCTATTCCGCTATTCAATTAAAACCTTTGGGGATCAATTAAATTGCGTGATAGTCTGTGTCGGTACGTGTGAGATCCACCTTTCCAAGTTTTTGGGGTTCATCTCATACTTGTGAAGATTTGAGGGTGCTGCCTGTTCCATACTCCTCCTCCTACTCCTCAACCATCCTTTTAGGGGTACAAACAATAGTAATTGGGGTCTAGTGTGGTGGTGTACGTGTGAGATACATACACTTTCTTTTTGATCATATTTTCTATTCCGCTATTCAATTAAAACCTTTGGGGATCAATTAAATTGCGTGATAGTCTGTATCGGTACGTGTGAAATCCACCTTTCCAAGTTTTTGGGGTTCATCTCATACTTCTGAAGATTTGAGGGTGCTGCCTGTTCCATACTCCTCCTCCTACTCCTCAACCATCCTTTTAGGGGTACAAACAATAGTAATTGGGGCCTAGTGTGGTGGTGTACGTGTGAGATACATACACTTTCTTTTTGATCATATTTTCTATTCCGCTATTCAATTAAAACCTTTGGGGATCAATTAAATTGCGTGATAGTCTGTGTCGGTACGTGTGAGATCCACCTTTCCAAGTTTTTGGGGTTCATCTCATACTTCTGAAGATTTGAGGGTGCTGCCTGTTCCATACTAATCCTCCTACTCCTCAACCATCCTTTTAGGGGTACAAACAATAGTAATTGGGGCCTAGTGTGGTGGTGTACGTGTGAGATACATACACTTATTTTTTGATCATATTTTCTATTCCGCTATTCAATTAAAACCTTTGGGGATCAATTAAATTGCGTGATAGTCTGTGTCGGTACGTGTGAGATCCACCTTTCCAAGTTTTTGGGGTTCATCTCATACTTCTGAAGATTTGAGGGTGCTGCCTGTTCCATACTCCTCCTCCTACTGCTCAACCATCCTTTTAGGGGTACAAACAATAGTAATTGGGGCCTAGTGTGGTGGTGTACGTGTGAGATACATACACTTTCTTTTTGATCATATTTTCTATTCCGCTATTCAATTAAAACCTTTGGGGATCAATTAAATTGCGTGATAGTCTGTGTCGGTACGTGTGAGATCCACCTTTCCAAGTTTTTGGGGTTCATCTCATACTTCTGAAGATTTGAGGGTGCTGCCTGTTCCATACTCCTCCTCCTACTCCTCAACCATCCTTTTAGGGGTACAAACAATAGTAATTGGGGCCTAGTGTGGTGGTGTACGTGTGAGATACATACACTTTCTTTTTGATCATATTTTCTATTCCGCTATTCAATTAAAACCTTTGGGGATCAATTAAATTGCGTGATAGTCTGTGTCGGTATGTGTGAGATCCACCTTTCCAAGTTTTTGGGGTTCATCTCATACTTCTGAAGATTTGAGGGTGCTGCCTGTTCCATACTCCTCCTCCTACTCCTCAACCATCCTTTTAGGGGTACAAACAATAGTAATTGGGGCCTAGTGTGGTGGTGTACGTGTGAGATACATACACTTTCTTTTTGATCATATTTTCTATTCCGCTATTCAATTAAAACCTTTGGGGATCAATTAAATTGCGTGATAGTCTGTGTCGGTACGTGTGAGATCCACCTTTCCAAGTTTTTGGGGTTCATCTCATACTTCTGAAGATTTGAGGGTGCTGCCTGTTCCATACTCCCCCTCCTACTCCTCAACCATCCTTTTAGGGGTACAAACAATAGTAATTGGGGCCTAGTGTGGTGGTGTACGTGTGAGATACATACACTTTCTTTTTGATCATATTTTCTATTCCGCTATTCAATTAAAACCTTTGGGGATCAATTAAATTGCGTGATAGTCTGTGTCGGTACGTGTGAGATCCACCTTTCCAAGTTTTTGGGGTTCATTTCATACTTCTGAAGATTTGAGGGTGCTGCCTGTTCCATACTCCTCCTCCTACTCCTCAACCATCCTTTTAGGGATACAAACAATAGTAATTGGGGCCTAGTGTGGTGGTGTACGTGTGAGATACATACACTTTCTTTTTGATCATATTTTCTATTCCGCTATTCAATTAAAACCTTTGGGGATCAATTAAATTGCGTGATAGTCTGTGTCGGTACGTGTGAGATCCACCTTTCCAAGTTTTTGGGGTTCATCTCATACTTCTGAAGATTTGAGGGTGCTGCCTGTTCCATACTCCTCCTCCTACTCCTCAACCATCCTTTTAGGGGTACAAACAATAGTAATTGGGGCCTAGTGTGGTGGTGTACGTGTGAGATACATACACTTTCTTTTTGATCATATTTTCTATTCCGCTATTCAATTAAAACCTTTGGGGATCAATTAAATTGCGTGATAGTCTGTGTCGGTACGTGTGAGATCCACCTTTCCAAGTTTTTGGGGTTCATCTCATACTTCTGAAGATTTGAGGGTGCTGCCTGTTCCATACTCCTCCTCCTACTCCTCAACCATCCTTTTAGGGGTACAAACAATAGTAATTGGGGCCTAGTGTGGTGGTGTACGTGTGAGATACATACACTTATTTTTTGATCATATTTTCTATTCCGCTATTCAATTAAAACCTTTGGGGATCAATTAAATTGCGTGATAGTCTGTGTCGGTACGTGTGAGATCCACCTTTCCAAGTTTTTGGGGTTCATCTCATACTTCTGAAGATTTGAGGGTGCTGCCTGTTCCATACTCCTCCTCCTACTGCTCAACCATCCTTTTAGGGGTACAAACAATAGTAATTGGGGCCTAGTGTGGTGGTGTACGTGTGAGATACATACACTTTCTTTTTGATCATATTTTCTATTCCGCTATTCAATTAAAACCTTTGGGGATCAATTAAATTGCGTGATAGTCTGTGTCGGTACGTGTGAGATCCACCTTTCCAAGTTTTTGGGGTTCATCTCATACTTCTGAAGATTTGAGGGTGCTGCCTGTTCCATACTCCTCCTCCTACTCCTCAACCATCCTTTTAGGGGTACAAACAATAGTAATTGGGGCCTAGTGTGGTGGTGTACGTGTGAGATACATACACTTTCTTTTTGATCATATTTTCTATTCCGCTATTCAATTAAAACCTTTGGGGATCAATTAAATTGCGTGATAGTCTGTGTCGGTATGTGTGAGATCCACCTTTCCAAGTTTTTGGGGTTCATCTCATACTTCTGAAGATTTGAGGGTGCTGCCTGTTCCATACTCCTCCTCCTACTCCTCAACCATCCTTTTAGGGGTACAAACAATAGTAATTGGGGCCTAGTGTGGTGGTGTACGTGTGAGATACATACACTTTCTTTTTGATCATATTTTCTATTCCGCTATTCAATTAAAACCTTTGGGGATCAATTAAATTGCGTGATAGTCTGTGTCGGTACGTGTGAGATCCACCTTTCCAAGTTTTTGGGGTTCATCTCATACTTCTGAAGATTTGAGGGTGCTGCCTGTTCCATACTCCCCCTCCTACTGCTCAACCATCCTTTTAGGGGTACAAACAATAGTAATTGGGGCCTAGTGTGGTGGTGTACGTGTGAGATACATACACTTTCTTTTTGATCATATTTTCTATTCCGCTATTCAATTAAAACCTTTGGGGATCAATTAAATTGCGTGATAGTCTGTGTCGGTACGTGTGAGATCCACCTTTCCAAGTTTTTGGGGTTCATTTCATACTTCTGAAGATTTGAGGGTGCTGCCTGTTCCATACTCCTCCTCCTACTCCTCAACCATCCTTTTAGGGATACAAACAATAGTAATTGGGGCCTAGTGTGGTGGTGTACGTGTGAGATACATACACTTTCTTTTTGATCATATTTTCTATTCCGCTATTCAATTAAAACCTTTGGGGATCAATTAAATTGCGTGATAGTCTGTGTCGGTACGTGTGAGATCCACCTTTCCAAGTTTTTGGGGTTCATCTCATACTTCTGAAGATTTGAGGGTGCTGCCTGTTCCATACTCCTCCTCCTACTCCTCAACCATCCTTTTAGGGGTACAAACAATAGTAATTGGGGCCTAGTGTGGTGGTGTACGTGTGAGATACATACACTTTCTTTTTGATCATATTTTCTATTCCGCTATTCAATTAAAACCTTTGGGGATCAATTAAATTGCGTGATAGTCTGTGTCGGTACGTGTGAGATCCACCTTTCCAAGTTTTTGGAGTTCATCTCATACTTCTGAAGATTTGAGGGTGCTGCCTGTTCCATACTCCTCCTCCTACTCCTCAACCATCCTTTTAGGGGTACAAACAATAGTAATTGGGGTCTAGTGTGGTGGTGTACGTGTGAGATACATACACTTTCTTTTTGATCATATTTTCTATTCCGCTATTCAATTAAAACCTTTGGGGATCAATTAAATTGCGTGATAGTCTGTATCGGTACGTGTGAGATCCACCTTTCCAAGTTTTTGGGGTTCATCTCATACTTCTGAAGATTTGAGGGTGCTGCCTGTTCCATACTCCTCCTCCTACTCCTCAACCATCCTTTTAGGGGTACAAACAATAGTAATTGGGGCCTAGTGTGGTGGTGTACGTGTGAGATACATACACTTTCTTTTTGATCATATTTTCTATTCCGCTATTCAATTAAAACCTTTGGGGATCAATTAAATTGCGTGATAGTCTGTGTCGGTACGTGTGAGATCCACCTTTCCAAGTTTTTGGGGTTCATCTCATACTTCTGAAGATTTGAGGGTGCTGCCTGTTCCATACTCCTCCTCCTACTCCTCAACCATCCTTTTAGGGGTACAAACAATAGTAATTGGGGCCTAGTGTGGTGGTGTACGTGTGAGATACATACACTTTCTTTTTGATCATATTTTCTATTCCGCTATTCAATTAAAACCTTTGGGGATCAATTAAATTGCGTTGATAGTCTGTGTCGGTACGTGTGAGATCCACCTTTCCAAGTTTTTGGGGTTCATCTCATACTTCTGAAGATTTGAGGGTGCTGCCTGTTCCATACTCCTCCTCCTACTCCTCAACCATCCTTTTAGGGGTACAAACAATAGTAATTGGGGCCTAGTGTGGTGGTGTACGTGTGAGATACATACACTTTCTTTTTGATCATATTTTCTATTCCGCTATTCAATTAAAACCTTTGGGGATCAATTAAATTGCGTGATAGTCTGTGTCGGTACGTGTGAGATCCACCTTTCCAAGTTTTTGGGGTTCATCTCATACTTCTGAAGATTTGAGGGTGCTGCCTGTTCCATACTCCTCCTCCTACTCCTCAACCATCCTTTTAGGGGTACAAACAATAGTAATTGGGGCCTAGTGTGGTGGTGTACGTGTGAGATACATACACTTTCTTTTTGATCATATTTTCTATTCCGCTATTCAATTAAAACCTTTGGGGATCAATTAAATTGCGTGATAGTCTGTGTTGGTAAGTGTGAGATCCACCTTTCCAAGTTTTTGGGGTTCATCTCATACTTCTGAAGATTTGAGGGTGCTGCCTGTTCCATACTCCTCCTCCTACTCCTCAACCATCCTTTTAGGGGTACAAACAATAGTAATTGGGGCCTAGTGTGGTGGTGTACGTGTGAGATACATACACTTTCTTTTTGATCATATTTTCTATTCCGCTATTCAATTAAAACCTTTGGGGATCAATTAAATTGCGTGATAGTCTGTGTCGGTACGTGTGAGATCCACCTTTCCAAGTTTTTGGGGTTCATCTCATACTTCTGAAGATTTGAGGGTGCTGCCTGTTCCATACTCCTTCTCCTACTCCTCAACCATCCTTTTAGGGGTACCAACAATAGTAATTGGGGCCTAGTGTGGTGGTGTACGTGTGAGATACATACACTTTCTTTTTGATCATATTTTCTATTCCGCTATTCAATTAAAACCTTTGGGGATCAATTAAATTGCGTGATAGTCTGTGTCGGTACGTGTGAGATCCACCTTTCCAAGTTTTTGGGGTTCATCTCATACTTCTGAAGATTTGAGGGTGCTGCCTGTTCCATACTCCTCCTCCTACTCCTCAACCATCCTTTTAGGGGTACAAACAATAGTAATTGGGGTCTAGTGTGGTGGTGTACGTGTGAGATACATACACTTTCTTTTTGATCATATTTTCTATTCCGCTATTCAATTAAAACCTTTGGGGATCAATTAAATTGCGTGATAGTCTGTATCGGTACGTGTGAGATCCACCTTTCCAAGTTTTTGGGGTTCATCTCATACTTCTGAAGATTTGAGGGTGCTGCCTGTTTCATACTCCTCCTCCTACTCCTCAACCATCCTTTTAGGGGTACAAACAATAGTAATTGGGGCCTAGTGTGGTGGTGAACGTGTGAGATACATACACTTTCTTTTTGATCATATTTTCTATTCCGCTATTCAATTAAAACCTTTGGGGATCAATTAAATTGCGTGATAGTCTGTGTCGGTACGTGTGAGATCCACCTTTCCAAGTTTTTGGGGTTCATCTCATACTTCTGAAGATTTGAGGGTGCTGCCTGTTCCATACTCCTCCTCCTACTGCTCAACCATCCTTTTAGGGGTACAAACAATAGTAATTGGGGCCTAGTGTGGTGGTGTACGTGTGAGATACATACACTTTCTTTTTGATCATATTTTCTATTCCGCTATTCAATTAAAACCTTTGGGGATCAATTAAATTGCGTGATAGTCTGTGTCGGTACGTGTGAGATCCACCTTTCCAAGTTTTTGGGGTTCATCTCATACTTCTGAAGATTTGAGGGTGCTGCCTGTTCCATACTCCTCCTCCTACTCCTCAACCATCCTTTTAGGGGTACAAACAATAGTAATTGGGGCCTAGTGTGGTGGTGTACGTGTGAGATACATACACTTTCTTTTTGATCATATTTTCTATTCCGCTATTCAATTAAAACCTTTGGGGATCAATTAAATTGCGTTGATAGTCTGTGTCGGTACGTGTGAGATCCACCTTTCCAAGTTTTTGGGGTTCATCTCATACTTCTGAAGATTTGAGGGTGCTGCCTGTTCCATACTCCTCCTCCTACTCCTCAACCATCCTTTTAGGGGTACAAACAATAGTAATTGGGGCCTAGTGTGGTGGTGTACGTGTGAGATACATACACTTTCTTTTTGATCATATTTTCTATTCCGCTATTCAATTAAAACCTTTGGGGATCAATTAAATTGCGTGATAGTCTGTGTCGGTACGTGTGAGATCCACCTTTCCAAGTTTTTGGGGTTCATCTCATACTTCTGAAGATTTGAGGGTGCTGCCTGTTCCATACTCCTCCTCCTACTCCTCAACCATCCTTTTAGGGGTACAAACAATAGTAATTGGGGCCTAGTGTGGTGGTGTACGTGTGAGATACATACACTTTCTTTTTGATCATATTTTCTATTCCGCTATTCAATTAAAACCTTTGGGGATCAATTAAATTGCGTGATAGTCTGTGTCGGTACGTGTGAGATCCACCTTTCCAAGTTTTTGGGGTTCATCTCATACTTCTGAAGATTTGAGGGTGCTGCCTGTTCCATACTCCTCCTCCTACTCCTCAACCATCCTTTTAGGGGTACAAACAATAGTAATTGGGGCCTAGTGTGGTGGTGTACGTGTGAGATACATACACTTTCTTTTTGATCATATTTTCTATTCCGCTATTCAATTAAAACCTTTGGGGATCAATTAAATTGCGTGATAGTCTGTGTCGGTACGTGTGAGATCCACCTTTCCAAGTTTTTGGGGTTCATCTCATACTTCTGAAGATTTGAGGGTGCTGCCTGTTCCATACTCCTCCTCCTACTCCTCAACCATCCTTTTAGGGGTACCAACAATAGTAATTGGGGCCTAGTGTGGTGGTGTACGTGTGAGATACATACACTTTCTTTTTGATCATATTTTCTATTCCGCTATTCAATTAAAACCTTTGGGGATCAATTAAATTGCGTGATAGTCTGTGTCGGTACGTGTGAGATCCACCTTTCCAAGTTTTTGGGGTTCATCTCATACTTCTGAAGATTTGAGGGTGCTGCCTGTTCCATACTCCTCCTCCTACTCCTCAACCATCCTTTTAGGGGTACAAACAATAGTAATTGGGGTCTAGTGTGGTGGTGTACGTGTGAGATACATACACTTTCTTTTTGATCATATTTTCTATTCCGCTATTCAATTAAAACCTTTGGGGATCAATTAAATTGCGTGATAGTCTGTATCGGTACGTGTGAGATCCACCTTTCCAAGTTTTTGGGGTTCATCTCATACTTCTGAAGATTTGAGGGTGCTGCCTGTTCCATACTCCTCCTCCTACTCCTCAACCATCCTTTTAGGGGTACAAACAATAGTAATTGGGGCCTAGTGCGGTGGTGTACGTGTGAGATACATACACTTTCTTTTTGATCATATTTTCTATTCCGCTATTCAATTAAAACCTTTGGGGATCAATTAAATTGCGTGATAGTCTGTGTCGGTACGTGTGAGATCCACCTTTCCAAGTTTTTGGGGTTCATCTCATACTTCTGAAGATTTGAGGGTGCTGCCTGTTCCATACTCCTCCTCCTACTGCTCAACCATCCTTTTAGGGGTACAAACAATAGTAATTGGGGCCTAGTGTGGTGGTGTACGTGTGAGATACATACACTTTCTTTTTGATCATATTTTCTATTCCGCTATTCAATTAAAACCTTTGGGGATCAATTAAATTGCGTGATAGTCTGTGTCGGTACGTGTGAGATCCACCTTTCCAAGTTTTTGGGGTTCATCTCATACTTCTGAAGATTTGAGGGTGCTGCCTGTTCCATACTCCTCCTCCTACTGCTCAACCATCCTTTTAGGGGTACAAACAATAGTAATTGGGGCCTAGTGTGGTGGTGTACGTGTGAGATACATACACTTTCTTTTTGATCATATTTTCTATTCCGCTATTCAATTAAAACCTTTGGGGATCAATTAAATTGCGTGATAGTCTGTGTCGGTACGTGTGAGATCCACCTTTCCAAGTTTTTGGGGTTCATCTCATACTTCTGAAGATTTGAGGGTGCTGCCTGTTCCATACTCCTCCTCCTACTCCTCAACCATCCTTTTAGGGGTACAAACAATAGTAATTGGGGCCTAGTGTGGTGGTGTACGTGTGAGATACATACACTTTCTTTTTGATCATATTTTCTATTCCGCTATTCAATTAAAACCTTTGGGGATCAATTAAATTGCGTGATAGTCTGTGTCGGTACGTGTGAGATCCACCTTTCCAAGTTTTTGGGGTTCATCTCATACTTCTGAAGATTTGAGGGTGCTGCCTGTTCCATACTCCTCCTCCTACTGCTCAACCATCCTTTTAGGGGTACAAACAATAGTAATTGGGGCCTAGTGTGGTGGTGTACGTGTGAGATACATACACTTTCTTTTTGATCATATTTTCTATTCCGCTATTCAATTAAAACCTTTGGGGATCAATTAAATTGCGTGATAGTCTGTGTCGGTACGTGTGAGATCCACCTTTCCAAGTTTTTGGGGTTCATCTCATACTTCTGAAGATTTGAGGGTGCTGCCTGTTCCATACTCCTCCTCCTACTCCTCAACCATCCTTTTAGGGGTACAAACAATAGTAATTGGGGCCTAGTGTGGTGGTGTACGTGTGAGATACATACACTTTCTTTTTGATCATATTTTCTATTCCGCTATTCAATTAAAACCTTTGGGGTTCAATTAAATTGCGTGATAGTCTGTGTCGGTACGTGTGAGATCCACCTTTCCAAGTTTTTGGGGTTCATCTCATACTTCTGAAGATTTGAGGGTGCTGCCTGTTCCATACTCCTCCTCCTACTCCTCAACCATCCTTTTAGGGGTACAAACAATAGTAATTGGGGCCTAGTGTGGCGGTGTACGTGTGAGATACATACACTTTCTTTTTGATCATATTTTCTATTCCGCTATTCAATTAAAACCTTTGGGGATCAATTAAATTGCGTGATAGTCTGTGTCGGTACGTGTGAGATCCACCTTTCCAAGTTTTTGGGGTTCACAGAAGGCCCGCCTATTCACGGAAACCTTACTGGATAATTACATGTCACAGTTGGTTGATTCCCCCACCAGAGAAAACGCAGTCCTGGATCTATTGCTCACTAATGACCCAGACATAATCTCGGAGGTAGGAGTCCAGGACAACCTGGGCTCTAGCGATCACAGGATGATCACATTTAGTGTAAATAACAACATAACAAGACAAGTGGGGAACATAAGAACCCTAAACTTCAGAAGGGCAAACTTTCCAAAATTGTACTCAATGATGGAAAAGGTAAACTGGGACCAAACCCTGGGATCCCTGACCACAGAGGAAAAATGGGAATGCTTTAGGAACATATTAGGCAAAGGCATCTTGCAGTGCATTCCTATGGGAAATAAATTTAGAAGAGACAAAGCCAAACCTGGCTGGCTAAACTGTAGCGTCATAAAACTTATTAGGGGGAAAAAATTGGCCTTCAAGAAGTATAAATCAGAGGGCACAGTATCGGCTTTCGAGCAATACAAGGAGGCAAATAAGAAAAGTAAACAAGAAATCAAGATGGCTAAAATCAACTTTGAGAGACAAATAGCGGAGGATAGTAAAAAAAACCCAAAGAAATTCTTTAAATATATCAACAGCAAAAAAACTAAGGCAGAGCATATTGCACACATAATTAACAATGATGGGAGGATGGTTACAGAGGACACTGAAAAAGCAACCGTGCTAAATGCTTTTTTCTCGTCAGTCTTTACACAGGAAAAGGAGGGGTACACTGACCATGACTGTATGGTTAGTAGTAATAAACAGGACTTGCCACCATGGCTAACAGAGGGGGAAATCAGGGAAAGGCTGGATAAACTTAACACAAACAAATCACCAGGACCGGATGGCATACATCCGAGAGTACTCAAGGAACTCAGTAAAGTTATATCGAGACCACTGTTCCTGATCTTTGCTGACAGTATTAGGACAGGAGATGTACCAGGGGATTGGAAGAAAGCTAACGTGATTCCAATATTCAAAAAGGGCCAGAGGCATATCCCGGGAAATTATAGGCCTGTCAGTTTGACATCAGTAGTATGTAAACTTCTGGAGGGGATGATAAGGGACTATATTGTAGAGTTTGCTAAGGACAACAACATCATCAGCAGTAATCAGCACGGGTTTACAAATGGGCGTTCTTGTCAAACCAATCTCCTTACATTCTACGAGGAGGTGAGCTGTGAGCTAGATAGGGGGAGACCAGTGGATGTGGTGTACTTGGATTTCGCTAAGGCGTTTGATACAGTTCCCCACAAGCGCTTAATTTATAAAATAAGGTCTGCAGGTATCGATAGCAGGGTTTGCTCTTGGATACGGAACTGGCTAAAAAGGCGGGTCCAAAGGGTAGTAATAAACAGCGCATACTCAGACTGGTCTGAGGTGGTAAGCGGGGTCCCCCAAGGCTCAGTCCTGGGACCAACCTTGTTCAATTTATTCATAAACGACATTGAGGTCGGGATCAGTAGTTCGATATCAGTTTTTGCAGATGACACAAAATTGGGCAGGGCAATAACTTCACAACATGAAGCAGATATCCTGCAGAATGACCTGGACAAAATAACAGAGTGGGCAACGACATGGCAAATGAGGTTTAACGTGGAGAAGTGTAAGGTTTTGCACTTGGGGACTAAAAACATAAAATCACAATACACGTTAGGAGGGGAGCCCTTGGGGGAATCAAAAATGGAGAAGGATCTGGGAGTATTGGTTGATGATAGATTAGGAAACAGCATGCAATGTCAAGCGGCAGCTTCCAAAGCCAACAGAATATTAGCATGCATAAAGAAAGGGATGCATTCCAGAGATAAGACTATAATCCTTCCACTTTATAAAACTCTGGTCCGACCGCATCTGGAGTATTCCGTCCAGTTCTGGTCGCCAGTCCTCAGGAGGGATGTGTTGGAGCTGGAGAGAGTCCAGAGAAGGGCAACTAAACTAATTAGGGGATTGGAGGACCTTGACTATGAAGAGCGTCTACAATCGCTCGATTTATTCTCCCTGGAGAAGAGACGTCTGAGGGGGGACATGATAGCAATTTATAAATATCTTAATGGGGATCCCAGCTTAGAAAAAAAGCTGTTCATTCGAAGGGATTGCATGAGGACTCGAGGGCATACAATGCGATTAGAGGAGAAGCGTTTTAACCTCAGGCAACGCGGGGGGTTCTTTACGGTTAGGGCTACAAGATTGTGGAAGTCTCTACCACAAGAGGTGGTTTCTGCGGGTAGTATGGTGGCTTTCAAAAGACTCTTAGACTTACATCTCAAGGATCAGAACATTCAGGGGTATGGGAGATGATTACAGCCACACATGCCTACACAGGTTGAACTGGATGGACTATTGTCTTTATTCAACCTCACCTACTATGTAACTATGTAACTATGTAACTTCTGAAGATTTGAGGGTGCTGCCTGTTCCATACTCCTCCTCCTACTGCTCAACCATCCTTTTAGGGGTACAAACAATAGTAATTGGGGCCTAGTGTGGTGGTGTACGTGTGAGATACATACACTTTCTTTTTGATCATATTTTCTATTCCGCTATTCAATTAAAACCTTTGGGGATCAATTAAATTGCGTGATAGTCTGTGTCGGTACGTGTGAGATCCACCTTTCCAAGTTTTTGGGGTTCATCTCATACTTCTGAAGATTTGAGGGTGCTGCCTGTTCCATACTCCTCCTCCTACTGCTCAACCATCCTTTTAGGGGTACAAACAATAGTAATTGGGGCCTAGTGTGGTGGTGTACGTGTGAGATACATACACTTTCTTTTTGATCATATTTTCTATTCCGCTATTCAATTAAAACCTTTGGGGATCAATTAAATTGCGTGATAGTCTGTGTCGGTACGTGTGAGATCCACCTTTCCAAGTTTTTGGGGTTCATTTCATACTTCTGAAGATTTGAGGGTGCTGCCTGTTCCATACTCCTCCTCCTACTCCTCAACCATCCTTTTAGGGATACAAACAATAGTAATTGGGGCCTAGTGTGGTGGTGTACGTGTGAGATACATACACTTTCTTTTTGATCATATTTTCTATTCCGCTATTCAATTAAAACCTTTGGGGATCAATTAAATTGCGTGATAGTCTGTGTCGGTACGTGTGAGATCCACCTTTCCAAGTTTTTGGGGTTCATCTCATACTTCTGAAGATTTGACGGTGCTGCCTGTTCCATACTCCTCCTCCTACTCCTTAACCATCCTTTTAGGGGTACAAACAATAGTAATTGGGGCCTAGTGTGGTGGTGTACGTGTGAGATACATACACTTTCTTTTTGATCATATTTTCTATTCCGCTATTCAATTAAAACCTTTGGGGATCAATTAAATTGCGTGATAGTCTGTGTCGGTACGCGTGAGATCCACCTTTCCAAGTTTTTGGGGTTCATCTCATACTTCTGAAGATTTGAGGGTGCTGCCTGTTCCATACTCCTCCTCCTACTCCTCAACCATCCTTTTAGGGGTACAAACAATAGTAATTGGGGTCTAGTGTGGTGGTGTACGTGTGAGATACATACACTTTCTTTTTGATCATATTTTCTATTCCGCTATTCAATTAAAACCTTTGGGGATCAATTAAATTGCGTGATAGTCTGTATCGGTACGTGTGAGATCCACCTTTCCAAGTTTTTGGGGTTCATCTCATACTTCTGAAGATTTGAGGGTGCTGCCTGTTCCATACTCCTCCTCCTACTCCTCAACCATCCTTTTAGGGGTACAAACAATAGTAATTGGGGCCTAGTGTGGTGGTGTACGTGTGAGATACATACACTTTCTTTTTGATCATATTATCTATTCCGCTATTCAATTAAAACCTTTGGGGATCAATTAAATTGCGTGATAGTCTGTGTCGGTACGTGTGAGATCCACCTTTCCAAGTTTTTGGGGTTCATCTCATACTTCTGAAGATTTGAGGGTGCTGCCTGTTCCATACTCCTCCTCCTACTCCTCAACCATCCTTTTAGGGGTACAAACAATTGTAATTGGGGTCTAGTGTGGTGGTGTACGTGTGAGATACATACACTTTCTTTTTGATCATATTTTCTATTCCGCTATTCAATTAAAACCTTTGGGGATCAATTAAATTGCGTGATAGTCTGTATCGGTACGTGTGAGATCCACCTTTCCAAGTTTTTGGGGTTCATCTCATACTTCTGAAGATTTGAGGGTGCTGCCTGTTCCATACTCCTCCTCCTACTCCTCAACCATCCTTTTAGGGGTACAAACAATAGTAATTGGGGCCTAGTGTGGTGGTGTACGTGTGAGATACATACACTTTCTTTTTGATCATATTTTCTATTCCGCTATTCAATTAAAACCTTTGGGGATCAATTAAATTGCGTTGATAGTCTGTGTCGGTACGTGTGAGATCCACCTTTCCAAGTTTTTGGGGTTCATCTCATACTTTTGAAGATTTGAGGGTGCTGCCTGTTCCATACTCCTCCTCCTACTGCTCAACCATCCTTTTAGGGGTACAAACAATGGTAATTGGGGCCTAGTGTGGTGGTGTACGTGTGAGATACATACACTTTCTTTTTGATCATATTTTCTATTCCGCTATTCAATTAAAACCTTTGGGGATCAATTAAATTGCATGATAGTCTGTGTCGGTACGTGTGAGATCCACCTTTCCAAGTTTTTGGGGTTCATCTCATACTTCTGAAGATTTGAGGGTGCTGCCTGTTCCATACTCCTCCTCCTACTCCTCAACCATCCTTTTAGGGGTACAAACAATAGTAATTGGGGCCTAGTGTGGTGGTGTACGTGTGAGATACATACACTTTCTTTTTGATCATATTTTCTATTCCGCTATTCAATTAAAACCTTTGGGGATCAATTAAATTGCGTGATAGTCTGTGTCGGTATGTGTGAGATCCACCTTTCCAAGTTTTTGGGGTTCATCTCATACTTCTGAAGATTTGAGGGTGCTGCCTGTTCCATACTCCTCCTCCTACTCCTCAACCATCCTTTTAGGGGTACAAACAATAGTAATTGGGGCCTAGTGTGGTGGTGTACGTGTGAGATACATACACTTTCTTTTTGATCATATTTTCTATTCCGCTATTCAATTAAAACCTTTGGGGATCAATTAAATTGCGTGATAGTCTGTGTCGGTACGTGTGAGATCCACCTTTCCAAGTTTTTGGGGTTCATCTCATACTTCTGAAGATTTGAGGGTGCTGCCTGTTCCATACTCCTCCTCCTACTGCTCAACCATCCTTTTAGGGGTACAAACAATAGTAATTGGGGCCTAGTGTGGTGGTGTACGTGTGAGATACATACACTTTCTTTTTGATCATATTTTCTATTCCGCTATTCCATTAAAACCTTTGGGGATCAATTAAATTGCGTGATAGTCTGTGTCGGTACGTGTGAGATCCACCTTTCCAAGTTTTTGGGGTTCATTTCATACTTCTGAAGATTTGAGGGTGCTGCCTGTTCCATACTCCTCCTCCTACTCTTCAACCATCCTTTTAGGGATACAAACAATAGTAATTGGGGCCTAGTGTGGTGGTGTACGTGTGAGATACATACACTTTCTTTTTGATCATATTTTCTATTCCGCTATTCAATTAAAACCTTTGGGGATCAATTAAATTGCGTGATAGTCTGTGTCGGTACGTGTGAGATCCACCTTTCCAAGTTTTTGGGGTTCATCTCATACTTCTGAAGATTTGAGGGTGCTGCCTGTTCCATACTCCTCCTCCTACTCCTCAACCATCCTTTTAGGGGTACAAACAATAGTAATTGGGGCCTAGTGTGGTGGTGTACGTGTGAGATACATACACTTTCTTTTTGATCATATTTTCTATTCCGCTATTCAATTAAAACCTTTGGGGATCAATTAAATTGCGTGATAGTCTGTGTCGGTACGTGTGAGATCCACCTTTCCAAGTTTTTGGGGTTCATCTCATACTTCTGAAGATTTGAGGGTGCTGTCTGTTCCATACTCCTCCTCCTACTCCTCAACCATTCTTTTAGGGGTACAAACAATAGTAATTGGGGTCTAGTGTGGTGGTGTACGTGTGAGATACATACACTTTCTTTTTGATCATATTTTCTATTCCGCTATTCAATTAAAACCTTTGGGGATCAATTAAATTGCGTGATAGTCTGTATCGGTACGTGTGAGATCCACCTTTCCAAGTTTTTGGGGTTCATCTCATACTTCTGAAGATTTGAGGGTGCTGCCTGTTCCATACTCCTCCTCCTACTCCTCAACCATCCTTTTAGGGGTACAAACAATAGTAATTGGGGCCTAGTGTGGTGGTGTACGTGTGAGATACATACACTTTCTTTTTGATCATATTTTCTATTCCGCTATTCAATTAAAACCTTTGGGGATCAATTAAATTGCGTGATAGTCTGTATCGGTACGTGTGAGATCCACCTTTCCAAGTTTTTGGGGTTCATCTCATACTTCTGAAGATTTGAGGGTGCTGCCTGTTCCATACTCCTCCTCCTACTCCTCAACCATCCTTTTAGGGGTACAAACAATAGTAATTGGGGCCTAGTGTGGTGGTGTACGTGTGAGATACATACACTTTCTTTTTGATCATATTTTCTATTCCGCTATTCAATTAAAACCTTTGGGGATCAATTAAATTGCGTTGATAGTCTGTGTCGGTACGTGTGAGATCCACCTTTCCAAGTTTTTGGGGTTCATCTCATACTTCTGAAGATTTGAGGGTGCTGCCTGTTCCATACTCCTCCTCCTACTGCTCAACCATCCTTTTAGGGGTACAAACAATGGTAATTGGGGCCTAGTGTGGTGGTGTACGTGTGAGATACATACACTTTCTTTTTGATCATATTTTCTATTCCGCTATTCAATTAAAACCTTTGGGGATCAATTAAATTGCGTGATAGTCTGTGTCGGTACGTGTGAGATCCACCTTTCCAAGTTTTTGGGGTTCATCTCATACTTCTGAAGATTTGAGGGTGCTGCCTGTTCCATACTCCTCCTCCTACTCCTCAACCATCCTTTTAGGGGTACAAACAATAGTAATTGGGGCCTAGTGTGGTGGTGTACGTGTGAGATACATACACTTTCTTTTTGATCATATTTTCTATTCCGCTATTCAATTAAAACCTTTGGGGATCAATTAAATTGCGTGATAGTCTGTGTCGGTACGTGTGAGATCCACCTTTCCAAGTTTTTGGGGTTCATCTCATACTTCTGAAGATTTGAGGGTGCTGCCTGTTCCATACTCCTCCTCCTACTCCTCAACCATCCTTTTAGGGGTACAAACAATAGTAATTGGGGCCTAGTGTGGTGGTGTACGTTTGAGATACATACACTTTCTTTTTGATCATATTTTCTATTCCGCTATTCAATTAAAACCTTTGGGGATCAATTAAATTGCGTGATAGTCTGTGTCGGTACGTGTGAGATCCACCTTTCCAAGTTTTTGGGGTTCATCTCATACTTCTGAAGATTTGAGGGTGCTGCCTGTTCCATACTCCTCCTCCTACTCCTCAACCATCCTTTTAGGGGTACCAACAATAGTAATTGGGGCCTAGTGTGGTGGTGTACGTGTGAGATACATACACTTTCTTTTTGATCATATTTTCTATTCCGCTATTCAATTAAAACCTTTGGGGATCAATTAAATTGCGTGATAGTCTGTGTCGGTACGTGTGAGATCCACCTTTCCAAGTTTTTGGGGTTCATCTCATACTTCTGAAGATTTGAGGGTGCTGCCTGTTCCATACTCCTCCTCCTACTCCTCAACCATCCTTTTAGGGGTACAAACAATAGTAATTGGGGTCTAGTGTGGTGGTGTATGTGTGAGATACATACACTTTCTTTTTGATCATATTTTCTATTCCGCTATTCAATTAAAACCTTTGGGGATCAATTAAATTGCGTGATAGTCTGTATCGGTACGTGTGAGATCCACCTTTCCAAGTTTTTGGGGTTCATCTCATACTTCTGAAGATTTGAGGGTGCTGCCTGTTCCATACTCCTCCTCCTACTCCTCAACCATCCTTTTAGGGGTACAAACAATAGTAATTGGGGCCTAGTGTGGTGGTGTACGTGTGAGATACATACACTTTCTTTTTGATCATATTTTCTATTCCGCTATTCAATTAAAACCTTTGGGGATCAATTAAATTGCGTGATAGTCTGTGTCGGTACGTGTGAGATCCACCTTTCCAAGTTTTTGGGGTTCATCTCATACTTCTGAAGATTTGAGGGTGCTGCCTGTTCCATACTCCTCCTCCTACTGCTCAACCATCCTTTTAGGGGTACAAACAATAGTAATTGGGGCCTAGTGTGGTGGTGTATGTGTGAGATACATACACTTTCTTTTTGATCATATTTTCTATTCCGCTATTCAATTAAAACCTTTGGGGATCAATTAAATTGCGTGATAGTCTGTGTCGGTACGTGTGAGATCCACCTTTCCAAATTTTTGGGGTTCATCTCATACTTTTGAAGATTTGAGGGTGCTGCCTGTTCCATACTCCTCCTCCTACTGCTCAACCATCCTTTTAGGGGTACAAACAATAGTAATTGGGGCCTAGTGTGGTGGTGTACGTGTGAGATACATACACTTTCTTTTTGATCATATTTTCTATTCCGCTATTCAATTAAAACCTTTGGGGATCAATTAAATTGCGTGATAGTCTGTGTCGGTACGTGTGAGATCCACCTTTCCAAGTTTTTGGGGTTCATCTCATACTTCTGAAGATTTGAGGGTGCTGCCTGTTCCATACTCCTCCTCCTACTCCTCAACCATCCTTTTAGGGGTACAAACAATAGTAATTGGGGCCTAGTGTGGTGGTGTACGTGTGAGATACATACACTTTCTTTTTGATCATATTTTCTATTCCGCTATTCAATTAAAACCTTTGGGGATCAATTAAATTGCGTGATAGTCTGTGTCGGTACGTGTGAGATCCACCTTTCCAAGTTTTTGGGGTTCATCTCATACTTCTGAAGATTTGAGGGTGCTGCCTGTTCCATACTCCTCCTACTCCTCAACCATCCTTTTAGGGGTACAAACAATAGTAATTGGGGCCTAGTGTGGTGGTGTACATGTGAGATACATACACTTTCTTTTTGATCATATTTTCTATTCCGCTATTCAATTAAAACCTTTGGGGATCAATTAAATTGCGTGATAGTCTGTGTCGGTACGTGTGAGATCCACCTTTCCAAGTTTTTGGGGTTCATCTCATACTTCTGAAGATTTGAGGGTGCTGCCTGTTCCATACTCCTCCTCCTACTCCTCAACCATCCTTTTAGGGGTACAAACAATAGTAATTGGGGCCTAGTGTGGTGGTGTACGTGTGAGATACATACACTTTCTTTTTGATCATATTTTCTATTCCGCTATTCAATTAAAACCTTTGGGGATCAATTAAATTGCGTGATAGTCTGTGTCGGTACGTGTGAGATCCACCTTTCCAAGTTTTTGGGGTTCATCTCATACTTCTGAAGATTTGAGGGTGCTGCCTGTTCCATACTCCTCCTCCTACTCCTCAACCATCCTTTTAGGGGTACAAACAATAGTAATTGGGGCCTAGTGTGGTGGTGTACGTGTGAGATACATACACTTTCTTTTTGATCATATTTTCTATTCCGCTATTCAATTAAAACCTTTGGGGATCAATTAAATTGCGTGATAGTCTGTGTCGGTACGTGTGAGATCCACCTTTCCAAGTTTTTGGGGTTCATCTCATACTTCTGAAGATTTGAGGGTGCTGCCTGTTCCATACTCCTCCTCCTACTGCTCAACCATCCTTTTAGGGGTACAAACAATAGTAATTGGGGCCTAGTGTGGTGGTGTACGTGTGAGATACATACACTTTCTTTTTGATCATATTTTCTATTCCGCTATTCAATTAAAACCTTTGGGGATCAATTAAATTGCGTGATAGTCTGTGTCGGTACGTGTGAGATCCACCTTTCCAAGTTTTTGGGGTTCATCTCATACTTCTGAAGATTTGAGGGTGCTGCCTGTTCCATACTCCTCCTTCTACTGCTCAACCATCCTTTTAGGGGTACAAACAATAGTAATTGGGGCCTAGTGTGGTGGTGTACGTGTGAGATACATACACTTTCTTTTTGATCATATTTTCTATTCCGCTATTCAATTAAAACCTTTGGGGATCAATTAAATTGCGTGATAGTCTGTGTCGGTACGTGTGAGATCCACCTTTCCAAGTTTTTGGGGTTCATTTCATACTTCTGAAGATTTGAGGGTGCTGCCTGTTCCATACTCCTCCTCCTACTCCTCAACCATCCTTTTAGGGATACAAACAATAGTAATTGGGGCCTAGTGTGGTGGTGTACGTGTGAGATACATACACTTTCTTTTTGATCATATTTTCTATTCCGCTATTCAATTAAAACCTTTGGGGATCAATTAAATTGCGTGATAGTCTGTGTCGGTACGTGTGAGATCCACCTTTCCAAGTTTTTGGGGTTCATCTCATACTTCTGAAGATTTGAGGGTGCTGCCTGTTCCATACTCCTCCTCCTACTCCTCAACCATCCTTTTAGGGGTACAAACAATAGTAATTGGGGCCTAGTGTGGTGGTGTACGTGTGAGATACATACACTTTCTTTTTGATCATATTTTCTATTCCGCTATTCAATTAAAACCTTTGGGGATCAATTAAATTGCGTGATAGTCTGTGTCGGTACGTGTGAGATCCACCTTTCCAAGTTTTTGGGGTTCATCTCATACTTCTGAAGATTTGAGGGTGCTGCCTGTTCCATACTCCTCCTCCTACTGCTCAACCATCCTTTTAGGGGTACAAACAATAGTAATTGGGGCCTAGTGTGGTGGTGTACGTGTGAGATACATACACTTTCTTTTTGATCATATTTTCTATTCCGCTATTCAATTAAAACCTTTGGGGATCAATTAAATTGCGTGATAGTCTGTGTCGGTACGTGTGAGATCCACCTTTCCAAGTTTTTGGGGTTCATCTCATACTTCTGAAGATTTGAGGGTGCTGCCTGTTCCATACTCCTCCTCCTACTCCTCAACCATCCTTTTAGGGGTACAAACAATAGTAATTGGGGCCTAGTGTGGTGGTGTAAGTGTGAGATACATACACTTTCTTTTTGATCATATTTTCTATTCCGCTATTCAATTAAAACCTTTGGGGATCAATTAAATTGCGTGATAGTCTGTGTCGGTACGTGTGAGATCCACCTTTCCAAGTTTTTGGGGTTCATCTCATACTTCTGAAGATTTGAGGGTGCTGCCTGTTCCATACTCCTCCTCCTACTGCTCAACCATCCTTTTAGGGGTACAAACAATAGTAATTGGGGCCTAGTGTGGTGGTGTACGTGTGAGATACATACACTTTCTTTTTGATCATATTTTCTATTCCGCTATTCAATTAAAACCTTTGGGGATCAATTAAATTGCGTGATAGTCTGTGTCGGTACGTGTGAGATCCACCTTTCCAAGTTTTTGGGGTTCATCTCATACTTCTGAAGATTTGAGGGTGCTACCTGTTCTATACTCCTCCTCCTACTCCTCAACCATCCTTTTAGGGGTACAAACAATAGTAATTGGGGCCTAGTGTGGTGGTGTACGTGTGAGATACATACACTTTCTTTTTGATCATATTTTCTATTCCGCTATTCAATTAAAACCTTTGGGGATCAATTAAATTGCGTGATAGTCTGTGTCGGTACGTGTGAGATCCACCTTTCCAAGTTTTTGGGGTTCATCTCATACTTCTGAAGATTTGAGGGTGCTGCCTGTTCCATACTCCTCCTCCTACTGCTCAACCATCCTTTTAGGGGTACAAACAATAGTAATTGGGGCCTAGTGTGGTGGTGTATGTGTGAGATACATACACTTTCTTTTTGATCATATTTTCTATTCCGCTATTCAATTAAAACCTTTGGGGATCAATTAAATTGCGTGATAGTCTGTGTCGGTACGTGTGAGATCCACCTTTCCAAGTTTTTGGGGTTCATCTCATACTTCTGAAGATTTGAGGGTGCTGCCTGTTCCATACTCCTCCTCCTACTGCTCAAACATCCTTTTAGGGGTACAAACAATAGTAATTGGGGCCTAGTGTGGTGGTGTACGTGTGAGATACATACACTTTCTTTTTGATCATATTTTCTATTCCGCTATTCAATTAAAACCTTTGGGGATCAATTAAATTGCGTGATAGTCTGTGTCGGTACGTGTGAGATCCACCTTTCCAAGTTTTTGGGGTTCATTTCATACTTCTGAAGATTTGAGGGTGCTGCCTGTTCCATACTCCTCCTCCTACTCCTCAACCATCCTTTTAGGGATACAAACAATAGTAATTGGGGCCTAGTGTGGTGGTGTACGTGTGAGATACATACACTTTCTTTTTGATCATATTTTCTATTCCGCTATTCAATTAAAACCTTTGGGGATCAATTAAATTGCGTGATAGTCTGTGTCGGTACGTGTGAGATCCACCTTTCCAAGTTTTTGGGGTTCATCTCATACTTCTGAAGATTTGAGGGTGCTGCCTGTTCCATACTCCTCCTCCTACTCCTCAACCATCCTTTTAGGGGTACAAACAATAGTAATTGGGGCCTAGTGTGGTGGTGTACGTGTGAGATACATACACTTTCTTTTTGATCATATTTTCTATTCCGCTATTCAATTAAAACCTTTGGGGATCAATTAAATTGCGTGATAGTCTGTGTCGGTACGTGTGAGATCCACCTTTCCAAGTTTTTGGGGTTCATCTCATACTTCTGAAGATTTAAGGGTGCTGCCTGTTCCATACTCCTCCTCCTACTCCTCAACCATCCTTTTAGGGGTACAAACAATAGTAATTGGGGCCTAGTGTGGTGGTGTACGTGTGAGATACATACACTTTCTTTTTGATCATATTTTCTATTCCGCTATTCAATTAAAACCTTTGGGGATCAATTAAATTGCGTTGATAGTCTGTGTCGGTACGTGTGAGATCCACCTTTCCAAGTTTTTGGGGTTCATCTCATACTTCTGAAGATTTGAGGGTGCTGCCTGTTCCATACTCCTCCTCCTACTGCTCAACCATCCTTTTAGGGGTACAAAAAATAGTAATTGGGGCCTAGTGTGGTGGTGTACGTGTGAGATACATACACTTTCTTTTTGATCATATTTTCTATTCCGCTATTCAATTAAAACCTTTGGGGATCAATTAAATTGCGTGATAGTCTGTGTCGGTACGTGTGAGATCCACCTTTCCAAGTTTTTGGGGTTCATCTCATACTTCTGAAGATTTGAGGGTGCTGCCTGTTCCATACTCCTCCTCCTACTCCTCAACCATCCTTTTAGGGGTACAAACAATAGTAATTGGGGCCTAGTGTGGTGGTGTACGTGTGAGATACATACACTTTCTTTTTGATCATATTTTCTATTCCGCTATTCAATTAAAACCTTTGGGGATCAATTAAATTGCGTGATAGTCTGTGTCGGTACGTGTGAGATCCACCTTTCCAAGTTTTTGGGGTTCATCTCATACTTCTGAAGATTTGAGGGTGCTGCCTGTTCCATACTCCTCCTCCTACTCCTCAACCATCCTTTTAGGGGTACAAACAATAGTAATTGGGGCCTAGTGTGGTGGTGTACGTGTGAGATACATACACTTTCTTTTTGATCATATTTTCTATTCCGCTATTCAATTAAAACCTTTGGGGATCAATTAAATTGCGTGATAGTCTGTGTCGGTACGTGTGAGATCCACCTTTCCAAGTTTTTGGGGTTCATCTCATACTTCTGAAGATTTGAGGGTGCTGCCTGTTCCATACTCCTCCTCCTACTCCTCAACCATCCTTTTAGGGGGTACCAACAATAGTAATTGGGGCCTAGTGTGGTGGTGTACGTGTGAGATACATACACTTTCTTTTTGATCATATTTTCTATTCCGCTATTCAATTAAAACCTTTGGGGATCAATTAAATTGCGTGATAGTCTGTGTCGGTACGTGTGAGATCCACCTTTCCAAGTTTTTGGGGTTCATCTCATACTTGTGAAGATTTGAGGGTGCTGCCTGTTCCATACTCCTCCTCCTACTCCTCAACCATCCTTTTAGGGGTACAAACAATAGTAATTGGGGTCTAGTGTGGTGGTGTACGTGTGAGATACATACACTTTCTTTTTGATCATATTTTCTATTCCGCTATTCAATTAAAACCTTTGGGGATCAATTAAATTGCGTGATAGTCTGTATCGGTACGTGTGAAATCCACCTTTCCAAGTTTTTGGGGTTCATCTCATACTTCTGAAGATTTGAGGGTGCTGCCTGTTCCATACTCCTCCTCCTACTCCTCAACCATCCTTTTAGGGGTACAAACAATAGTAATTGGGGCCTAGTGTGGTGGTGTACGTGTGAGATACATACACTTTCTTTTTGATCATATTTTCTATTCCGCTATTCAATTAAAACCTTTGGGGATCAATTAAATTGCGTGATAGTCTGTGTCGGTACGTGTGAGATCCACCTTTCCAAGTTTTTGGGGTTCATCTCATACTTCTGAAGATTTGAGGGTGCTGCCTGTTCCATACTCCTCCTCCTACTCCTCAACCATCCTTTTAGGGGTACAAACAATAGTAATTGGGGCCTAGTGTGGTGGTGTACGTGTGAGATACATACACTTATTTTTTGATCATATTTTCTATTCCGCTATTCAATTAAAACCTTTGGGGATCAATTAAATTGCGTGATAGTCTGTGTCGGTACGTGTGAGATCCACCTTTCCAAGTTTTTGGGGTTCATCTCATACTTCTGAAGATTTGAGGGTGCTGCCTGTTCCATACTCCTCCTCCTACTCCTCAACCATCCTTTTAGGGGGTACCAACAATAGTAATTGGGGCCTAGTGTGGTGGTGTACGTGTGAGATACATACACTTTCTTTTTGATCATATTTTCTATTCCGCTATTCAATTAAAACCTTTGGGGATCAATTAAATTGCGTGATAGTCTGTGTCGGTACGTGTGAGATCCACCTTTCCAAGTTTTTGGGGTTCATCTCATACTTGTGAAGATTTGAGGGTGCTGCCTGTTCCATACTCCTCCTCCTACTCCTCAACCATCCTTTTAGGGGTACAAACAATAGTAATTGGGGTCTAGTGTGGTGGTGTACGTGTGAGATACATACACTTTCTTTTTGATCATATTTTCTATTCCGCTATTCAATTAAAACCTTTGGGGATCAATTAAATTGCGTGATAGTCTGTATCGGTACGTGTGAAATCCACCTTTCCAAGTTTTTGGGGTTCATCTCATACTTCTGAAGATTTGAGGGTGCTGCCTGTTCCATACTCCTCCTCCTACTCCTCAACCATCCTTTTAGGGGTACAAACAATAGTAATTGGGGCCTAGTGTGGTGGTGTACGTGTGAGATACATACACTTTCTTTTTGATCATATTTTCTATTCCGCTATTCAATTAAAACCTTTGGGGATCAATTAAATTGCGTGATAGTCTGTGTCGGTACGTGTGAGATCCACCTTTCCAAGTTTTTGGGGTTCATCTCATACTTCTGAAGATTTGAGGGTGCTGCCTGTTCCATACTAATCCTCCTACTCCTCAACCATCCTTTTAGGGGTACAAACAATAGTAATTGGGGCCTAGTGTGGTGGTGTACGTGTGAGATACATACACTTATTTTTTGATCATATTTTCTATTCCGCTATTCAATTAAAACCTTTGGGGATCAATTAAATTGCGTGATAGTCTGTGTCGGTACGTGTGAGATCCACCTTTCCAAGTTTTTGGGGTTCATCTCATACTTCTGAAGATTTGAGGGTGCTGCCTGTTCCATACTCCTCCTCCTACTGCTCAACCATCCTTTTAGGGGTACAAACAATAGTAATTGGGGCCTAGTGTGGTGGTGTACGTGTGAGATACATACACTTTCTTTTTGATCATATTTTCTATTCCGCTATTCAATTAAAACCTTTGGGGATCAATTAAATTGCGTGATAGTCTGTGTCGGTACGTGTGAGATCCACCTTTCCAAGTTTTTGGGGTTCATCTCATACTTCTGAAGATTTGAGGGTGCTGCCTGTTCCATACTCCTCCTCCTACTCCTCAACCATCCTTTTAGGGGTACAAACAATAGTAATTGGGGCCTAGTGTGGTGGTGTACGTGTGAGATACATACACTTTCTTTTTGATCATATTTTCTATTCCGCTATTCAATTAAAACCTTTGGGGATCAATTAAATTGCGTGATAGTCTGTGTCGGTATGTGTGAGATCCACCTTTCCAAGTTTTTGGGGTTCATCTCATACTTCTGAAGATTTGAGGGTGCTGCCTGTTCCATACTCCTCCTCCTACTCCTCAACCATCCTTTTAGGGGTACAAACAATAGTAATTGGGGCCTAGTGTGGTGGTGTACGTGTGAGATACATACACTTTCTTTTTGATCATATTTTCTATTCCGCTATTCAATTAAAACCTTTGGGGATCAATTAAATTGCGTGATAGTCTGTGTCGGTACGTGTGAGATCCACCTTTCCAAGTTTTTGGGGTTCATCTCATACTTCTGAAGATTTGAGGGTGCTGCCTGTTCCATACTCCCCCTCCTACTCCTCAACCATCCTTTTAGGGGTACAAACAATAGTAATTGGGGCCTAGTGTGGTGGTGTACGTGTGAGATACATACACTTTCTTTTTGATCATATTTTCTATTCCGCTATTCAATTAAAACCTTTGGGGATCAATTAAATTGCGTGATAGTCTGTGTCGGTACGTGTGAGATCCACCTTTCCAAGTTTTTGGGGTTCATTTCATACTTCTGAAGATTTGAGGGTGCTGCCTGTTCCATACTCCTCCTCCTACTCCTCAACCATCCTTTTAGGGATACAAACAATAGTAATTGGGGCCTAGTGTGGTGGTGTACGTGTGAGATACATACACTTTCTTTTTGATCATATTTTCTATTCCGCTATTCAATTAAAACCTTTGGGGATCAATTAAATTGCGTGATAGTCTGTGTCGGTACGTGTGAGATCCACCTTTCCAAGTTTTTGGGGTTCATCTCATACTTCTGAAGATTTGAGGGTGCTGCCTGTTCCATACTCCTCCTCCTACTCCTCAACCATCCTTTTAGGGGTACAAACAATAGTAATTGGGGCCTAGTGTGGTGGTGTACGTGTGAGATACATACACTTTCTTTTTGATCATATTTTCTATTCCGCTATTCAATTAAAACCTTTGGGGATCAATTAAATTGCGTGATAGTCTGTGTCGGTACGTGTGAGATCCACCTTTCCAAGTTTTTGGGGTTCATCTCATACTTCTGAAGATTTGAGGGTGCTGCCTGTTCCATACTCCTCCTCCTACTCCTCAACCATCCTTTTAGGGGTACAAACAATAGTAATTGGGGCCTAGTGTGGTGGTGTACGTGTGAGATACATACACTTATTTTTTGATCATATTTTCTATTCCGCTATTCAATTAAAACCTTTGGGGATCAATTAAATTGCGTGATAGTCTGTGTCGGTACGTGTGAGATCCACCTTTCCAAGTTTTTGGGGTTCATCTCATACTTCTGAAGATTTGAGGGTGCTGCCTGTTCCATACTCCTCCTCCTACTGCTCAACCATCCTTTTAGGGGTACAAACAATAGTAATTGGGGCCTAGTGTGGTGGTGTACGTGTGAGATACATACACTTTCTTTTTGATCATATTTTCTATTCCGCTATTCAATTAAAACCTTTGGGGATCAATTAAATTGCGTGATAGTCTGTGTCGGTACGTGTGAGATCCACCTTTCCAAGTTTTTGGGGTTCATCTCATACTTCTGAAGATTTGAGGGTGCTGCCTGTTCCATACTCCTCCTCCTACTCCTCAACCATCCTTTTAGGGGTACAAACAATAGTAATTGGGGCCTAGTGTGGTGGTGTACGTGTGAGATACATACACTTTCTTTTTGATCATATTTTCTATTCCGCTATTCAATTAAAACCTTTGGGGATCAATTAAATTGCGTGATAGTCTGTGTCGGTATGTGTGAGATCCACCTTTCCAAGTTTTTGGGGTTCATCTCATACTTCTGAAGATTTGAGGGTGCTGCCTGTTCCATACTCCTCCTCCTACTCCTCAACCATCCTTTTAGGGGTACAAACAATAGTAATTGGGGCCTAGTGTGGTGGTGTACGTGTGAGATACATACACTTTCTTTTTGATCATATTTTCTATTCCGCTATTCAATTAAAACCTTTGGGGATCAATTAAATTGCGTGATAGTCTGTGTCGGTACGTGTGAGATCCACCTTTCCAAGTTTTTGGGGTTCATCTCATACTTCTGAAGATTTGAGGGTGCTGCCTGTTCCATACTCCCCCTCCTACTGCTCAACCATCCTTTTAGGGGTACAAACAATAGTAATTGGGGCCTAGTGTGGTGGTGTACGTGTGAGATACATACACTTTCTTTTTGATCATATTTTCTATTCCGCTATTCAATTAAAACCTTTGGGGATCAATTAAATTGCGTGATAGTCTGTGTCGGTACGTGTGAGATCCACCTTTCCAAGTTTTTGGGGTTCATTTCATACTTCTGAAGATTTGAGGGTGCTGCCTGTTCCATACTCCTCCTCCTACTCCTCAACCATCCTTTTAGGGATACAAACAATAGTAATTGGGGCCTAGTGTGGTGGTGTACGTGTGAGATACATACACTTTCTTTTTGATCATATTTTCTATTCCGCTATTCAATTAAAACCTTTGGGGATCAATTAAATTGCGTGATAGTCTGTGTCGGTACGTGTGAGATCCACCTTTCCAAGTTTTTGGGGTTCATCTCATACTTCTGAAGATTTGAGGGTGCTGCCTGTTCCATACTCCTCCTCCTACTCCTCAACCATCCTTTTAGGGGTACAAACAATAGTAATTGGGGCCTAGTGTGGTGGTGTACGTGTGAGATACATACACTTTCTTTTTGATCATATTTTCTATTCCGCTATTCAATTAAAACCTTTGGGGATCAATTAAATTGCGTGATAGTCTGTGTCGGTACGTGTGAGATCCACCTTTCCAAGTTTTTGGAGTTCATCTCATACTTCTGAAGATTTGAGGGTGCTGCCTGTTCCATACTCCTCCTCCTACTCCTCAACCATCCTTTTAGGGGTACAAACAATAGTAATTGGGGTCTAGTGTGGTGGTGTACGTGTGAGATACATACACTTTCTTTTTGATCATATTTTCTATTCCGCTATTCAATTAAAACCTTTGGGGATCAATTAAATTGCGTGATAGTCTGTATCGGTACGTGTGAGATCCACCTTTCCAAGTTTTTGGGGTTCATCTCATACTTCTGAAGATTTGAGGGTGCTGCCTGTTCCATACTCCTCCTCCTACTCCTCAACCATCCTTTTAGGGGTACAAACAATAGTAATTGGGGCCTAGTGTGGTGGTGTACGTGTGAGATACATACACTTTCTTTTTGATCATATTTTCTATTCCGCTATTCAATTAAAACCTTTGGGGATCAATTAAATTGCGTGATAGTCTGTGTCGGTACGTGTGAGATCCACCTTTCCAAGTTTTTGGGGTTCATCTCATACTTCTGAAGATTTGAGGGTGCTGCCTGTTCCATACTCCTCCTCCTACTCCTCAACCATCCTTTTAGGGGTACAAACAATAGTAATTGGGGCCTAGTGTGGTGGTGTACGTGTGAGATACATACACTTTCTTTTTGATCATATTTTCTATTCCGCTATTCAATTAAAACCTTTGGGGATCAATTAAATTGCGTTGATAGTCTGTGTCGGTACGTGTGAGATCCACCTTTCCAAGTTTTTGGGGTTCATCTCATACTTCTGAAGATTTGAGGGTGCTGCCTGTTCCATACTCCTCCTCCTACTCCTCAACCATCCTTTTAGGGGTACAAACAATAGTAATTGGGGCCTAGTGTGGTGGTGTACGTGTGAGATACATACACTTTCTTTTTGATCATATTTTCTATTCCGCTATTCAATTAAAACCTTTGGGGATCAATTAAATTGCGTGATAGTCTGTGTCGGTACGTGTGAGATCCACCTTTCCAAGTTTTTGGGGTTCATCTCATACTTCTGAAGATTTGAGGGTGCTGCCTGTTCCATACTCCTCCTCCTACTCCTCAACCATCCTTTTAGGGGTACAAACAATAGTAATTGGGGCCTAGTGTGGTGGTGTACGTGTGAGATACATACACTTTCTTTTTGATCATATTTTCTATTCCGCTATTCAATTAAAACCTTTGGGGATCAATTAAATTGCGTGATAGTCTGTGTTGGTAAGTGTGAGATCCACCTTTCCAAGTTTTTGGGGTTCATCTCATACTTCTGAAGATTTGAGGGTGCTGCCTGTTCCATACTCCTCCTCCTACTCCTCAACCATCCTTTTAGGGGTACAAACAATAGTAATTGGGGCCTAGTGTGGTGGTGTACGTGTGAGATACATACACTTTCTTTTTGATCATATTTTCTATTCCGCTATTCAATTAAAACCTTTGGGGATCAATTAAATTGCGTGATAGTCTGTGTCGGTACGTGTGAGATCCACCTTTCCAAGTTTTTGGGGTTCATCTCATACTTCTGAAGATTTGAGGGTGCTGCCTGTTCCATACTCCTTCTCCTACTCCTCAACCATCCTTTTAGGGGTACCAACAATAGTAATTGGGGCCTAGTGTGGTGGTGTACGTGTGAGATACATACACTTTCTTTTTGATCATATTTTCTATTCCGCTATTCAATTAAAACCTTTGGGGATCAATTAAATTGCGTGATAGTCTGTGTCGGTACGTGTGAGATCCACCTTTCCAAGTTTTTGGGGTTCATCTCATACTTCTGAAGATTTGAGGGTGCTGCCTGTTCCATACTCCTCCTCCTACTCCTCAACCATCCTTTTAGGGGTACAAACAATAGTAATTGGGGTCTAGTGTGGTGGTGTACGTGTGAGATACATACACTTTCTTTTTGATCATATTTTCTATTCCGCTATTCAATTAAAACCTTTGGGGATCAATTAAATTGCGTGATAGTCTGTATCGGTACGTGTGAGATCCACCTTTCCAAGTTTTTGGGGTTCATCTCATACTTCTGAAGATTTGAGGGTGCTGCCTGTTTCATACTCCTCCTCCTACTCCTCAACCATCCTTTTAGGGGTACAAACAATAGTAATTGGGGCCTAGTGTGGTGGTGAACGTGTGAGATACATACACTTTCTTTTTGATCATATTTTCTATTCCGCTATTCAATTAAAACCTTTGGGGATCAATTAAATTGCGTGATAGTCTGTGTCGGTACGTGTGAGATCCACCTTTCCAAGTTTTTGGGGTTCATCTCATACTTCTGAAGATTTGAGGGTGCTGCCTGTTCCATACTCCTCCTCCTACTGCTCAACCATCCTTTTAGGGGTACAAACAATAGTAATTGGGGCCTAGTGTGGTGGTGTACGTGTGAGATACATACACTTTCTTTTTGATCATATTTTCTATTCCGCTATTCAATTAAAACCTTTGGGGATCAATTAAATTGCGTGATAGTCTGTGTCGGTACGTGTGAGATCCACCTTTCCAAGTTTTTGGGGTTCATCTCATACTTCTGAAGATTTGAGGGTGCTGCCTGTTCCATACTCCTCCTCCTACTCCTCAACCATCCTTTTAGGGGTACAAACAATAGTAATTGGGGCCTAGTGTGGTGGTGTACGTGTGAGATACATACACTTTCTTTTTGATCATATTTTCTATTCCGCTATTCAATTAAAACCTTTGGGGATCAATTAAATTGCGTTGATAGTCTGTGTCGGTACGTGTGAGATCCACCTTTCCAAGTTTTTGGGGTTCATCTCATACTTCTGAAGATTTGAGGGTGCTGCCTGTTCCATACTCCTCCTCCTACTCCTCAACCATCCTTTTAGGGGTACAAACAATAGTAATTGGGGCCTAGTGTGGTGGTGTACGTGTGAGATACATACACTTTCTTTTTGATCATATTTTCTATTCCGCTATTCAATTAAAACCTTTGGGGATCAATTAAATTGCGTGATAGTCTGTGTCGGTACGTGTGAGATCCACCTTTCCAAGTTTTTGGGGTTCATCTCATACTTCTGAAGATTTGAGGGTGCTGCCTGTTCCATACTCCTCCTCCTACTCCTCAACCATCCTTTTAGGGGTACAAACAATAGTAATTGGGGCCTAGTGTGGTGGTGTACGTGTGAGATACATACACTTTCTTTTTGATCATATTTTCTATTCCGCTATTCAATTAAAACCTTTGGGGATCAATTAAATTGCGTGATAGTCTGTGTCGGTACGTGTGAGATCCACCTTTCCAAGTTTTTGGGGTTCATCTCATACTTCTGAAGATTTGAGGGTGCTGCCTGTTCCATACTCCTCCTCCTACTCCTCAACCATCCTTTTAGGGGTACAAACAATAGTAATTGGGGCCTAGTGTGGTGGTGTACGTGTGAGATACATACACTTTCTTTTTGATCATATTTTCTATTCCGCTATTCAATTAAAACCTTTGGGGATCAATTAAATTGCGTGATAGTCTGTGTCGGTACGTGTGAGATCCACCTTTCCAAGTTTTTGGGGTTCATCTCATACTTCTGAAGATTTGAGGGTGCTGCCTGTTCCATACTCCTCCTCCTACTCCTCAACCATCCTTTTAGGGGTACCAACAATAGTAATTGGGGCCTAGTGTGGTGGTGTACGTGTGAGATACATACACTTTCTTTTTGATCATATTTTCTATTCCGCTATTCAATTAAAACCTTTGGGGATCAATTAAATTGCGTGATAGTCTGTGTCGGTACGTGTGAGATCCACCTTTCCAAGTTTTTGGGGTTCATCTCATACTTCTGAAGATTTGAGGGTGCTGCCTGTTCCATACTCCTCCTCCTACTCCTCAACCATCCTTTTAGGGGTACAAACAATAGTAATTGGGGTCTAGTGTGGTGGTGTACGTGTGAGATACATACACTTTCTTTTTGATCATATTTTCTATTCCGCTATTCAATTAAAACCTTTGGGGATCAATTAAATTGCGTGATAGTCTGTATCGGTACGTGTGAGATCCACCTTTCCAAGTTTTTGGGGTTCATCTCATACTTCTGAAGATTTGAGGGTGCTGCCTGTTCCATACTCCTCCTCCTACTCCTCAACCATCCTTTTAGGGGTACAAACAATAGTAATTGGGGCCTAGTGCGGTGGTGTACGTGTGAGATACATACACTTTCTTTTTGATCATATTTTCTATTCCGCTATTCAATTAAAACCTTTGGGGATCAATTAAATTGCGTGATAGTCTGTGTCGGTACGTGTGAGATCCACCTTTCCAAGTTTTTGGGGTTCATCTCATACTTCTGAAGATTTGAGGGTGCTGCCTGTTCCATACTCCTCCTCCTACTGCTCAACCATCCTTTTAGGGGTACAAACAATAGTAATTGGGGCCTAGTGTGGTGGTGTACGTGTGAGATACATACACTTTCTTTTTGATCATATTTTCTATTCCGCTATTCAATTAAAACCTTTGGGGATCAATTAAATTGCGTGATAGTCTGTGTCGGTACGTGTGAGATCCACCTTTCCAAGTTTTTGGGGTTCATCTCATACTTCTGAAGATTTGAGGGTGCTGCCTGTTCCATACTCCTCCTCCTACTGCTCAACCATCCTTTTAGGGGTACAAACAATAGTAATTGGGGCCTAGTGTGGTGGTGTACGTGTGAGATACATACACTTTCTTTTTGATCATATTTTCTATTCCGCTATTCAATTAAAACCTTTGGGGATCAATTAAATTGCGTGATAGTCTGTGTCGGTACGTGTGAGATCCACCTTTCCAAGTTTTTGGGGTTCATCTCATACTTCTGAAGATTTGAGGGTGCTGCCTGTTCCATACTCCTCCTCCTACTCCTCAACCATCCTTTTAGGGGTACAAACAATAGTAATTGGGGCCTAGTGTGGTGGTGTACGTGTGAGATACATACACTTTCTTTTTGATCATATTTTCTATTCCGCTATTCAATTAAAACCTTTGGGGATCAATTAAATTGCGTGATAGTCTGTGTCGGTACGTGTGAGATCCACCTTTCCAAGTTTTTGGGGTTCATCTCATACTTCTGAAGATTTGAGGGTGCTGCCTGTTCCATACTCCTCCTCCTACTGCTCAACCATCCTTTTAGGGGTACAAACAATAGTAATTGGGGCCTAGTGTGGTGGTGTACGTGTGAGATACATACACTTTCTTTTTGATCATATTTTCTATTCCGCTATTCAATTAAAACCTTTGGGGATCAATTAAATTGCGTGATAGTCTGTGTCGGTACGTGTGAGATCCACCTTTCCAAGTTTTTGGGGTTCATCTCATACTTCTGAAGATTTGAGGGTGCTGCCTGTTCCATACTCCTCCTCCTACTCCTCAACCATCCTTTTAGGGGTACAAACAATAGTAATTGGGGCCTAGTGTGGTGGTGTACGTGTGAGATACATACACTTTCTTTTTGATCATATTTTCTATTCCGCTATTCAATTAAAACCTTTGGGGTTCAATTAAATTGCGTGATAGTCTGTGTCGGTACGTGTGAGATCCACCTTTCCAAGTTTTTGGGGTTCATCTCATACTTCTGAAGATTTGAGGGTGCTGCCTGTTCCATACTCCTCCTCCTACTCCTCAACCATCCTTTTAGGGGTACAAACAATAGTAATTGGGGCCTAGTGTGGCGGTGTACGTGTGAGATACATACACTTTCTTTTTGATCATATTTTCTATTCCGCTATTCAATTAAAACCTTTGGGGATCAATTAAATTGCGTGATAGTCTGTGTCGGTACGTGTGAGATCCACCTTTCCAAGTTTTTGGGGTTCACAGAAGGCCCGCCTATTCACGGAAACCTTACTGGATAATTACATGTCACAGTTGGTTGATTCCCCCACCAGAGAAAACGCAGTCCTGGATCTATTGCTCACTAATGACCCAGACATAATCTCGGAGGTAGGAGTCCAGGACAACCTGGGCTCTAGCGATCACAGGATGATCACATTTAGTGTAAATAACAACATAACAAGACAAGTGGGGAACATAAGAACCCTAAACTTCAGAAGGGCAAACTTTCCAAAATTGTACTCAATGATGGAAAAGGTAAACTGGGACCAAACCCTGGGATCCCTGACCACAGAGGAAAAATGGGAATGCTTTAGGAACATATTAGGCAAAGGCATCTTGCAGTGCATTCCTATGGGAAATAAATTTAGAAGAGACAAAGCCAAACCTGGCTGGCTAAACTGTAGCGTCATAAAACTTATTAGGGGGAAAAAATTGGCCTTCAAGAAGTATAAATCAGAGGGCACAGTATCGGCTTTCGAGCAATACAAGGAGGCAAATAAGAAAAGTAAACAAGAAATCAAGATGGCTAAAATCAACTTTGAGAGACAAATAGCGGAGGATAGTAAAAAAAACCCAAAGAAATTCTTTAAATATATCAACAGCAAAAAAACTAAGGCAGAGCATATTGCACACATAATTAACAATGATGGGAGGATGGTTACAGAGGACACTGAAAAAGCAACCGTGCTAAATGCTTTTTTCTCGTCAGTCTTTACACAGGAAAAGGAGGGGTACACTGACCATGACTGTATGGTTAGTAGTAATAAACAGGACTTGCCACCATGGCTAACAGAGGGGGAAATCAGGGAAAGGCTGGATAAACTTAACACAAACAAATCACCAGGACCGGATGGCATACATCCGAGAGTACTCAAGGAACTCAGTAAAGTTATATCGAGACCACTGTTCCTGATCTTTGCTGACAGTATTAGGACAGGAGATGTACCAGGGGATTGGAAGAAAGCTAACGTGATTCCAATATTCAAAAAGGGCCAGAGGCATATCCCGGGAAATTATAGGCCTGTCAGTTTGACATCAGTAGTATGTAAACTTCTGGAGGGGATGATAAGGGACTATATTGTAGAGTTTGCTAAGGACAACAACATCATCAGCAGTAATCAGCACGGGTTTACAAATGGGCGTTCTTGTCAAACCAATCTCCTTACATTCTACGAGGAGGTGAGCTGTGAGCTAGATAGGGGGAGACCAGTGGATGTGGTGTACTTGGATTTCGCTAAGGCGTTTGATACAGTTCCCCACAAGCGCTTAATTTATAAAATAAGGTCTGCAGGTATCGATAGCAGGGTTTGCTCTTGGATACGGAACTGGCTAAAAAGGCGGGTCCAAAGGGTAGTAATAAACAGCGCATACTCAGACTGGTCTGAGGTGGTAAGCGGGGTCCCCCAAGGCTCAGTCCTGGGACCAACCTTGTTCAATTTATTCATAAACGACATTGAGGTCGGGATCAGTAGTTCGATATCAGTTTTTGCAGATGACACAAAATTGGGCAGGGCAATAACTTCACAACATGAAGCAGATATCCTGCAGAATGACCTGGACAAAATAACAGAGTGGGCAACGACATGGCAAATGAGGTTTAACGTGGAGAAGTGTAAGGTTTTGCACTTGGGGACTAAAAACATAAAATCACAATACACGTTAGGAGGGGAGCCCTTGGGGGAATCAAAAATGGAGAAGGATCTGGGAGTATTGGTTGATGATAGATTAGGAAACAGCATGCAATGTCAAGCGGCAGCTTCCAAAGCCAACAGAATATTAGCATGCATAAAGAAAGGGATGCATTCCAGAGATAAGACTATAATCCTTCCACTTTATAAAACTCTGGTCCGACCGCATCTGGAGTATTCCGTCCAGTTCTGGTCGCCAGTCCTCAGGAGGGATGTGTTGGAGCTGGAGAGAGTCCAGAGAAGGGCAACTAAACTAATTAGGGGATTGGAGGACCTTGACTATGAAGAGCGTCTACAATCGCTCGATTTATTCTCCCTGGAGAAGAGACGTCTGAGGGGGGACATGATAGCAATTTATAAATATCTTAATGGGGATCCCAGCTTAGAAAAAAAGCTGTTCATTCGAAGGGATTGCATGAGGACTCGAGGGCATACAATGCGATTAGAGGAGAAGCGTTTTAACCTCAGGCAACGCGGGGGGTTCTTTACGGTTAGGGCTACAAGATTGTGGAAGTCTCTACCACAAGAGGTGGTTTCTGCGGGTAGTATGGTGGCTTTCAAAAGACTCTTAGACTTACATCTCAAGGATCAGAACATTCAGGGGTATGGGAGATGATTACAGCCACACATGCCTACACAGGTTGAACTGGATGGACTATTGTCTTTATTCAACCTCACCTACTATGTAACTATGTAACTATGTAACTTCTGAAGATTTGAGGGTGCTGCCTGTTCCATACTCCTCCTCCTACTGCTCAACCATCCTTTTAGGGGTACAAACAATAGTAATTGGGGCCTAGTGTGGTGGTGTACGTGTGAGATACATACACTTTCTTTTTGATCATATTTTCTATTCCGCTATTCAATTAAAACCTTTGGGGATCAATTAAATTGCGTGATAGTCTGTGTCGGTACGTGTGAGATCCACCTTTCCAAGTTTTTGGGGTTCATCTCATACTTCTGAAGATTTGAGGGTGCTGCCTGTTCCATACTCCTCCTCCTACTGCTCAACCATCCTTTTAGGGGTACAAACAATAGTAATTGGGGCCTAGTGTGGTGGTGTACGTGTGAGATACATACACTTTCTTTTTGATCATATTTTCTATTCCGCTATTCAATTAAAACCTTTGGGGATCAATTAAATTGCGTGATAGTCTGTGTCGGTACGTGTGAGATCCACCTTTCCAAGTTTTTGGGGTTCATTTCATACTTCTGAAGATTTGAGGGTGCTGCCTGTTCCATACTCCTCCTCCTACTCCTCAACCATCCTTTTAGGGATACAAACAATAGTAATTGGGGCCTAGTGTGGTGGTGTACGTGTGAGATACATACACTTTCTTTTTGATCATATTTTCTATTCCGCTATTCAATTAAAACCTTTGGGGATCAATTAAATTGCGTGATAGTCTGTGTCGGTACGTGTGAGATCCACCTTTCCAAGTTTTTGGGGTTCATCTCATACTTCTGAAGATTTGACGGTGCTGCCTGTTCCATACTCCTCCTCCTACTCCTTAACCATCCTTTTAGGGGTACAAACAATAGTAATTGGGGCCTAGTGTGGTGGTGTACGTGTGAGATACATACACTTTCTTTTTGATCATATTTTCTATTCCGCTATTCAATTAAAACCTTTGGGGATCAATTAAATTGCGTGATAGTCTGTGTCGGTACGCGTGAGATCCACCTTTCCAAGTTTTTGGGGTTCATCTCATACTTCTGAAGATTTGAGGGTGCTGCCTGTTCCATACTCCTCCTCCTACTCCTCAACCATCCTTTTAGGGGTACAAACAATAGTAATTGGGGTCTAGTGTGGTGGTGTACGTGTGAGATACATACACTTTCTTTTTGATCATATTTTCTATTCCGCTATTCAATTAAAACCTTTGGGGATCAATTAAATTGCGTGATAGTCTGTATCGGTACGTGTGAGATCCACCTTTCCAAGTTTTTGGGGTTCATCTCATACTTCTGAAGATTTGAGGGTGCTGCCTGTTCCATACTCCTCCTCCTACTCCTCAACCATCCTTTTAGGGGTACAAACAATAGTAATTGGGGCCTAGTGTGGTGGTGTACGTGTGAGATACATACACTTTCTTTTTGATCATATTATCTATTCCGCTATTCAATTAAAACCTTTGGGGATCAATTAAATTGCGTGATAGTCTGTGTCGGTACGTGTGAGATCCACCTTTCCAAGTTTTTGGGGTTCATCTCATACTTCTGAAGATTTGAGGGTGCTGCCTGTTCCATACTCCTCCTCCTACTCCTCAACCATCCTTTTAGGGGTACAAACAATTGTAATTGGGGTCTAGTGTGGTGGTGTACGTGTGAGATACATACACTTTCTTTTTGATCATATTTTCTATTCCGCTATTCAATTAAAACCTTTGGGGATCAATTAAATTGCGTGATAGTCTGTATCGGTACGTGTGAGATCCACCTTTCCAAGTTTTTGGGGTTCATCTCATACTTCTGAAGATTTGAGGGTGCTGCCTGTTCCATACTCCTCCTCCTACTCCTCAACCATCCTTTTAGGGGTACAAACAATAGTAATTGGGGCCTAGTGTGGTGGTGTACGTGTGAGATACATACACTTTCTTTTTGATCATATTTTCTATTCCGCTATTCAATTAAAACCTTTGGGGATCAATTAAATTGCGTTGATAGTCTGTGTCGGTACGTGTGAGATCCACCTTTCCAAGTTTTTGGGGTTCATCTCATACTTTTGAAGATTTGAGGGTGCTGCCTGTTCCATACTCCTCCTCCTACTGCTCAACCATCCTTTTAGGGGTACAAACAATGGTAATTGGGGCCTAGTGTGGTGGTGTACGTGTGAGATACATACACTTTCTTTTTGATCATATTTTCTATTCCGCTATTCAATTAAAACCTTTGGGGATCAATTAAATTGCATGATAGTCTGTGTCGGTACGTGTGAGATCCACCTTTCCAAGTTTTTGGGGTTCATCTCATACTTCTGAAGATTTGAGGGTGCTGCCTGTTCCATACTCCTCCTCCTACTCCTCAACCATCCTTTTAGGGGTACAAACAATAGTAATTGGGGCCTAGTGTGGTGGTGTACGTGTGAGATACATACACTTTCTTTTTGATCATATTTTCTATTCCGCTATTCAATTAAAACCTTTGGGGATCAATTAAATTGCGTGATAGTCTGTGTCGGTATGTGTGAGATCCACCTTTCCAAGTTTTTGGGGTTCATCTCATACTTCTGAAGATTTGAGGGTGCTGCCTGTTCCATACTCCTCCTCCTACTCCTCAACCATCCTTTTAGGGGTACAAACAATAGTAATTGGGGCCTAGTGTGGTGGTGTACGTGTGAGATACATACACTTTCTTTTTGATCATATTTTCTATTCCGCTATTCAATTAAAACCTTTGGGGATCAATTAAATTGCGTGATAGTCTGTGTCGGTACGTGTGAGATCCACCTTTCCAAGTTTTTGGGGTTCATCTCATACTTCTGAAGATTTGAGGGTGCTGCCTGTTCCATACTCCTCCTCCTACTGCTCAACCATCCTTTTAGGGGTACAAACAATAGTAATTGGGGCCTAGTGTGGTGGTGTACGTGTGAGATACATACACTTTCTTTTTGATCATATTTTCTATTCCGCTATTCCATTAAAACCTTTGGGGATCAATTAAATTGCGTGATAGTCTGTGTCGGTACGTGTGAGATCCACCTTTCCAAGTTTTTGGGGTTCATTTCATACTTCTGAAGATTTGAGGGTGCTGCCTGTTCCATACTCCTCCTCCTACTCTTCAACCATCCTTTTAGGGATACAAACAATAGTAATTGGGGCCTAGTGTGGTGGTGTACGTGTGAGATACATACACTTTCTTTTTGATCATATTTTCTATTCCGCTATTCAATTAAAACCTTTGGGGATCAATTAAATTGCGTGATAGTCTGTGTCGGTACGTGTGAGATCCACCTTTCCAAGTTTTTGGGGTTCATCTCATACTTCTGAAGATTTGAGGGTGCTGCCTGTTCCATACTCCTCCTCCTACTCCTCAACCATCCTTTTAGGGGTACAAACAATAGTAATTGGGGCCTAGTGTGGTGGTGTACGTGTGAGATACATACACTTTCTTTTTGATCATATTTTCTATTCCGCTATTCAATTAAAACCTTTGGGGATCAATTAAATTGCGTGATAGTCTGTGTCGGTACGTGTGAGATCCACCTTTCCAAGTTTTTGGGGTTCATCTCATACTTCTGAAGATTTGAGGGTGCTGTCTGTTCCATACTCCTCCTCCTACTCCTCAACCATTCTTTTAGGGGTACAAACAATAGTAATTGGGGTCTAGTGTGGTGGTGTACGTGTGAGATACATACACTTTCTTTTTGATCATATTTTCTATTCCGCTATTCAATTAAAACCTTTGGGGATCAATTAAATTGCGTGATAGTCTGTATCGGTACGTGTGAGATCCACCTTTCCAAGTTTTTGGGGTTCATCTCATACTTCTGAAGATTTGAGGGTGCTGCCTGTTCCATACTCCTCCTCCTACTCCTCAACCATCCTTTTAGGGGTACAAACAATAGTAATTGGGGCCTAGTGTGGTGGTGTACGTGTGAGATACATACACTTTCTTTTTGATCATATTTTCTATTCCGCTATTCAATTAAAACCTTTGGGGATCAATTAAATTGCGTGATAGTCTGTATCGGTACGTGTGAGATCCACCTTTCCAAGTTTTTGGGGTTCATCTCATACTTCTGAAGATTTGAGGGTGCTGCCTGTTCCATACTCCTCCTCCTACTCCTCAACCATCCTTTTAGGGGTACAAACAATAGTAATTGGGGCCTAGTGTGGTGGTGTACGTGTGAGATACATACACTTTCTTTTTGATCATATTTTCTATTCCGCTATTCAATTAAAACCTTTGGGGATCAATTAAATTGCGTTGATAGTCTGTGTCGGTACGTGTGAGATCCACCTTTCCAAGTTTTTGGGGTTCATCTCATACTTCTGAAGATTTGAGGGTGCTGCCTGTTCCATACTCCTCCTCCTACTGCTCAACCATCCTTTTAGGGGTACAAACAATGGTAATTGGGGCCTAGTGTGGTGGTGTACGTGTGAGATACATACACTTTCTTTTTGATCATATTTTCTATTCCGCTATTCAATTAAAACCTTTGGGGATCAATTAAATTGCGTGATAGTCTGTGTCGGTACGTGTGAGATCCACCTTTCCAAGTTTTTGGGGTTCATCTCATACTTCTGAAGATTTGAGGGTGCTGCCTGTTCCATACTCCTCCTCCTACTCCTCAACCATCCTTTTAGGGGTACAAACAATAGTAATTGGGGCCTAGTGTGGTGGTGTACGTGTGAGATACATACACTTTCTTTTTGATCATATTTTCTATTCCGCTATTCAATTAAAACCTTTGGGGATCAATTAAATTGCGTGATAGTCTGTGTCGGTACGTGTGAGATCCACCTTTCCAAGTTTTTGGGGTTCATCTCATACTTCTGAAGATTTGAGGGTGCTGCCTGTTCCATACTCCTCCTCCTACTCCTCAACCATCCTTTTAGGGGTACAAACAATAGTAATTGGGGCCTAGTGTGGTGGTGTACGTTTGAGATACATACACTTTCTTTTTGATCATATTTTCTATTCCGCTATTCAATTAAAACCTTTGGGGATCAATTAAATTGCGTGATAGTCTGTGTCGGTACGTGTGAGATCCACCTTTCCAAGTTTTTGGGGTTCATCTCATACTTCTGAAGATTTGAGGGTGCTGCCTGTTCCATACTCCTCCTCCTACTCCTCAACCATCCTTTTAGGGGTACCAACAATAGTAATTGGGGCCTAGTGTGGTGGTGTACGTGTGAGATACATACACTTTCTTTTTGATCATATTTTCTATTCCGCTATTCAATTAAAACCTTTGGGGATCAATTAAATTGCGTGATAGTCTGTGTCGGTACGTGTGAGATCCACCTTTCCAAGTTTTTGGGGTTCATCTCATACTTCTGAAGATTTGAGGGTGCTGCCTGTTCCATACTCCTCCTCCTACTCCTCAACCATCCTTTTAGGGGTACAAACAATAGTAATTGGGGTCTAGTGTGGTGGTGTATGTGTGAGATACATACACTTTCTTTTTGATCATATTTTCTATTCCGCTATTCAATTAAAACCTTTGGGGATCAATTAAATTGCGTGATAGTCTGTATCGGTACGTGTGAGATCCACCTTTCCAAGTTTTTGGGGTTCATCTCATACTTCTGAAGATTTGAGGGTGCTGCCTGTTCCATACTCCTCCTCCTACTCCTCAACCATCCTTTTAGGGGTACAAACAATAGTAATTGGGGCCTAGTGTGGTGGTGTACGTGTGAGATACATACACTTTCTTTTTGATCATATTTTCTATTCCGCTATTCAATTAAAACCTTTGGGGATCAATTAAATTGCGTGATAGTCTGTGTCGGTACGTGTGAGATCCACCTTTCCAAGTTTTTGGGGTTCATCTCATACTTCTGAAGATTTGAGGGTGCTGCCTGTTCCATACTCCTCCTCCTACTGCTCAACCATCCTTTTAGGGGTACAAACAATAGTAATTGGGGCCTAGTGTGGTGGTGTATGTGTGAGATACATACACTTTCTTTTTGATCATATTTTCTATTCCGCTATTCAATTAAAACCTTTGGGGATCAATTAAATTGCGTGATAGTCTGTGTCGGTACGTGTGAGATCCACCTTTCCAAATTTTTGGGGTTCATCTCATACTTTTGAAGATTTGAGGGTGCTGCCTGTTCCATACTCCTCCTCCTACTGCTCAACCATCCTTTTAGGGGTACAAACAATAGTAATTGGGGCCTAGTGTGGTGGTGTACGTGTGAGATACATACACTTTCTTTTTGATCATATTTTCTATTCCGCTATTCAATTAAAACCTTTGGGGATCAATTAAATTGCGTGATAGTCTGTGTCGGTACGTGTGAGATCCACCTTTCCAAGTTTTTGGGGTTCATCTCATACTTCTGAAGATTTGAGGGTGCTGCCTGTTCCATACTCCTCCTCCTACTCCTCAACCATCCTTTTAGGGGTACAAACAATAGTAATTGGGGCCTAGTGTGGTGGTGTACGTGTGAGATACATACACTTTCTTTTTGATCATATTTTCTATTCCGCTATTCAATTAAAACCTTTGGGGATCAATTAAATTGCGTGATAGTCTGTGTCGGTACGTGTGAGATCCACCTTTCCAAGTTTTTGGGGTTCATCTCATACTTCTGAAGATTTGAGGGTGCTGCCTGTTCCATACTCCTCCTACTCCTCAACCATCCTTTTAGGGGTACAAACAATAGTAATTGGGGCCTAGTGTGGTGGTGTACATGTGAGATACATACACTTTCTTTTTGATCATATTTTCTATTCCGCTATTCAATTAAAACCTTTGGGGATCAATTAAATTGCGTGATAGTCTGTGTCGGTACGTGTGAGATCCACCTTTCCAAGTTTTTGGGGTTCATCTCATACTTCTGAAGATTTGAGGGTGCTGCCTGTTCCATACTCCTCCTCCTACTCCTCAACCATCCTTTTAGGGGTACAAACAATAGTAATTGGGGCCTAGTGTGGTGGTGTACGTGTGAGATACATACACTTTCTTTTTGATCATATTTTCTATTCCGCTATTCAATTAAAACCTTTGGGGATCAATTAAATTGCGTGATAGTCTGTGTCGGTACGTGTGAGATCCACCTTTCCAAGTTTTTGGGGTTCATCTCATACTTCTGAAGATTTGAGGGTGCTGCCTGTTCCATACTCCTCCTCCTACTCCTCAACCATCCTTTTAGGGGTACAAACAATAGTAATTGGGGCCTAGTGTGGTGGTGTACGTGTGAGATACATACACTTTCTTTTTGATCATATTTTCTATTCCGCTATTCAATTAAAACCTTTGGGGATCAATTAAATTGCGTGATAGTCTGTGTCGGTACGTGTGAGATCCACCTTTCCAAGTTTTTGGGGTTCATCTCATACTTCTGAAGATTTGAGGGTGCTGCCTGTTCCATACTCCTCCTCCTACTGCTCAACCATCCTTTTAGGGGTACAAACAATAGTAATTGGGGCCTAGTGTGGTGGTGTACGTGTGAGATACATACACTTTCTTTTTGATCATATTTTCTATTCCGCTATTCAATTAAAACCTTTGGGGATCAATTAAATTGCGTGATAGTCTGTGTCGGTACGTGTGAGATCCACCTTTCCAAGTTTTTGGGGTTCATCTCATACTTCTGAAGATTTGAGGGTGCTGCCTGTTCCATACTCCTCCTTCTACTGCTCAACCATCCTTTTAGGGGTACAAACAATAGTAATTGGGGCCTAGTGTGGTGGTGTACGTGTGAGATACATACACTTTCTTTTTGATCATATTTTCTATTCCGCTATTCAATTAAAACCTTTGGGGATCAATTAAATTGCGTGATAGTCTGTGTCGGTACGTGTGAGATCCACCTTTCCAAGTTTTTGGGGTTCATTTCATACTTCTGAAGATTTGAGGGTGCTGCCTGTTCCATACTCCTCCTCCTACTCCTCAACCATCCTTTTAGGGATACAAACAATAGTAATTGGGGCCTAGTGTGGTGGTGTACGTGTGAGATACATACACTTTCTTTTTGATCATATTTTCTATTCCGCTATTCAATTAAAACCTTTGGGGATCAATTAAATTGCGTGATAGTCTGTGTCGGTACGTGTGAGATCCACCTTTCCAAGTTTTTGGGGTTCATCTCATACTTCTGAAGATTTGAGGGTGCTGCCTGTTCCATACTCCTCCTCCTACTCCTCAACCATCCTTTTAGGGGTACAAACAATAGTAATTGGGGCCTAGTGTGGTGGTGTACGTGTGAGATACATACACTTTCTTTTTGATCATATTTTCTATTCCGCTATTCAATTAAAACCTTTGGGGATCAATTAAATTGCGTGATAGTCTGTGTCGGTACGTGTGAGATCCACCTTTCCAAGTTTTTGGGGTTCATCTCATACTTCTGAAGATTTGAGGGTGCTGCCTGTTCCATACTCCTCCTCCTACTGCTCAACCATCCTTTTAGGGGTACAAACAATAGTAATTGGGGCCTAGTGTGGTGGTGTACGTGTGAGATACATACACTTTCTTTTTGATCATATTTTCTATTCCGCTATTCAATTAAAACCTTTGGGGATCAATTAAATTGCGTGATAGTCTGTGTCGGTACGTGTGAGATCCACCTTTCCAAGTTTTTGGGGTTCATCTCATACTTCTGAAGATTTGAGGGTGCTGCCTGTTCCATACTCCTCCTCCTACTCCTCAACCATCCTTTTAGGGGTACAAACAATAGTAATTGGGGCCTAGTGTGGTGGTGTAAGTGTGAGATACATACACTTTCTTTTTGATCATATTTTCTATTCCGCTATTCAATTAAAACCTTTGGGGATCAATTAAATTGCGTGATAGTCTGTGTCGGTACGTGTGAGATCCACCTTTCCAAGTTTTTGGGGTTCATCTCATACTTCTGAAGATTTGAGGGTGCTGCCTGTTCCATACTCCTCCTCCTACTGCTCAACCATCCTTTTAGGGGTACAAACAATAGTAATTGGGGCCTAGTGTGGTGGTGTACGTGTGAGATACATACACTTTCTTTTTGATCATATTTTCTAGTCCGCTATTCAATTAAAACCTTTGGGGATCAATTAAATTGCGTGATAGTCTGTGTCGGTACGTGTGAGATCCACCTTTCCAAGTTTTTGGGGTTCATCTCATACTTCTGAAGATTTGAGGGTGCTACCTGTTCTATACTCCTCCTCCTACTCCTCAACCATCCTTTTAGGGGTACAAACAATAGTAATTGGGGCCTAGTGTGGTGGTGTACGTGTGAGATACATACACTTTCTTTTTGATCATATTTTCTATTCCGCTATTCAATTAAAACCTTTGGGGATCAATTAAATTGCGTGATAGTCTGTGTCGGTACGTGTGAGATCCACCTTTCCAAGTTTTTGGGGTTCATCTCATACTTCTGAAGATTTGAGGGTGCTGCCTGTTCCATACTCCTCCTCCTACTGCTCAACCATCCTTTTAGGGGTACAAACAATAGTAATTGGGGCCTAGTGTGGTGGTGTATGTGTGAGATACATACACTTTCTTTTTGATCATATTTTCTATTCCGCTATTCAATTAAAACCTTTGGGGATCAATTAAATTGCGTGATAGTCTGTGTCGGTACGTGTGAGATCCACCTTTCCAAGTTTTTGGGGTTCATCTCATACTTCTGAAGATTTGAGGGTGCTGCCTGTTCCATACTCCTCCTCCTACTGCTCAAACATCCTTTTAGGGGTACAAACAATAGTAATTGGGGCCTAGTGTGGTGGTGTACGTGTGAGATACATACACTTTCTTTTTGATCATATTTTCTATTCCGCTATTCAATTAAAACCTTTGGGGATCAATTAAATTGCGTGATAGTCTGTGTCGGTACGTGTGAGATCCACCTTTCCAAGTTTTTGGGGTTCATTTCATACTTCTGAAGATTTGAGGGTGCTGCCTGTTCCATACTCCTCCTCCTACTCCTCAACCATCCTTTTAGGGATACAAACAATAGTAATTGGGGCCTAGTGTGGTGGTGTACGTGTGAGATACATACACTTTCTTTTTGATCATATTTTCTATTCCGCTATTCAATTAAAACCTTTGGGGATCAATTAAATTGCGTGATAGTCTGTGTCGGTACGTGTGAGATCCACCTTTCCAAGTTTTTGGGGTTCATCTCATACTTCTGAAGATTTGAGGGTGCTGCCTGTTCCATACTCCTCCTCCTACTCCTCAACCATCCTTTTAGGGGTACAAACAATAGTAATTGGGGCCTAGTGTGGTGGTGTACGTGTGAGATACATACACTTTCTTTTTGATCATATTTTCTATTCCGCTATTCAATTAAAACCTTTGGGGATCAATTAAATTGCGTGATAGTCTGTGTCGGTACGTGTGAGATCCACCTTTCCAAGTTTTTGGGGTTCATCTCATACTTCTGAAGATTTAAGGGTGCTGCCTGTTCCATACTCCTCCTCCTACTCCTCAACCATCCTTTTAGGGGTACAAACAATAGTAATTGGGGCCTAGTGTGGTGGTGTACGTGTGAGATACATACACTTTCTTTTTGATCATATTTTCTATTCCGCTATTCAATTAAAACCTTTGGGGATCAATTAAATTGCGTTGATAGTCTGTGTCGGTACGTGTGAGATCCACCTTTCCAAGTTTTTGGGGTTCATCTCATACTTCTGAAGATTTGAGGGTGCTGCCTGTTCCATACTCCTCCTCCTACTGCTCAACCATCCTTTTAGGGGTACAAAAAATAGTAATTGGGGCCTAGTGTGGTGGTGTACGTGTGAGATACATACACTTTCTTTTTGATCATATTTTCTATTCCGCTATTCAATTAAAACCTTTGGGGATCAATTAAATTGCGTGATAGTCTGTGTCGGTACGTGTGAGATCCACCTTTCCAAGTTTTTGGGGTTCATCTCATACTTCTGAAGATTTGAGGGTGCTGCCTGTTCCATACTCCTCCTCCTACTCCTCAACCATCCTTTTAGGGGTACAAACAATAGTAATTGGGGCCTAGTGTGGTGGTGTACGTGTGAGATACATACACTTTCTTTTTGATCATATTTTCTATTCCGCTATTCAATTAAAACCTTTGGGGATCAATTAAATTGCGTGATAGTCTGTGTCGGTACGTGTGAGATCCACCTTTCCAAGTTTTTGGGGTTCATCTCATACTTCTGAAGATTTGAGGGTGCTGCCTGTTCCATACTCCTCCTCCTACTCCTCAACCATCCTTTTAGGGGTACAAACAATAGTAATTGGGGCCTAGTGTGGTGGTGTACGTGTGAGATACATACACTTTCTTTTTGATCATATTTTCTATTCCGCTATTCAATTAAAACCTTTGGGGATCAATTAAATTGCGTGATAGTCTGTGTCGGTACGTGTGAGATCCACCTTTCCAAGTTTTTGGGGTTCATCTCATACTTCTGAAGATTTGAGGGTGCTGCCTGTTCCATACTCCTCCTCCTACTCCTCAACCATCCTTTTAGGGGGTACCAACAATAGTAATTGGGGCCTAGTGTGGTGGTGTACGTGTGAGATACATACACTTTCTTTTTGATCATATTTTCTATTCCGCTATTCAATTAAAACCTTTGGGGATCAATTAAATTGCGTGATAGTCTGTGTCGGTACGTGTGAGATCCACCTTTCCAAGTTTTTGGGGTTCATCTCATACTTGTGAAGATTTGAGGGTGCTGCCTGTTCCATACTCCTCCTCCTACTCCTCAACCATCCTTTTAGGGGTACAAACAATAGTAATTGGGGTCTAGTGTGGTGGTGTACGTGTGAGATACATACACTTTCTTTTTGATCATATTTTCTATTCCGCTATTCAATTAAAACCTTTGGGGATCAATTAAATTGCGTGATAGTCTGTATCGGTACGTGTGAAATCCACCTTTCCAAGTTTTTGGGGTTCATCTCATACTTCTGAAGATTTGAGGGTGCTGCCTGTTCCATACTCCTCCTCCTACTCCTCAACCATCCTTTTAGGGGTACAAACAATAGTAATTGGGGCCTAGTGTGGTGGTGTACGTGTGAGATACATACACTTTCTTTTTGATCATATTTTCTATTCCGCTATTCAATTAAAACCTTTGGGGATCAATTAAATTGCGTGATAGTCTGTGTCGGTACGTGTGAGATCCACCTTTCCAAGTTTTTGGGGTTCATCTCATACTTCTGAAGATTTGAGGGTGCTGCCTGTTCCATACTCCTCCTCCTACTCCTCAACCATCCTTTTAGGGGTACAAACAATAGTAATTGGGGCCTAGTGTGGTGGTGTACGTGTGAGATACATACACTTATTTTTTGATCATATTTTCTATTCCGCTATTCAATTAAAACCTTTGGGGATCAATTAAATTGCGTGATAGTCTGTGTCGGTACGTGTGAGATCCACCTTTCCAAGTTTTTGGGGTTCATCTCATACTTCTGAAGATTTGAGGGTGCTGCCTGTTCCATACTCCTCCTCCTACTCCTCAACCATCCTTTTAGGGGGTACCAACAATAGTAATTGGGGCCTAGTGTGGTGGTGTACGTGTGAGATACATACACTTTCTTTTTGATCATATTTTCTATTCCGCTATTCAATTAAAACCTTTGGGGATCAATTAAATTGCGTGATAGTCTGTGTCGGTACGTGTGAGATCCACCTTTCCAAGTTTTTGGGGTTCATCTCATACTTGTGAAGATTTGAGGGTGCTGCCTGTTCCATACTCCTCCTCCTACTCCTCAACCATCCTTTTAGGGGTACAAACAATAGTAATTGGGGTCTAGTGTGGTGGTGTACGTGTGAGATACATACACTTTCTTTTTGATCATATTTTCTATTCCGCTATTCAATTAAAACCTTTGGGGATCAATTAAATTGCGTGATAGTCTGTATCGGTACGTGTGAAATCCACCTTTCCAAGTTTTTGGGGTTCATCTCATACTTCTGAAGATTTGAGGGTGCTGCCTGTTCCATACTCCTCCTCCTACTCCTCAACCATCCTTTTAGGGGTACAAACAATAGTAATTGGGGCCTAGTGTGGTGGTGTACGTGTGAGATACATACACTTTCTTTTTGATCATATTTTCTATTCCGCTATTCAATTAAAACCTTTGGGGATCAATTAAATTGCGTGATAGTCTGTGTCGGTACGTGTGAGATCCACCTTTCCAAGTTTTTGGGGTTCATCTCATACTTCTGAAGATTTGAGGGTGCTGCCTGTTCCATACTAATCCTCCTACTCCTCAACCATCCTTTTAGGGGTACAAACAATAGTAATTGGGGCCTAGTGTGGTGGTGTACGTGTGAGATACATACACTTATTTTTTGATCATATTTTCTATTCCGCTATTCAATTAAAACCTTTGGGGATCAATTAAATTGCGTGATAGTCTGTGTCGGTACGTGTGAGATCCACCTTTCCAAGTTTTTGGGGTTCATCTCATACTTCTGAAGATTTGAGGGTGCTGCCTGTTCCATACTCCTCCTCCTACTGCTCAACCATCCTTTTAGGGGTACAAACAATAGTAATTGGGGCCTAGTGTGGTGGTGTACGTGTGAGATACATACACTTTCTTTTTGATCATATTTTCTATTCCGCTATTCAATTAAAACCTTTGGGGATCAATTAAATTGCGTGATAGTCTGTGTCGGTACGTGTGAGATCCACCTTTCCAAGTTTTTGGGGTTCATCTCATACTTCTGAAGATTTGAGGGTGCTGCCTGTTCCATACTCCTCCTCCTACTCCTCAACCATCCTTTTAGGGGTACAAACAATAGTAATTGGGGCCTAGTGTGGTGGTGTACGTGTGAGATACATACACTTTCTTTTTGATCATATTTTCTATTCCGCTATTCAATTAAAACCTTTGGGGATCAATTAAATTGCGTGATAGTCTGTGTCGGTATGTGTGAGATCCACCTTTCCAAGTTTTTGGGGTTCATCTCATACTTCTGAAGATTTGAGGGTGCTGCCTGTTCCATACTCCTCCTCCTACTCCTCAACCATCCTTTTAGGGGTACAAACAATAGTAATTGGGGCCTAGTGTGGTGGTGTACGTGTGAGATACATACACTTTCTTTTTGATCATATTTTCTATTCCGCTATTCAATTAAAACCTTTGGGGATCAATTAAATTGCGTGATAGTCTGTGTCGGTACGTGTGAGATCCACCTTTCCAAGTTTTTGGGGTTCATCTCATACTTCTGAAGATTTGAGGGTGCTGCCTGTTCCATACTCCCCCTCCTACTGCTCAACCATCCTTTTAGGGGTACAAACAATAGTAATTGGGGCCTAGTGTGGTGGTGTACGTGTGAGATACATACACTTTCTTTTTGATCATATTTTCTATTCCGCTATTCAATTAAAACCTTTGGGGATCAATTAAATTGCGTGATAGTCTGTGTCGGTACGTGTGAGATCCACCTTTCCAAGTTTTTGGGGTTCATTTCATACTTCTGAAGATTTGAGGGTGCTGCCTGTTCCATACTCCTCCTCCTACTCCTCAACCATCCTTTTAGGGATACAAACAATAGTAATTGGGGCCTAGTGTGGTGGTGTACGTGTGAGATACATACACTTTCTTTTTGATCATATTTTCTATTCCGCTATTCAATTAAAACCTTTGGGGATCAATTAAATTGCGTGATAGTCTGTGTCGGTACGTGTGAGATCCACCTTTCCAAGTTTTTGGGGTTCATCTCATACTTCTGAAGATTTGAGGGTGCTGCCTGTTCCATACTCCTCCTCCTACTCCTCAACCATCCTTTTAGGGGTACAAACAATAGTAATTGGGGCCTAGTGTGGTGGTGTACGTGTGAGATACATACACTTTCTTTTTGATCATATTTTCTATTCCGCTATTCAATTAAAACCTTTGGGGATCAATTAAATTGCGTGATAGTCTGTGTCGGTACGTGTGAGATCCACCTTTCCAAGTTTTTGGGGTTCATCTCATACTTCTGAAGATTTGAGGGTGCTGCCTGTTCCATACTCCTCCTCCTACTCCTCAACCATCCTTTTAGGGGTACAAACAATAGTAATTGGGGCCTAGTGTGGTGGTGTACGTGTGAGATACATACACTTATTTTTTGATCATATTTTCTATTCCGCTATTCAATTAAAACCTTTGGGGATCAATTAAATTGCGTGATAGTCTGTGTCGGTACGTGTGAGATCCACCTTTCCAAGTTTTTGGGGTTCATCTCATACTTCTGAAGATTTGAGGGTGCTGCCTGTTCCATACTCCTCCTCCTACTGCTCAACCATCCTTTTAGGGGTACAAACAATAGTAATTGGGGCCTAGTGTGGTGGTGTACGTGTGAGATACATACACTTTCTTTTTGATCATATTTTCTATTCCGCTATTCAATTAAAACCTTTGGGGATCAATTAAATTGCGTGATAGTCTGTGTCGGTACGTGTGAGATCCACCTTTCCAAGTTTTTGGGGTTCATCTCATACTTCTGAAGATTTGAGGGTGCTGCCTGTTCCATACTCCTCCTCCTACTCCTCAACCATCCTTTTAGGGGTACAAACAATAGTAATTGGGGCCTAGTGTGGTGGTGTACGTGTGAGATACATACACTTTCTTTTTGATCATATTTTCTATTCCGCTATTCAATTAAAACCTTTGGGGATCAATTAAATTGCGTGATAGTCTGTGTCGGTATGTGTGAGATCCACCTTTCCAAGTTTTTGGGGTTCATCTCATACTTCTGAAGATTTGAGGGTGCTGCCTGTTCCATACTCCTCCTCCTACTCCTCAACCATCCTTTTAGGGGTACAAACAATAGTAATTGGGGCCTAGTGTGGTGGTGTACGTGTGAGATACATACACTTTCTTTTTGATCATATTTTCTATTCCGCTATTCAATTAAAACCTTTGGGGATCAATTAAATTGCGTGATAGTCTGTGTCGGTACGTGTGAGATCCACCTTTCCAAGTTTTTGGGGTTCATCTCATACTTCTGAAGATTTGAGGGTGCTGCCTGTTCCATACTCCCCCTCCTACTGCTCAACCATCCTTTTAGGGGTACAAACAATAGTAATTGGGGCCTAGTGTGGTGGTGTACGTGTGAGATACATACACTTTCTTTTTGATCATATTTTCTATTCCGCTATTCAATTAAAACCTTTGGGGATCAATTAAATTGCGTGATAGTCTGTGTCGGTACGTGTGAGATCCACCTTTCCAAGTTTTTGGGGTTCATTTCATACTTCTGAAGATTTGAGGGTGCTGCCTGTTCCATACTCCTCCTCCTACTCCTCAACCATCCTTTTAGGGATACAAACAATAGTAATTGGGGCCTAGTGTGGTGGTGTACGTGTGAGATACATACACTTTCTTTTTGATCATATTTTCTATTCCGCTATTCAATTAAAACCTTTGGGGATCAATTAAATTGCGTGATAGTCTGTGTCGGTACGTGTGAGATCCACCTTTCCAAGTTTTTGGGGTTCATCTCATACTTCTGAAGATTTGAGGGTGCTGCCTGTTCCATACTCCTCCTCCTACTCCTCAACCATCCTTTTAGGGGTACAAACAATAGTAATTGGGGCCTAGTGTGGTGGTGTACGTGTGAGATACATACACTTTCTTTTTGATCATATTTTCTATTCCGCTATTCAATTAAAACCTTTGGGGATCAATTAAATTGCGTGATAGTCTGTGTCGGTACGTGTGAGATCCACCTTTCCAAGTTTTTGGGGTTGATCTCATACTTCTGAAGATTTGAGGGTGCTGCCTGTTCCATACTCCTCCTCCTACTCCTCAACCATCCTTTTAGGGGTACAAACAATAGTAATTGGGGTCTAGTGTGGTGGTGTACGTGTGAGATACATACACTTTCTTTTTGATCATATTTTCTATTCCGCTATTCAATTAAAACCTTTGGGGATCAATTAAATTGCGTGATAGTCTGTATCGGTACGTGTGAGATCCACCTTTCCAAGTTTTTGGGGTTCATCTCATACTTCTGAAGATTTGAGGGTGCTGCCTGTTCCATACTCCTCCTCCTACTCCTCAACCATCCTTTTAGGGGTACAAACAATAGTAATTGGGGCCTAGTGTGGTGGTGTACGTGTGAGATACATACACTTTCTTTTTGATCATATTTTCTATTCCGCTATTCAATTAAAACCTTTGGGGATCAATTAAATTGCGTGATAGTCTGTGTCGGTACGTGTGAGATCCACCTTTCCAAGTTTTTGGGGTTCATCTCATACTTCTGAAGATTTGAGGGTGCTGCCTGTTCCATACTCCTCCTCCTACTCCTCAACCATCCTTTTAGGGGTACAAACAATAGTAATTGGGGCCTAGTGTGGTGGTGTACGTGTGAGATACATACACTTTCTTTTTGATCATATTTTCTATTCCGCTATTCAATTAAAACCTTTGGGGATCAATTAAATTGCGTTGATAGTCTGTGTCGGTACGTGTGAGATCCACCTTTCCAAGTTTTTGGGGTTCATCTCATACTTCTGAAGATTTGAGGGTGCTGCCTGTTCCATACTCCTCCTCCTACTCCTCAACCATCCTTTTAGGGGTACAAACAATAGTAATTGGGGCCTAGTGTGGTGGTGTACGTGTGAGATACATACACTTTCTTTTTGATCATATTTTCTATTCCGCTATTCAATTAAAACCTTTGGGGATCAATTAAATTGCGTGATAGTCTGTGTCGGTACGTGTGAGATCCACCTTTCCAAGTTTTTGGGGTTCATCTCATACTTCTGAAGATTTGAGGGTGCTGCCTGTTCCATACTCCTCCTCCTACTCCTCAACCATCCTTTTAGGGGTACAAACAATAGTAATTGGGGCCTAGTGTGGTGGTGTACGTGTGAGATACATACACTTTCTTTTTGATCATATTTTCTATTCCGCTATTCAATTAAAACCTTTGGGGATCAATTAAATTGCGTGATAGTCTGTGTCGGTACGTGTGAGATCCACCTTTCCAAGTTTTTGGGGTTCATCTCATACTTCTGAATAGGGTTGAGCGGACACCTAGATGTCCGTGTTCGACGGGTTCGGCCGAACTTTAAAAAAAAGTCCGGGTCCGTGTCCCGGACTTTTACCGAACTTTTCCCGGACACCGAACCCCATTGAAGTCAATGGGGACCCGAACTTTAAGGCACTAAAATGGCTCTAAAACACCAAAGGAAAGGGCTAGAGTGCTGCAAATGGCAGCAAAACGTAATTAAGAGCATGGCAAGTGCTCTGCAAACAAATGTGGATAGGGAAATAACTTAAAACAACAAAAAAAAACAGAAAAATAAAACAATGTTCTTCTTCATCTCTGAAGGACGAGGCCCATATGGAGTAGGAGGGAGGTTGAGGTGGTGGTGGATGTGGCGGTGACATAGGCGTGCGCACAGGGTGTGCTGGGTGTGCCTGGGCACACCCTAATCACCTAGGGCACATAGCATTGCCAGTGAGGAGATGGGAAAGATCTCCCTGGGACCTGCTCTGCTCTATTTCTCCTTGCCTACAGGTACATGGCCCCGATACATTACTCTCCCTGCTGGCAAACACATGCATGTGTATTTCAACTTTGGGGTGCACACCTTAATGCAATAGGCTGCGCACACCTATGGGCGGTGTAGGTGGAAGCGGCGGTGGAGGAGGACCAGGGCCGGATTAACAGCATCATGGGCTTGGTGCTGAGGATTTTGAAGGGCCTTAGGGCCGTGCCTTGCCATGCACCCAGAGGAGGAAGGGTGCAGCCATGCATGCCTAATTCAACATGGGATGCTGTCTCTGAAGCCCATAAACACATCCATGCATCGCCAACTGTCCCTCCTTGTCCGGCCTTCACGCTGTGTGGGGAGGTTCTGAGGGTGCTGCCTGGGGAAGCGAGCATAGAAGCCAGACTTCTGTGTTTACAAGTGACAGAAGAGCGGTAACAGTGAATATGGCCAACCCGGGGCCTATATAAAAGGTAGGGGCCTGGAGCTGCAGCTCCAATAGACCCTACATTAATCTGGCCCTGAGGAGGAGGACGAGGTAGCCAACACTGCTTCTTTTCACAAATTTTAAATGAGGGTACACCCCAAAAGAGTGAGAAAGAGCAAAAATGGAACAATGGGTGGGTAAGGTCGGTATCCATTGCTATTCTGCATAAGGTACGGAAAAGTCCCGTGGGATCCATGCCTGGTTCATTTTAATGAACGTGAGCTTGTCCACATTGTCTCTGGACAGGCGGCTGCGCTTGTCTGTTATAACGCCCCCAGCCGTGCTAAATACCCGTTCAGATAATACACTGGCTGCAGGGCACGCCAGCACCTCCAAGGCGTAAAGGGCAAGCTCAGGCCATGTGCCCAATTTGGAGACCCAGAAGTTGAAGGGGGCAGACCCGTCATTCACTACATGTAGGCGTGTGCACACATACTGCTCCACCATGTTGGTAAAATGCTGCCTCCTGCTAAGACGTTCCATCTGAGCTGCTGGTGCTGCTGTTTGTTGTGGCGTGCTGACAAAGCTTTTCCACATTTCGGCCATGCTAACCCTGCCTTCTGAGGTGCTGGCGGTGCCCTGGTTGCGTTGGCGACCTCCTCCTCCTCCTCCTCTGCCTTGTGCTTCCACTGTGGCCCCGCTGTCAGATGGGAATGCCAGCAGCATGGCGTCTACCAGCGTGCGCTTGTACTCGCGCATCTTGCGATCGCGCTCCAGTGAGTGAATTAAGGACGGTACGTTGTCCTTGTAACGGGGATCCAGCAGCGTGGCCACCCAGTAATCAGCACAAGTTAGAATGTGGGCAACTCGGCGGTCGTTGTGGAGACACTGCAGCATGTAATCGCTCATGTGTGCCAGGCTGCCCAGAGGCAACGAAAGGCTGTCCTCTGTGGGAGGTGTATGGTCCGTGTCCTCTGTATCCCCCCAGCCACGCACCAGTGATGGCCATGAGCTGGCCTGGGTGCCACCCTGCTGTGAACATGGTTCCATCTCCTCCTCCAGCTCCTCCTCCTCCTCATCCTCCTCATCCTCCAGAACTGTGCCCCTGCTGGACAATTGCGTCCCTGGCGTTTGCGTGTGCAGGAACCCACCCTCGGAGCCCCTTGCGAATGACTGCCCTGAAAGCCTTGGAAATGTTACCTCTTCATCCTCCTCCTCCTCCTCATCCTGTGCCACATCCTCTTCCATCATCGCCGAATTGTTTTTTCAAGGAGGCATAGAAGTGGGATAGTTAAGCTGAGAACGGCGTCATTGCCACTGGCCATGTTGGTGGAGTACTCAAAACAGCGCAACAAGGCACACAGGTCTCGCATGGAGGCCCAGTTATTGGTGGTGAAGTGGTGCTGTTCCGCAGAGCGACTCACGCGTGCGTGCTGCAGCTGAAACTCCACTATGGCCTGCTGCTGCTCGCACAGTCTTTCCAGCATGTGCAAGGTGGAGTTCCACCTTGTGGGCACGTCACATATGAGGCGGTGAGCGGGAAGGCCGAAGTTACGCTGCAGCGCTGCCAGGCGAGCAGCAGCAGGGTGAGAACGCCGAAAGTGCGCACAAACGGCCCGCACTTTCTGCAGCAGCTCTGACATATCGGGGTAGTTTTTAAGGAACCTCTGCACCACCAAATTCAGCACATGCGCCAGGCAAGGGATGTGCGTCAAACCGGCTAGGCCCAGAGCTGCTATGAGATTTCGCCCGTTATCGCACACCACCAGGCCGGGCTTGAGGCTCGCTGGCAGCAACCACTCATTTGTCTGCTGTTCCATGCTCCTCCACAACTCCTGCGCGGTGTGTGGTTTGTCCCCCAAACAGGCAAGTTGTAAAACTGCCTGCTGTCGTTTACCCCTGGCCGTGCTGAAGTTGGTGGTGAAGGTGTTACGCTGTCCGGATGAGGAGGCGGTAGAGGATGAGGAAGCGGAGTAGGAGGAGTTAGGAACAGGAGGCAAACTGAAGCGCCCTGCAATCCTCGGTGGTGGAAGGACATGCGCCAAATTGCTATCCGCCTCAGGCCCATCCGCCACTGCATTTACCCAGTGTGCCGTTAGGGAGATATAACGCCCCTGACCGTGCTTACTGGTCCACGTATCCGTAGTTAGGTGGACCTTGGCACAGATGGCGTTGCGCAGTGCACACCTGATTTTTTCCCCCACTTGGTTGTGCAGGGAAGGGATGGCTTGCCTGGAAAAGTAGTGGCGGCTGGGCACGACGTACTGTGGGACAGCCACCGACATAAGGTTTTTAAAACTGTGCGTCTCCACCAGACGGAATGACAGCATTTCAAAGGCCAAGAATTTTGAAATGCTGGCATTCAGGGCCAGGGATCGCGGGTGGGTAGGGGGGTACTTCCTCTTCCTCTCAAGTGTTTGGGAGATGGAAAGCTGAACGCTTCCACGGGACATTGTGGAGATGGTTGTTGGTGACCCAGGTGGTGGTGTTGCTGACAGATCGTCTGTTTGCGGGGTGGCAGGTGCCGGTATCACTACAGATGTGGCTGGAGCGGCCGAGACTGCAGCAGAAGAGGAAGCAGGATGAGCCAGAGACGTTTCTTGGTTTTGAAGGTGTGTACTCCACTGCAGCTCGTGCTTTGCACTTAGATGCCTGATCATGCAGGTTGTGCTCAGGTTGAGAAGGTTCATGCCTCGCTTCAAGCTCTGATTGCACAGGGTGCAAACCACTCGTGTCCTGTCATCAGCACATTTTCTAAAGAACTTCCACGCTAGAGAACTCCTTTGAGCTGACTTTGGTGCGCTCGTTCCCTTGCTGCGTTGGGCAGTAGCGGGCGTAGTGTCTAGGGCATGGCCGCTCCGCTTCTGCACCCTGCTCCCTCTTCTGCTGTGCTGGTGGCTCTGTGCGACCACCGCCTCTTCCTCCAAACTACTCAGTTCACCTGCATGACGTTCATTCCATGTGGGGTCGAGGACCTCATCGTCCTCCACATCATCTTCCACCCAGTCTTCACCCCTGCCCTCCTTGTCGGTCTCCACAATGCTGAACGCCGCAGCAGTTGGCACCTGCGTTTCGTCATCATCGGAGACGTGCTGCGATGATCCTTGCATGTACTCATCTTGAGGAATAAGTGGTTGGGCATCGCTGCACTCAATCTCTTCCACTTCTGGGGCAGGGCTAGGTGGATGGCCCTGGGAAACCCTGCTGACAGAGTCCTCAAAAAGAATAAGAGACTGCTGTATGGCTTGGGGCTCAGACTGCTGGCCTGATTTGCAAGGGGGTGAGGTGAAAGACGGTTGGACATTGGCTGCAGGTGCCAACTCTGACCTTTCTGCAGTAGACTGGGTGGGAGACAATGTGAAGGAACTGGAGGCACTGTCAGCAGCAAACCAATCTACTATCGCCTCAACTTGTTCTGGCCTCATCACTTCTAGGGGCGTTTGATGCCCTACCAAATACTGATGCAGGTTCTGTCGCCTACTCACACTTGAGGAAGGTGTTTCACTTGTGCGTGTAGCTGGCACAGATCGACCATGTCCTCTCCTTGCAACAGGAGCTCTACCAGCAGCACCACGACCCAGGCTACGGCCCTTATTTGACGGTCTCCTCATATTTCTGTAATTTAAGATCTTGCCCTAGAAAGGTTTTTATTGAATAGCGGAATAGAAAATATGATCCAAAAAAAGTGTATGTATATCACACGTACACAACCACACTAGGCCCCAATTACTATTGTTTGTACCCCTAAAAGGCTAGATGAGGAGTAGGGGGAGTATGGAACAGGCAGCACCCTCAAACCTTCAGAAGTATGAGATGAACCCCAACAACTTGGAAAGGTGGATCTCTCTCACACGTACCGACACAGACTATCCCGCAATTCAATTGATCCTCAAAGGTTTTTATTGAATAGCGGAATAGGAAATATGATCAAAAAAAGTGTATGTATCTCGCACGTACACAACCACACTAGGCCCCAATTACTATTGTTTGTACCCCTAAAAGGCTAGATGAGGAGTAGGGGGGGTATGGAACAGGCAGCACCCTCAAACCTTCAGAAGTATGAGATGAACCCCAACAACTTGGAAAGGTGGATCTCTCTCACACGTACCGACACAGACTATCCCGCAATTCAATTGATCCCCAAAGGTTTTTATTGAATAGCGGAATAGGAAATATGATCAAAAAAAGTGTATGTATCTCGCACGTACAGAAACACACTAGGCCCCAATTACTATTGTTTGTACACCTAAAAGGATGGATGAGGAGGAGGAGGAGTATGGAACAGGCAGCACCCTCAAAGCTTCAGAAGTATGAGATGAACCCCAAAAACTTGGAAAGGTGGATCTCACACGTACCGACACAGACTATTCCGCAATTTAATTGATCCCCAAAGGTTTTTATTGAATAGCGGAATAGGAAATATGATCAAAAAATGTGTATGTATCTCACACGTACAGAAGCACACTAGGCCCCAATTACTATTGTTTGTACACCTAAAAGGATGGATGAGGAGGAGGAGGAGTATGGAACAGGCAGCACCCTCAAAGCTTCAGAAGTATGAGATGAACCCCAAAAACTTGGAAAGGTGGATCTCACACGTACCGACACAGACTATCCCGCAATTTAATTGATCCCCAAAGGTTTTTATTGAATAGCGGAATAGGAAATATGATCAAAAAAAGTGTATGTATCTCGCACGTACACAACCACACTAGGCCCCAATTACTATTGTTTGTACCCCTAAAAGGCTAGATGAGGAGTAGGGGGGGTATGGAACAGGCAGCACCCTCAAACCTTCAGAAGTATGAGATGAACCCCAACAACTTGGAAAGGTGGATCTCTCTCACACGTACCGACACAGACTATCCCGCAATTCAATTGATCCTCAAAGGTTTTTATTGAATAGCGGAATAGGAAATATGATCAAAAAAAGTGTATGTATCTCGCACGTACACAACCACACTAGGCCCCAATTACTATTGTTTGTACCCCTAAAAGGCTAGATGAGGAGTAGGGGGAGTATGGAACAGGCAGCACCCTCAAACCTTCAGAAGTATGAGATGAACCCCAACAACTTGGAAAGGTGGATCTCTCTCACACGTACCGACACAGACTATCCCGCAATTCAATTGATCCTCAAAGGTTTTTATTGAATAGCGGAATAGGAAATATGATCAAAAAAAGTGTATGTATCTCGCACGTACACAACCACACTAGGCCCCAATTACTATTGTTTGTACCCCTAAAAGGCTAGATGAGGAGTAGGGGGGGTATGGAACAGGCAGCACCCTCAAACCTTCAGAAGTATGAGATGAACCCCAACAACTTGGAAAGGTGGATCTCTCTCACACGTACCGACACAGACTATCCCGCAATTCAATTGATCCCCAAAGGTTTTTATTGAATAGCGGAATAGGAAATATGATCAAAAAAAGTGTATGTATCTCACACGTACAGAAACACACTAGGCCCCAATTACTATTGTTTGTACACCTAAAAGGATGGATGAGGAGGAGGAGGAGTATGGAACAGGCAGCACCCTCAAAGCTTCAGAAGTATGAGATGAACCCCAAAAACTTGGAAAGGTGGATCTCACACGTACCGACACAGACTATTCCGCAATTTAATTGATCCCCAAAGGTTTTTATTGAATAGCGGAATAGGAAATATGATCAAAAAATGTGTATGTATCTCACACGTACAGAAGCACACTAGGCCCCAATTACTATTGTTTGTACACCTAAAAGGATGGATGAGGAGGAGGAGGAGTATGGAACAGGCAGCACCCTCAAAGCTTCAGAAGTATGAGATGAACCCCAAAAACTTGGAAAGGTGGATCTCACACGTACCGACACAGACTATCCCGCAATTTAATTGATCCCCAAAGGTTTTTATTGAATAGCGGAATAGGAAATATGATCAAAAAATGTGTATGTATCTCACACGTACAGAAGCACACTAGGCCCCAATTACTATTGTTTGTACACCTAAAAGGATGGATGAGGAGGAGGAGGAGTATGGAACAGGCAGCACCCTCAAAGCTTCAGAAGTATGAGATGAACCCCAAAAACTTGGAAAGGTGGATCTCACACGTACCGACACAGACTATCCCGCAATTTAATTGATCCCCAAAGGTTTTTATTGAATAGCGGAATAGGAAATATGATCAAAAAATGTGTATGTATCTCACACGTACAGAAGCACACTAGGCCCCAATTACTATTGTTTGTACACCTAAAAGGATGGATGAGGAGGAGGAGGAGTATGGAACAGGCAGCACCCTCAAAGCTTCAGAAGTATGAGATGAACCCCAAAAACTTGGAAAGGTGGATCTCACACGTACCGACACAGACTATCCCGCAATTTAATTGATCCCCAAAGGTTTTTATTGAATAGCGGAATAGGAAATATGATCAAAAAAAGTGTATGTATCTCGCACGTACAGAAACACACTAGGCCCCAATTACTATTGTTTGTACACCTAAAAGGATGGATGAGGAGGAGGAGGAGTATGGAACAGGCAGCACCCTCAAAGCTTCAGAAGTATGAGATGAACCCCAAAAACTTGGAAAGGTGGATCTCACACGTACCGACACAGACTATTCCGCAATTTAATTGATCCCCAAAGGTTTTTATTGAATAGCGGAATAGGAAATATGATCAAAAAATGTGTATGTATCTCACACGTACAGAAGCACACTAGGCCCCAATTACTATTGTTTGTACACCTAAAAGGATGGATGAGGAGGAGGAGGAGTATGGAACAGGCAGCACCCTCAAAGCTTCAGAAGTATGAGATGAACCCCAAAAACTTGGAAAGGTGGATCTCACACGTACCGACACAGACTATCCCGCAATTTAATTGATCCCCAAAGGTTTTTATTGAATAGCGGAATAGGAAATATGATCAAAAAAAGTGTATGTATCTCGCACGTACACAACCACACTAGGCCCCAATTACTATTGTTTGTACCCCTAAAAGGCTAGATGAGGAGTAGGGGGGGTATGGAACAGGCAGCACCCTCAAACCTTCAGAAGTATGAGATGAACCCCAACAACTTGGAAAGGTGGATCTCTCTCACACGTACCAACACAGACTATCCCCCAATTTAACTGATCCCCAAAGGTTTTTGATTAAATAGCGGAATAGAAAATATGATCCCAAAAAAGTGTATGTATATCACACGTACACAACCACACTAGGCCCCAATTACTATTGTTTGTACCCCTAAAAGGCTAGGAGTAGGGGGGAGTATGGAACAGGCAGCACCCTCAAACCTTCAGAAGTATGAGATGAACCCCAACAACTTGGAAAGGTGGATCTCTCTCACACGTACCAACACAGACTATCCCCCAATTTAACTGATCCCCAGAGGTTTTTGATTAAATAGCGGAATAGAAAATATGATCCCAAAAAAGTGTATGTATATCACACGTACACAACCACACTAGGCCCCAATTACTATTGTTTGTACCCCTAAAAGGCTAGGAGTAGGGGGAGTATGGAACAGGCAGCACCCTCAAACCTTCAGAAGTATGAGATGAACCCCAACAACTTGGAAAGGTGGATCTCTCTCACACGTACCAACACAGACTATCCCCCAATTTAACTGATCCCCAAAGGTTTTTGATTAAATAGCGGAATAGAAAATATGATCCCAAAAAAGTGTATGTATATCACACGTACACAACCACACTAGGCCCCAATTACTATTGTTTGTACCCCTAAAAGGCTAGGAGTAGGGGGAGTATGGAACAGGCAGCACCCTCAAACCTTCAGAAGTATGAGATGAACCCCAACAACTTGGAAAGGTGGATCTCTCTCACACGTACCAACACAGACTATCCCCCAATTTAACTGATCCCCAGAGGTTTTTGATTAAATAGCGGAATAGAAAATATGATCCCAAAAAAGTGTATGTATATCACACGTACACAACCACACTAGGCCCCAATTACTATTGTTTGTACCCCTAAAAGGCTAGGAGTAGGGGGGAGTATGGAACAGGCAGCACCCTCAAACCTTCAGAAGTATGAGATGAACCCCAACAACTTGGAAAGGTGGATCTCTCTCACACGTACCAACACAGACTATCCCCCAATTTAACTGATCCCCAGAGGTTTTTGATTAAATAGCGGAATAGAAAATATGATCCCAAAAAAGTGTATGTATATCACACGTACACAACCACACTAGGCCCCAATTACTATTGTTTGTACCCCTAAAAGGCTAGGAGTAGGGGGAGTATGGAACAGGCAGCACCCTCAAACCTTCAGAAGTATGAGATGAACCCCAACAACTTGGAAAGGTGGATCTCTCTCACACGTACCAACACAGACTATCCCCCAATTTAACTGATCCCCAAAGGTTTTTGATTAAATAGCGGAATAGAAAATATGATCCCAAAAAAGTGTATGTATATCACACGTACACAACCACACTAGGCCCCAATTACTATTGTTTGTACCCCTAAAAGGCTAGGAGTAGGGGGAGTATGGAACAGGCAGCACCCTCAAACCTTCAGAAGTATGAGATGAACCCCAACAACTTGGAAAGGTGGATCTCTCTCACACGTACCAACACAGACTATCCCCCAATTTAACTGATCCCCAGAGGTTTTTGATTAAATAGCGGAATAGAAAATATGATCCCAAAAAAGTGTATGTATATCACACGTACACAACCACACTAGGCCCCAATTACTATTGTTTGTACCCCTAAAAGGCTAGGAGTAGGGGGAGTATGGAACAGGCAGCACCCTCAAACCTTCAGAAGTATGAGATGAACCCCAACAACTTGGAAAGGTGGATCTCTCTCACACGTACCAACACAGACTATCCCCCAATTTAACTGATCCCCAGAGGTTTTTGATTAAATAGCGGAATAGAAAATATGATCCCAAAAAAGTGTATGTATATCACACGTACACAACCACACTAGGCCCCAATTACTATTGTTTGTACCCCTAAAAGGCTAGGAGTAGGGGGAGTATGGAACAGGCAGCACCCTCAAACCTTCAGAAGTATGAGATGAACCCCAACAACTTGGAAAGGTGGATCTCTCTCACACGTACCAACACAGACTATCCCCCAATTTAACTGATCCCCAGAGGTTTTTGATTAAATAGCGGAATAGAAAATATGATCCCAAAAAAGTGTATGTATATCACACGTACACAACCACACTAGGCCCCAATTACTATTGTTTGTACCCCTAAAAGGCTAGGAGTAGGGGGAGTATGGAACAGGCAGCACCCTCAAACCTTCAGAAGTATGAGATGAACCCCAACAACTTGGAAAGGTGGATCTCTCTCACACGTACCAACACAGACTATCCCCCAATTTAACTGATCCCCAGAGGTTTTTGATTAAATAGCGGAATAGAAAATATGATCCCAAAAAAGTGTATGTATATCACACGTACACAACCACACTAGGCCCCAATTACTATTGTTTGTACCCCTAAAAGGCTAGGAGTAGGGGGGAGTATGGAACAGGCAGCACCCTCAAACCTTCAGAAGTATGAGATGAACCCCAACAACTTGGAAAGGTGGATCTCTCTCACACGTACCAACACAGACTATCCCCCAATTTAACTGATCCCCAGAGGTTTTTGATTAAATAGCGGAATAGAAAATATGATCCCAAAAAAGTGTATGTATATCACACGTACACAACCACACTAGGCCCCAATTACTATTGTTTGTACCCCTAAAAGGCTAGGAGTAGGGGGAGTATGGAACAGGCAGCACCCTCAAACCTTCAGAAGTATGAGATGAACCCCAACAACTTGGAAAGGTGGATCTCTCTCACACGTACCAACACAGACTATCCCCCAATTTAACTGATCCCCAGAGGTTTTTGATTAAATAGCGGAATAGAAAATATGATCCCAAAAAAGTGTATGTATATCACACGTACACAACCACACTAGGCCCCAATTACTATTGTTTGTACCCCTAAAAGGCTAGGAGTAGGGGGAGTATGGAACAGGCAGCACCCTCAAACCTTCAGAAGTATGAGATGAACCCCAACAACTTGGAAAGGTGGATCTCTCTCACACGTACCAACACAGACTATCCCCCAATTTAACTGATCCCCAGAGGTTTTTGATTAAATAGCGGAATAGAAAATATGATCCCAAAAAAGTGTATGTATATCACACGTACACAACCACACTAGGCCCCAATTACTATTGTTTGTACCCCTAAAAGGCTAGGAGTAGGGGGAGTATGGAACAGGCAGCACCCTCAAACCTTCAGAAGTATGAGATGAACCCCAACAACTTGGAAAGGTGGATCTCTCTCACACGTACCAACACAGACTATCCCCCAATTTAACTGATCCCCAGAGGTTTTTGATTAAATAGCGGAATAGAAAATATGATCCCAAAAAAGTGTATGTATATCACACGTACACAACCACACTAGGCCCCAATTACTATTGTTTGTACCCCTAAAAGGCTAGGAGTAGGGGGGAGTATGGAACAGGCAGCACCCTCAAACCTTCAGAAGTATGAGATGAACCCCAACAACTTGGAAAGGTGGATCTCTCTCACACGTACCAACACAGACTATCCCCCAATTTAACTGATCCCCAGAGGTTTTTGATTAAATAGCGGAATAGAAAATATGATCCCAAAAAAGTGTATGTATATCACACGTACACAACCACACTAGGCCCCAATTACTATTGTTTGTACCCCTAAAAGGCTAGGAGTAGGGGGGAGTATGGAACAGGCAGCACCCTCAAACCTTCAGAAGTATGAGATGAACCCCAACAACTTGGAAAGGTGGATCTCTCTCACACGTACCAACACAGACTATCCCCCAATTTAACTGATCCCCAGAGGTTTTTGATTAAATAGCGGAATAGAAAATATGATCCCAAAAAAGTGTATGTATATCACACGTACACAACCACACTAGGCCCCAATTACTATTGTTTGTACCCCTAAAAGGCTAGGAGTAGGGGGAGTATGGAACAGGCAGCACCCTCAAACCTTCAGAAGTATGAGATGAACCCCAACAACTTGGAAAGGTGGATCTCTCTCACACGTACCAACACAGACTATCCCCCAATTTAACTGATCCCCAAAGGTTTTTGATTAAATAGCGGAATAGAAAATATGATCCCAAAAAAGTGTATGTATATCACACGTACACAACCACACTAGGCCCCAATTACTATTGTTTGTACCCCTAAAAGGCTAGGAGTAGGGGGAGTATGGAACAGGCAGCACCCTCAAACCTTCAGAAGTATGAGATGAACCCCAACAACTTGGAAAGGTGGATCTCTCTCACACGTACCAACACAGACTATCCCCCAATTTAACTGATCCCCAGAGGTTTTTGATTAAATAGCGGAATAGAAAATATGATCCCAAAAAAGTGTATGTATATCACACGTACACAACCACACTAGGCCCCAATTACTATTGTTTGTACCCCTAAAAGGCTAGGAGTAGGGGGAGTATGGAACAGGCAGCACCCTCAAACCTTCAGAAGTATGAGATGAACCCCAACAACTTGGAAAGGTGGATCTCTCTCACACGTACCAACACAGACTATCCCCCAATTTAACTGATCCCCAGAGGTTTTTGATTAAATAGCGGAATAGAAAATATGATCCCAAAAAAGTGTATGTATATCACACGTACACAACCACACTAGGCCCCAATTACTATTGTTTGTACCCCTAAAAGGCTAGGAGTAGGGGGAGTATGGAACAGGCAGCACCCTCAAACCTTCAGAAGTATGAGATGAACCCCAACAACTTGGAAAGGTGGATCTCTCTCACACGTACCAACACAGACTATCCCCCAATTTAACTGATCCCCAGAGGTTTTTGATTAAATAGCGGAATAGAAAATATGATCCCAAAAAAGTGTATGTATATCACACGTACACAACCACACTAGGCCCCAATTACTATTGTTTGTACCCCTAAAAGGCTAGGAGTAGGGGGGAGTATGGAACAGGCAGCACCCTCAAACCTTCAGAAGTATGAGATGAACCCCAACAACTTGGAAAGGTGGATCTCTCTCACACGTACCAACACAGACTATCCCCCAATTTAACTGATCCCCAAAGGTTTTTGATTAAATAGCGGAATAGAAAATATGATCCCAAAAAAGTGTATGTATATCACACGTACACAACCACACTAGGCCCCAATTACTATTGTTTGTACCCCTAAAAGGCTAGATGAGGAGTAGGGGGATTATGGAACAGGCAGCACCCTCAAACCTTCAGTATGAGATTGTGTTCACTGTACCCCACAAAGATTGAGTTCACTGCACCCCACAATGATTGTGTTCACTGCACCCCACAAAGATTGTGTTCACTGCACCTCACAAAGATTGTGTTCACTGTACCCCCCAAAGATTGTGTTCACTGCACCCCACAAAGATTCTGTTCACTGTACCCCACAAAGATTGTGTTCACTGCACCCCAAAAAGATTGTGTTCACTGCACCCCAAAAAGGATGTTGTTCACTGCACCCCAAAAAGGATGTTGTTCACTCCACCCCAAAAAGATTGTGTTCACTGCACCCCACAAAGATTGTGTTCACTGCACCCCAAAAAGATTGTGTTCACTGCACCCCAAAAATGATTTTGTTCACTGCACCCCAAAAAGGATTTTGTTCACTGCACCCCAAAAAGGATGTTGTTCACTCCACCCCAAAAAGATTGTGTTCACTGCACCCCAAAAAGATTGTGTTCACTGCACCCCACAAAGGATTTTGTTCACTGCACCCCAAAAAGATTGTGTTCACTGCACCCCAAAAAGGATGTTGTTCACTGCACCCCAAAAAGGATTTTGTTCACTGCACCCCAAAAAGATTGTGTTCACTGCACCCCACAAAGGATTTTGTTCACTGCACCCCACAAAGATTGTGTTCACTGCACACCAAAAAGGATTGTGTTCACTGCACCCCAAAAAGATTTTGTTCACTGCACCCCAAAAAGATTGTGTTCACTGCAGCCCAAAAAGATTGTGTTCACTGCAGCCCAAAAAGATTGTGTTCACTGCAGCCCAAAAAGATTGTGTTCACTGCAGCCCAAAAAGATTGTGTTCACTGCAGCCCAAAAAGATTGTGTTCACTGCAGCTCACACACAGAAAAATGGATGTGGATCACTGACACCTGCCTATCTCCAATCCCACACCACACAGCAATATCGATTGTAGTTTGTAGAACACAGTTTCCCTAAAATTCAGCAGACTCTGTCCCTAACAGGATTGAGAAGAGATCGTAGATCAGGATTGAGTGCAGATTCACCCCACCCCCCACACAGCAATATCGATTGTAGTTTGTAGAACACAGTTTCCCTAAAATTCAGCAGACTCTGTCCCTAACAGGATTGAGAAGAGATCGTAGATCAGGATTGAGTGCAGATTCACCCCACCCCCCACACAGCAATATCGATTGTAGTTTGTAGAAGACACTGACCCTATATAATTCAGCAGACTCTATCCCTAAAATGCCTACAACTCGCCCTGCCTAAACACTCCGACCTGTCCCTCAATTCTATCCGGACACAAATGGTTTTTTCCTGCCTATCTTTCCCTAATCAGCAGCCAGCACGTTGATGTGTGCTCTGTCCCTGAATCTAAGCAGCATAATGACGCCGCTGCGGCTGCCTCGAACTTATAAAGACTTGGTCACATGCTTCAGACGGCCAATCACAGCTACTGAGACATTTGCAGGCATGGCTGGGATGGCTTAAGGCACACCAGTTAAACGATTGTTGATTGGCTGTTGAAAGCCCGCCATGAAAAGAGCGCCAAAGCATGCAAAACCCGGAAATAAAACGACCGAACACGGATTTTTACCCGAACATACAGTAAAGTGTCCGTGTCCGTGTTCGGGTACAAAAAATCCAATTATTCGGTACGAACACGAATAATACAGTCCGTGTTCGCTCAACACTACTTCTGAAGATTTGAGGGTGCTGCCTGTTCCATACTCCTCCTCCTACTCCTCAACCATCCTTTTAGGGGTACAAACAATAGTAATTGGGGCCTAGTGTGGTGGTGTACGTGTGAGATACATACACTTTCTTTTTGATCATATTTTCTATTCCGCTATTCAATTAAAACCTTTGGGGATCAATTAAATTGCGTGATAGTCTGTGTCGGTACGTGTGAGATCCACCTTTCCAAGTTTTTGGGGTTCATCTCATACTTCTGAAGATTTGAGGGTGCTGCCTGTTCCATACTCCTCCTCCTACTGCTCAACCATCCTTTTAGGGGTACAAACAATAGTAATTGGGGCCTAGTGTGGTGGTGTACGTGTGAGATACATACACTTTCTTTTTGATCATATTTTCTATTCCGCTATTCAATTAAAACCTTTGGGGATCAATTAAATTGCGTGATAGTCTGTGTCGGTACGTGTGAGATCCACCTTTCCAAGTTTTTGGGGTTCATCTCATACTTCTGAAGATTTGAGGGTGCTGCCTGTTCCATACTCCTCCTCCTACTGCTCAACCATCCTTTTAGGGGTACAAACAATAGTAATTGGGGCCTAGTGTGGTGGTGTACGTGTGAGATACATACACTTTCTTTTTGATCATGCTATTCAATTAAAACCTTTGGGGATCAATTAAATTGCGTGATAGTCTGTGTCGGTACGTGTGAGATCCACCTTTCCAAGTTTTTGGGGGTTCATCTCATACTTCTGAAGATTTGAGGGTGCTGCCTGTTCCATACTCCTCCTCCTACTCCTCAACCATCCTTTTAGGGGTACAAACAATAGTAATTGGGGCCTAGTGTGGTGGTGTACGTGTGAGATACATACACTTTCTTTTTGATCATATTTTCTATTCCGCTATTCAATTAAAACCTTTGGGGATCAATTAAATTGCGTGATAGTCTGTGTCGGTACGTGTGAGATCCACCTTTCCAAGTTTTTGGGGTTCATCTCATACTTCTGAAGATTTGAGGGTGCTGCCTGTTCCATACTCCTCCTCCTACTCCTCAACCATCCTTTTAGGGGTACAAACAATAGTAATTGGGGCCTAGTGTGGTGGTGTACGTGTGAGATACATACACTTTCTTTTTGATCATATTTTCTATTCCGCTATTCAATTAAAACCTTTGGGGTTCAATTAAATTGCGTGATAGTCTGTGTCGGTACGTGTGAGATCCACCTTTCCAAGTTTTTGGGGTTCATCTCATACTTCTGAAGATTTGAGGGTGCTGCCTGTTCCATACTCCTCCTCCTACTCCTCAACCATCCTTTTAGGGGTACAAACAATAGTAATTGGGGCCTAGTGTGGCGGTGTACGTGTGAGATACATACACTTTCTTTTTGATCATATTTTCTATTCCGCTATTCAATTAAAACCTTTGGGGATCAATTAAATTGCGTGATAGTCTGTGTCGGTACGTGTGAGATCCACCTTTCCAAGTTTTTGGGGTTCACAGAAGGCCCGCCTATTCACGGAAACCTTACTGGATAATTACATGTCACAGTTGGTGGATTCCCCCACCAGAGAAAACGCAGTCCTGGATCTATTGCTCACTAATGACCCAGACATAATCTCGGAGGTAGGAGTCCAGGACAACCTGGGCTCTAGCGATCACAGGATGATCACATTTAGTGTAAATAACAACATAACAAGACAAGTGGGGAACATAAGAACCCTAAACTTCAGAAGGGCAAACTTTCCAAAATTGTACTCAATGATGGAAAAGGTAAACTGGGACCAAACCCTGGGATCCCTGACCACAGAGGAAAAATGGGAATGCTTTAGGAACATATTAGGCAAAGGCATCTTGCAGTGCATTCCTATGGGAAATAAATTTAGAAGAGACAAAGCCAAACCTGGCTGGCTAAACTGTAGCGTCATAAAACTTATTAGGGGGAAAAAATTGGCCTTCAAGAAGTATAAATCAGAGGGCACAGTATCGGCTTTCGAGCAATACAAGGAGGCAAATAAGAAAAGTAAACAAGAAATCAAGATGGCTAAAATCAACTTTGAGAGACAAATAGCGGAGGATAGTAAAAAAAACCCAAAGAAATTCTTTAAATATATCAACAGCAAAAAAACTAAGGCAGAGCATATTGCACACATAATTAACAATGATGGGAGGATGGTTACAGAGGACACTGAAAAAGCAACCGTGCTAAATGCTTTTTTCTCGTCAGTCTTTACACAGGAAAAGGAGGGGTACACTGACCATGACTGTATGGTTAGTAGTAATAAACAGGACTTGCCACCATGGCTAACAGAGGGGGAAATCAGGGAAAGGCTGGATAAACTTAACACAAACAAATCACCAGGACCGGATGGCATACATCCGAGAGTACTCAAGGAACTCAGTAAAGTTATATCGAGACCACTGTTCCTGATCTTTGCTGACAGTATTAGGACAGGAGATGTACCAGGGGATTGGAAGAAAGCTAACGTGATTCCAATATTCAAAAAGGGCCAGAGGCATATCCCGGGAAATTATAGGCCTGTCAGTTTGACATCAGTAGTATGTAAACTTCTGGAGGGGATGATAAGGGACTATATTGTAGAGTTTGCTAAGGACAACAACATCATCAGCAGTAATCAGCACGGGTTTACAAATGGGCGTTCTTGTCAAACCAATCTCCTTACATTCTACGAGGAGGTGAGCTGTGAGCTAGATAGGGGGAGACCAGTGGATGTGGTGTACTTGGATTTCGCTAAGGCGTTTGATACAGTTCCCCACAAGCGCTTAATTTATAAAATAAGGTCTGCAGGTATCGATAGCAGGGTTTGCTCTTGGATACGGAACTGGCTAAAAAGGCGGGTCCAAAGGGTAGTAATAAACAGCGCATACTCAGACTGGTCTGAGGTGGTAAGCGGGGTCCCCCAAGGCTCAGTCCTGGGACCAACCTTGTTCAATTTATTCATAAACAACATTGAGGTCGGGATCAGTAGTTCGATATCAGTTTTTGCAGAAGACACAAAATTGGGCAGGGCAATAACTTCACAACATGAAGCAGATATCCTGCAGAATGACCTGGACAAAATAACAGAGTGGGCAACGACATGGCAAATGAGGTTTAACGTGGAGAAGTGTAAGGTTTTGCACTTGGGGACTAAAAACATAAAATCACAATACACGTTAGGAGGGGAGCCCTTGGGGGAATCAAAAATGGAGAAGGATCTGGGAGTATTGGTTGATGATAGATTAGGAAACAGCATGCAATGTCAAGCGGCAGCTTCCAAAGCCAACAGAATATTAGCATGCATAAAGAAAGGGATGCATTCCAGAGATAAGACTATAATCCTTCCACTTTATAAAACTCTGGTCCGACCGCATCTGGAGTATTCCGTCCAGTTCTGGTCGCCAGTCCTCAGGAGGGATGTGTTGGAGCTGGAGAGAGTCCAGAGAAGGGCAACTAAACTAATTAGGGAATTGGAGGACCTTGACTATGAAGAGCGTCTACAATCGCTCGATTTATTCTCCCTGGAGAAGAGACGTCTGAGGGGGGACATGATAGCAATTTATAAATATCTTAATGGGGATCCCAGCTTAGAAAAAAAGCTGTTCATTCGAAGGGATTGCATGAGGACTCGAGGGCATACAATGCGATTAGAGGAGAAGCGTTTTAACCTCAGGCAACGCGGGGGGTTCTTTACGGTTAGGGCTACAAGATTGTGGAATTCTCTACCACAAGAGGTGGTTTCTGCGGGTAGTATGGTGGCTTTCAAAAGACTCTTAGACTTACATCTCAAGGATCAGAACATTCAGGGGTATGGGAGATGATTACAGCCACACATGCCTACACAGGTTGAACTGGATGGACTATTGTCTTTATTCAACCTCACCTACTATGTAACTATGTAACTATGTAACTTCTGAAGATTTGAGGGTGCTGCCTGTTCCATACTCCTCCTCCTACTGCTCAACGATCCTTTTAGGGGTACAAACAATAGTAATTGGGGCCTAGTGTGGTGGTGTACGTGTGAGATACATACACTTTCTTTTTGATCATATTTTCTATTCCGCTATTCAATTAAAACCTTTGGGGATCAATTAAATTGCGTTATAGTCTGTGTCGGTACGTGTGAGATCCACCTTTCCAAGTTTTTGGGGTTCATCTCATACTTCTGAAGATTTGAGGGTGCTGCCTGTTCCATACTCCTCCTCCTACTCCTCAACCATCCTTTTAGGGGTACAAACAATAGTAATTGGGGCCTAGTGTGGTGGTGTACGTGTGAGATACATACACTTTCTTTTTGATCATATTTTCTATTCCGCTATTCAATTAAAACCTTTGGGGATCAATTAAATTGCGTGATAGTCTGTGTCGGTATGTGTGAGATCCACCTTTCCAAGTTTTTGGGGTTCATCTCATACTTCTGAAGATTTGAGGGTGCTGCCTGTTCCATACTCCTCCTCCTACTCCTCAACCATCCTTTTAGGGGTACAAACAATAGTAATTGGGGCCTAGTGTGGTGGTGTACGTGTGAGATACATACACTTTCTTTTTGATCATATTTTCTATTCCGCTATTCAATTAAAACCTTTGGGGATCAATAAAATTGCGTGATAGTCTGTGTCGGTACGTGTGAGATCCACCTTTCCAAGTTTTTGGGGTTCATCTCATACTTCTGAAGATTTGAGGGTGCTGCCTGTTCCATACTCCTCCTCCTACTGCTCAACCATCCTTTTAGGGGTACAAACAATAGTAATTGGGGCCTAGTGTGGTGGTGTAAGTGTGAGATACATACACTTTCTTTTTGATCATATTTTCTATTCCGCTATTCAATTAAAACCTTTGGGGATCAATTAAATTGCGTGATAGTCTGTGTCGGTACGTGTGAGATCCACCTTTCCAAGTTTTTGGGGTTCATTTCATACTTCTGAAGATTTGAGGGTGCTGCCTGTTCCATACTCCTCCTCCTACTCCTCAACCATCCTTTTAGGGATACAAACAATAGTAATTGGGGCCTAGTGTGGTGGTGTACGTGTGAGATACATACACTTTCTTTTTGATCATATTTTCTATTCCGCTATTCAATTAAAACCTTTGGGGATCAATTAAATTGCGTGATAGTCTGTGTCGGTACGTGTGAGATCCACCTTTCCAAGTTTTTGGGGTTCATCTCATACTTCTGAAGATTTGACGGTGCTGCCTGTTCCATACTCCTCCTCCTACTCCTCAACCATCCTTTTAGGGGTACAAACAATAGTAATTGGGGCCTAGTGTGGTGGTGTACGTGTGAGATACATACACTTTCTTTTTGATCATATTTTCTATTCCGCTATTCAATTAAAACCTTTGGGGATCAATTAAATTGCGTGATAGTCTGTGTCGGTACGTGTGAGATCCACCTTTCCAAGTTTTTGGGGTTCATCTCATACTTCTGAAGATTTGAGGGTGCTGCCTGTTCCATACTCCTCCTCCTACTCCTCAACCATCCTTTTAGGGGTACAAACAATAGTAATTGGGGTCTAGTGTGGTGGTGTACGTGTGAGATACATACACTTTCTTTTTGATCATATTTTCTATTCCGCTATTCAATTAAAACCTTTTGGGATCAATTAAATTGCGTGATAGTCTGTATCGGTACGTGTGAGATCCACCTTTCCAAGTTTTTGGGGTTCATCTCATACTTCTGAAGATTTGAGGGTGCTGCCTGTTCCATACTCCTCCTCCTACTCCTCAACCATCCTTTTAGGGGTACAAACAATAGTAATTGGGGCCTAGTGTGGTGGTGTACGTGTGAGATACATACACTTTCTTTTTGATCATATTATCTATTCCGCTATTCAATTAAAACCTTTGGGGATCAATTAAATTGCGTGATAGTCTGTGTCGGTACGTGTGAGATCCACCTTTCCAAGTTTTTGGGGTTCATCTCATACTTCTGAAGATTTGAGGGTGCTGCCTGTTCCATACTCCTCCTCCTACTCCTCAACCATCCTTTTAGGGGTACAAACAATAGTAATTGGGGTCTAGTGTGGTGGTGTACGTGTGAGATACATACACTTTCTTTTTGATCATATTTTCTATTCCGCTATTCAATTAAAACCTTTGGGGATCAATTAAATTGCGTGATAGTCTGTATCGGTACGTGTGAGATCCACCTTTCCAAGTTTTTGGGGTTCATCTCATACTTCTGAAGATTTGAGGGTGCTGCCTGTTCCATACTCCTCCTCCTACTCCTCAACCATCCTTTTAGGGGTACAAACAATAGTAATTGGGGCCTAGTGTGGTGGTGTACGTGTGAGATACATACACTTTCTTTTTGATCATATTTTCTATTCCGCTATTCAATTAAAACCTTTGGGGATCAATTAAATTGCGTTGATAGTCTGTGTCGGTACGTGTGAGATCCACCTTTCCAAGTTTTTGGGGTTCATCTCATACTTTTGAAGATTTGAGGGTGCTGCCTGTTCCATACTCCTCCTCCTACTGCTCAACCATCCTTTTAGGGGTACAAACAATGGTAATTGGGGCCTAGTGTGGTGGTGTACGTGTGAGATACATACATTTTCTTTTTGATCATATTTTCTATTCCGGTATTCAATTAAAACCTTTGGGGATCAATTAAATTGCGTGATAGTCTGTGTCGGTACGTGTGAGATCCACCTTTCCAAGTTTTTGGGGTTCATCTCATACTTCTGAAGATTTGAGGGTGCTGCCTGTTCCATACTCCTCCTCCTACTCCTCAACCATCCTTTTAGGGGTACAAACAATAGTAATTGGGGCCTAGTGTGGTGGTGTACGTGTGAGATACATACACTTTCTTTTTGATCATATTTTCTATTCCGCTATTCAATTAAAACCTTTGGGGATCAATTAAATTGCGTGATAGTCTGTGTCGGTACGTGTGAGATCCACCTTTTCAAGTTTTTGGGGTTCATCTCATACTTCTGAAGATTTGAGGGTGCTGCCTGTTCCATACTCCTCCTCCTACTCCTCAACCATCCTTTTAGGGGTACAAACAATAGTAATTGGGGCCTAGTGTGGTGGTGTACGTGTGAGATACATACACTTTCTTTTTGATCATATTTTCTATTCCGCTATTCAATTAAAACCTTTGGGGATCAATTAAATTGCGTGATAGTCTGTGTCGGTACGTGTGAGATCCACCTTTCCAAGTTTTTGGGGTTCATCTCATACTTCTGAAGATTTGAGGGTGCTGCCTGTTCCATACTCCTCCTCCTACTCCTCAACCATCCTTTTAGGGGTACAAATAATAGTAATTGGGGCCTAGTGTGGTGGTGTACGTGTGAGATACATACACTTTCTTTTTGATCATATTTTCTATTCCGCTATTCAATTAAAACCTTTGGGGATCAATTAAATTGCGTGATAGTCTGTGTCGGTACGTGTGAGATCCACCTTTCCAAGTTTTTGGGGTTCATCTCATACTTCTGAAGATTTGAGGGTGCTGCCTGTTCCATACTCCTCCTCCTACTCCTCAACCATCCTTTTAGGGGTACAAACAATAGTAATTGGGGCCTAGTGTGGTGGTGTACGTGTGAGATACATACACTTTCTTTTTGATCATATTTTCTATTCCGCTATTCAATTAAAACCTTTGGGGATCAATTAAATTGCGTGATAGTCTGTGTCGGTACGTGTGAGATCCACCTTTCCAAGTTTTTGGGGTTCATCTCATACTTCTGAAGATTTGAGGGTGCTGCCTGTTCCATACTCCTCCTCCTACTGCTCAACCATCCTTTTAGGGGTACAAACAATAGTAATTGGGGCCTAGTGTGGTGGTGTACGTGTGAGATACATACACTTTCTTTTTGATCATATTTTCTATTCCGCTATTCAATTAAAACCTTTGGGGATCAATTCAATTGCGTGATAGTCTGTGTCGGTACGTGTGAGATCCACCTTTCCAAGTTTTTGGGGTTCATTTCATACTTCTGAAGATTTGAGGGTGCTGCCTGTTCCATACTCCTCCTCCTACTCCTCAACCATCCTTTTAGGGATACAAACAATAGTAATTGGGGCCTAGTGTGGTGGTGTACGTGTGAGATACATACACTTTCTTTTTGATCATATTTTCTATTCCGCTATTCAATTAAAACCTTTGGGGATCAATTAAATTGCGTGATAGTCTGTGTCGGTACGTGTGAGATCCACCTTTCCAAGTTTTTGGGGTTCATCTCATACTTCTGAAGATTTGAGGGTGCTGTCTGTTCCATACTCCTCCTCCTACTCCTCAACCATCCTTTTAGGGGTACAAACAATAGTAATTGGGGCCTAGTGTGGTGGTGTATGTGTGAGATACATACACTTTCTTTTTGATCATATTTTCTATTCCGCTATTCAATTAAAACCTTTGGGGATCAATTAAATTGCGTGATAGTCTGTGTCGGTACGTGTGAGATCCACCTTTCCAAGTTTTTGGGGTTCATCTCATACTTCTGAAGATTTGAGGGTGCTGCCTGTTCGATACTCCTCCTCCTACTCCTCAACCATCCTTTTAGGGGTACAAACAATAGTAATTGGGGTCTAGTGTGGTGGTGTACGTGTGAGATACATACACTTTCTTTTTGATCATATTTTCTATTCCGCTATTCAATTAAAACCTTTGGGGATCAATTAAATTGCGTGATAGTCTGTATCGGTACGTGTGAGATCCACCTTTCCAAGTTTTTGGGGTTCATCTCATACTTCTGAAGATTTGAGGGTGCTGCCTGTTCCATACTCCTCCTCCTACTCCTCAACCATCCTTTTAGGGGTACAAACAATAGTAATTGGGGCCTAGTGTGGTGGTGTACGTGTGAGATACATACACTTTCTTTTTGATCATATTTTCTATTCCGCTATTCAATTAAAACCTTTGGGGATCAATTAAATTGCGTGATAGTCTGTATCGGTACGTGTGAGATCCACCTTTCCAAGTTTTTGGGGTTCATCTCATACTTCTGAAGATTTGAGGGTGCTGCCTGTTCCATACTCCTCCTCCTACTCCTCAACCATCCTTTTAGGGGTACAAACAATAGTAATTGGGGCCTAGTGTGGTGGTGTACGTGTGAGATACATACACTTTCTTTTTGATCATATTTTCTATTCCGCTATTCAATTAAAACCTTTGGGGATCAATTAAATTGCGTTGATAGTCTGTGTCGGTACGTGTGAGATCCACCTTTCCAAGTTTTTGGGGTTCATCTCATACTTCTGAAGATTTGAGGGTGCTGCCTGTTCCATACTCCTCCTCCTACTGCTCAACCATCCTTTTAGGGGTACAAACAATGGTAATTGGGGCCTAGTGTGGTGGTGTACGTGTGAGATACATACACTTTCTTTTTGATCATATTTTCTATTCCGCTATTCAATTAAAACCTTTGGGGATCAATTAAATTGCGTGATAGTCTGTGTCGGTACGTGTGAGATCCACCTTTCCAAGTTTTTGGGGTTCATCTCATACTTCTGAAGATTTGAGGGTGCTGCCTGTTCCATACTCCTCCTCCTACTCCTCAACCATCCTTTTAGGGGTACAAACAATAGTAATTGGGGCCTAGTGTGGTGGTGTACGTGTGAGATACATACACTTTCTTTTTGATCATATTTTCTATTCCGCTATTCAATTAAAACCTTTGGGGATCAATTAAATTGCGTGATAGTCTGTGTCGGTACGTGTGAGATCCACCTTTCCAAGTTTTTGGGGTTCATCTCATACTTCTGAAGATTTGAGGGTGCTGCCTGTTCCATACTCCTCCTCCTACTCCTCAACCATCCTTTTAGGGGTACAAACAATAGTAATTGGGGCCTAGTGTGGTGGTGTACGTTTGAGATACATACACTTTCTTTTTGATCATATTTTCTATTCCGCTATTCAATTAAAACCTTTGGGGATCAATTAAATTGCGTGATAGTCTGTGTCGGTACGTGTGAGATCCACCTTTCCAAGTTTTTGGGGTTCATCTCATACTTCTGAAGATTTGAGGGTGCTGCCTGTTCCATACTCCTCCTCCTACTCCTCAACCATCCTTTTAGGGGTACCAACAATAGTAATTGGGGCCTAGTGTGGTGGTGTACGTGTGAGATACATACACTTTCTTTTTGATCATATTTTCTATTCCGCTATTCAATTAAAACCTTTGGGGATCAATTAAATTGCGTGATAGTCTGTGTCGGTACGTGTGAGATCCACCTTTCCAAGTTTTTGGGGTTCATCTCATACTTCTGAAGATTTGAGGGTGCTGCCTGTTCCATACTCCTCCTCCTACTCCTCAACCATCCTTTTAGGGGTACAAACAATAGTAATTGGGGTCTAGTGTGGTGGTGTACGTGTGAGATACATACACTTTCTTTTTGATCATATTTTCTATTCCGCTATTCAATTAAAACCTTTGGGGATCAATTAAATTGCGTGATAGTCTGTATCGGTACGTGTGAGATCCACCTTTCCAAGTTTTTGGGGTTCATCTCATACTTCTGAAGATTTGAGGGTGCTGCCTGTTCCATACTCCTCCTCCTACTCCTCAACCATCCTTTTAGGGGTACAAACAATAGTAATTGGGGCCTAGTGTGGTGGTGTACGTGTGAGATACATACACTTTCTTTTTGATCATATTTTCTATTCCGCTATTCAATTAAAACCTTTGGGGATCAATTAAATTGCGTGATAGTCTGTGTCGGTACGTGTGAGATCCACCTTTCCAAGTTTTTGGGGTTCATCTCATACTTCTGAAGATTTGAGGGTGCTGCCTGTTCCATACTCCTCCTCCTACTGCTCAACCATCCTTTTAGGGGTACAAACAATAGTAATTGGGGCCTAGTGTGGTGGTGTACGTGTGAGATACATACACTTTCTTTTTGATCATATTTTCTATTCCGCTATTCAATTAAAACCTTTGGGGATCAATTAAATTGCGTGATAGTCTGTGTCGGTACGTGTGAGATCCACCTTTCCAAGTTTTTGGGGTTCATCTCATACTTTTGAAGATTTGAGGGTGCTGCCTGTTCCATACTCCTCCTCCTACTGCTCAACCATCCTTTTAGGGGTACAAACAATAGTAATTGGGGCCTAGTGTGGTGGTGTACGTGTGAGATACATACACTTTCTTTTTGATCATATTTTCTATTCCGCTATTCAATTAAAACCTTTGGGGATCAATTAAATTGCGTGATAGTCTGTGTCGGTACGTGTGAGATCCACCTTTCCAAGTTTTTGGGGTTCATCTCATACTTCTGAAGATTTGAGGGTGCTGCCTGTTCCATACTCCTCCTCCTACTCCTCAACCATCCTTTTAGGGGTACAAACAATAGTAATTGGGGCCTAGTGTGGTGGTGTACGTGTGAGATACATACACTTTCTTTTTGATCATATTTTCTATTCCGCTATTCAATTAAAACCTTTGGGGATCAATTAAATTGCGTGATAGTCTGTGTCGGTACGTGTGAGATCCACCTTTCCAAGTTTTTGGGGTTCATCTCATACTTCTGAAGATTTGAGGGTGCTGCCTGTTCCATACTCCTCCTCCTACTCCTCAACCATCCTTTTAGGGGTACAAACAATAGTAATTGGGGCCTAGTGTGGTGGTGTACGTGTGAGATACATACACTTTCTTTTTGATCATATTTTCTATTCCGCTATTCAATTAAAACCTTTGGGGATCAATTAAATTGCGTGATAGTCTGTGTCGGTACGTGTGAGATCCACCTTTCCAAGTTTTTGGGGTTCATCTCATACTTCTGAAGATTTGAGGGTGCTGCCTGTTCCATACTCCTCCTCCTACTCCTCAACCATCCTTTTAGGGGTACAAACAATAGTAATTGGGGCCTAGTGTGGTGGTGTACGTTTGAGATACATACACTTTCTTTTTGATCATATTTTCTATTCCGCTATTCAATTAAAACCTTTGGGGATCAATTAAATTGCGTGATAGTCTGTGTCGGTACGTGTGAGATCCACCTTTCCAAGTTTTTGGGGTTCATCTCATACTTCTGAAGATTTGAGGGTGCTGCCTGTTCCATACTCCTCCTCCTACTCCTCAACCATCCTTTTAGGGGTACCAACAATAGTAATTGGGGCCTAGTGTGGTGGTGTACGTGTGAGATACATACACTTTCTTTTTGATCATATTTTCTATTCCGCTATTCAATTAAAACCTTTGGGGATCAATTAAATTGCGTGATAGTCTGTGTCGGTACGTGTGAGATCCACCTTTCCAAGTTTTTGGGGTTCATCTCATACTTCTGAAGATTTGAGGGTGCTGCCTGTTCCATACTCCTCCTCCTACTCCTCAACCATCCTTTTAGGGGTACAAACAATAGTAATTGGGGTCTAGTGTGGTGGTGTACGTGTGAGATACATACACTTTCTTTTTGATCATATTTTCTATTCCGCTATTCAATTAAAACCTTTGGGGATCAATTAAATTGCGTGATAGTCTGTATCGGTACGTGTGAGATCCACCTTTCCAAGTTTTTGGGGTTCATCTCATACTTCTGAAGATTTGAGGGTGCTGCCTGTTCCATACTCCTCCTCCTACTCCTCAACCATCCTTTTAGGGGTACAAACAATAGTAATTGGGGCCTAGTGTGGTGGTGTACGTGTGAGATACATACACTTTCTTTTTGATCATATTTTCTATTCCGCTATTCAATTAAAACCTTTGGGGATCAATTAAATTGCGTGATAGTCTGTGTCGGTACGTGTGAGATCCACCTTTCCAAGTTTTTGGGGTTCATCTCATACTTCTGAAGATTTGAGGGTGCTGCCTGTTCCATACTCCTCCTCCTACTGCTCAACCATCCTTTTAGGGGTACAAACAATAGTAATTGGGGCCTAGTGTGGTGGTGTACGTGTGAGATACATACACTTTCTTTTTGATCATATTTTCTATTCCGCTATTCAATTAAAACCTTTGGGGATCAATTAAATTGCGTGATAGTCTGTGTCGGTACGTGTGAGATCCACCTTTCCAAGTTTTTGGGGTTCATCTCATACTTTTGAAGATTTGAGGGTGCTGCCTGTTCCATACTCCTCCTCCTACTGCTCAACCATCCTTTTAGGGGTACAAACAATAGTAATTGGGGCCTAGTGTGGTGGTGTACGTGTGAGATACATACACTTTCTTTTTGATCATATTTTCTATTCCGCTATTCAATTAAAACCTTTGGGGATCAATTAAATTGCGTGATAGTCTGTGTCGGTACGTGTGAGATCCACCTTTCCAAGTTTTTGGGGTTCATCTCATACTTCTGAAGATTTGAGGGTGCTGCCTGTTCCATACTCCTCCTCCTACTCCTCAACCATCCTTTTAGGGGTACAAACAATAGTAATTGGGGCCTAGTGTGGTGGTGTACGTGTGAGATACATACACTTTCTTTTTGATCATATTTTCTATTCCGCTATTCAATTAAAACCTTTGGGGATCAATTAAATTGCGTGATAGTCTGTGTCGGTACGTGTGAGATCCACCTTTCCAAGTTTTTGGGGTTCATCTCATACTTCTGAAGATTTGAGGGTGCTGCCTGTTCCTTACTCCTCCTCCTACTGCTCAACCATCCTTTTAGGGGTACAAACAATAGTAATTGGGGCCTAGTGTGGTGGTGTACGTGTGAGATACATACACTTTCTTTTTGATCATATTTTCTATTCCGCTATTCAATTAAAACCTTTGGGGATCAATTAAATTGCGTGATAGTCTGTGTCGGTACGTGTGAGATCCACCTTTCCAAGTTTTTGGGGTTCATCTCATACTTCTGAAGATTTGAGGGTGCTGCCTGTTCCATACTCCTCCTCCTACTCCTCAACCATCCTTTTAGGGGTACAAACAATAGTAATTGGGGCCTAGTGTGGTGGTGTACGTGTGAGATACATACACTTTCTTTTTGATCATATTTTCTATTCCGCTATTCAATTAAAACCTTTGGGGATCAATTAAATTGCGTGATAGTCTGTGTCGGTACGTGTGAGATCCACCTTTCCAAGTTTTTGGGGTTCATCTCATACTTCTGAAGATTTGAGGGTGCTGCCTGTTCCATACTCCTCCTCCTACTCCTCAACCATCCTTTTAGGGGTACAAACAATAGTAATTGGGGCCTAGTGTGGTGGTGTACGTGTGAGATACATACACTTTCTTTTTGATCATATTTTCTATTCCGCTATTCAATTAAAACCTTTGGGGATCAATTAAATTGCGTGATAGTCTGTGTCGGTACGTGTGAGATCCACCTTTCCAAGTTTTTGGGGTTCATCTCATACTTCTGAAGATTTGAGGGTGCTGCCTGTTCCATACTCCTCCTTCTACTACTCAACCATCCTTTTAGGGGTACAAACAATAGTAATTGGGGCCTAGTGTGGTGGTGTACGTGTGAGATACATACACTTTCTTTTTGATCATATTTTCTATTCCGCTATTCAATTAAAACCTTTGGGGATCAATTAAATTGCGTGATAGTCTGTGTCGGTACGTGTGAGATCCACCTTTCCAAGTTTTTGGGGTTCATTTCATACTTCTGAAGATTTGAGGGTGCTGCCTGTTCCATACTCCTCCTCCTACTCCTCAACCATCCTTTTAGGGATACAAACAATAGTAATTGGGGCCTAGTGTGGTGGTGTACGTGTGAGATACATACACTTTCTTTTTGATCATATTTTCTATTCCGCTATTCAATTAAAACCTTTGGGGATCAATTAAATTGCGTGATAGTCTGTATCGGTACGTGTGAGATCCACCTTTCCAAGTTTTTGGGGTTCATCTCATACTTCTGAAGATTTGAGGGTGCTGCCTGTTCCATACTCCTCCTCCTACTCCTCAACCATCCTTTTAGGGGTACAAACAATAGTAATTGGGGCCTAGTGTGGTGGTGTACGTGTGAGATACATACACTTTCTTTTTGATCATATTTTCTATTCCGCTATTCAATTAAAACCTTTGGGGATCAATTAAATTGCGTGATAGTCTGTGTCGGTACGTGTGAGATCCACCTTTCCAAGTTTTTGGGGTTCATCTCATACTTCTGAAGATTTGAGGGTGCTGCCTGTTCCATACTCCTCCTTCTACTGCTCAACCATCCTTTTAGGGGTACAAACAATAGTAATTGGGGCCTAGTGTGGTGGTGTACGTGTGAGATACATACACTTTCTTTTTGATCATATTTTCTATTCCGCTATTCAATTAAAACCTTTGGGGATCAATTAAATTGCGTGATAGTCTGTGTCGGTACGTGTGAGATCCACCTTTCCAAGTTTTTGGGGTTCATTTCATACTTCTGAAGATTTGAGGGTGCTGCCTGTTCCATACTCCTCCTCCTACTCCTCAACCATCCTTTTAGGGATACAAACAATAGTAATTGGGGCCTAGTGTGGTGGTGTACGTGTGAGATACATACACTTTCTTTTTGATCATATTTTCTATTCCGCTATTCAATTAAAACCTTTGGGGATCAATTAAATTGCGTGATAGTCTGTGTCGGTACGTGTGAGATCCACCTTTCCAAGTTTTTGGGGTTCATCTCATACTTCTGAAGATTTGAGGGTGCTGCCTGTTCCATACTCCTCCTCCTACTCCTCAACCATCCTTTTAGGGGTACAAACAATAGTAATTGGGGTCTAGTGTGGTGGTGTACGTGTGACATACATACACTTTCTTTTTGATCATATTTTCTATTCCGCTATTCAATTAAAACCTTTGGGGATCAATTAAATTGCGTGATAGTCTGTATCGGTACGTGTGAGATCCACCTTTCCAAGTTTTTGGGGTTCATCTCATACTTCTGAAGATTTGAGGGTGCTGCCTGTTCCATACTCCTCCTCCTACTCCTCAACCATCCTTTTAGGGGTACAAACAATAGTAATTGGGGCCTAGTGTGGTGGTGTACGTGTGAGATACATACACTTTCTTTTTGATCATATTTTCTATTCCGCTATTCAATTAAAACCTTTGGGGATCAATTAAATTGCGTGATAGTCTGTGTCGGTACGTGTGAGATCCACCTTTCCAAGTTTTTGGGGTTCATCTCATACTTCTGAAGATTTGAGGGTGCTGCCTGTTCCATACTCCTCCTCCTACTGCTCAACCATCCTTTTAGGGGTACAAACAATAGTAATTGGGGCCTAGTGTGGTGGTGTACGTGTGAGATACATACACTTTCTTTTTGATCATATTTTCTATTCCGCTATTCAATTAAAACCTTTGGGGATCAATTAAATTGCGTGATAGTCTGTGTCGGTACGTGTGAGATCCACCTTTCCAAGTTTTTGGGGTTCATCTCATACTTTTGAAGATTTGAGGGTGCTGTCTGTTCCATACTCCTCCTCCTACTGCTCAACCATCCTTTTAGGGGTACAAACAATAGTAATTGGGGCCTAGTGTGGTGGTGTACGTGTGAGATACATACACTCTCTTTTTGATCATATTTTCTATTCCGCTATTCAATTAAAACCTTTGGGGATCAATTAAATTGCGTGATAGTCTGTGTCGGTACGTGTGAGATCCACCTTTCCAAGTTTTTGGGGTTCATCTCATACTTCTGAAGATTTGAGGGTGCTGCCTGTTCCATACTCCTCCTCCTACTCCTCAACCATCCTTTTAGGGGTACAAACAATAGTAATTGGGGCCTAGTGTGGTGGTGTACGTGTGAGATACATACACTTTCTTTTTGATCATATTTTCTATTCCGCTATTCAATTAAAACCTTTGGGGATCAATTAAATTGCGTGATAGTCTGTGTCGGTACGTGTGAGATCCACCTTTCCAAGTTTTTGGGGTTCATCTCATACTTCTGAAGATTTGAGGGTGCTGCCTGTTCCTTACTCCTCCTCCTACTGCTCAACCATCCTTTTAGGGGTACAAACAATAGTAATTGGGGCCTAGTGTGGTGGTGTACGTGTGAGATACATACACTTTCTTTTTGATCATATTTTCTATTCCGCTATTCAATTAAAACCTTTGGGGATCAATTAAATTGCGTGATAGTCTGTGTCGGTACGTGTGAGATCCACCTTTCCAAGTTTTTGGGGTTCATCTCATACTTCTGAAGATTTGAGGGTGCTGCCTGTTCCATACTCCTCCTCCTACTCCTCAACCATCCTTTTAGGGGTACAAACAATAGTAATTGGGGCCTAGTGTGGTGGTGTACGTGTGAGATACATACACTTTCTTTTTGATCATATTTTCTATTCCGCTATTCAATTAAAACCTTTGGGGATCAATTAAATTGCGTGATAGTCTGTGTCGGTACGTGTGAGATCCACCTTTCCAAGTTTTTGGGGTTCATCTCATACTTCTGAAGATTTGAGGGTGCTGCCTGTTCCATACTCCTCCTCCTACTCCTCAACCATCCTTTTAGGGGTACAAACAATAGTAATTGGGGCCTAGTGTGGTGGTGTACGTGTGAGATACATACACTTTCTTTTTGATCATATTTTCTATTCCGCTATTCAATTAAAACCTTTGGGGATCAATTAAATTGCGTGATAGTCTGTGTCGGTACGTGTGAGATCCACCTTTCCAAGTTTTTGGGGTTGATCTCATACTTCTGAAGATTTGAGGGTGCTGCCTGTTCCATACTCCTCCTCCTACTCCTCAACCATCCTTTTAGGGGTACAAACAATAGTAATTGGGGTCTAGTGTGGTGGTGTACGTGTGAGATACATACACTTTCTTTTTGATCATATTTTCTATTCCGCTATTCAATTAAAACCTTTGGGGATCAATTAAATTGCGTGATAGTCTGTATCGGTACGTGTGAGATCCACCTTTCCAAGTTTTTGGGGTTCATCTCATACTTCTGAAGATTTGAGGGTGCTGCCTGTTCCATACTCCTCCTCCTACTCCTCAACCATCCTTTTAGGGGTACAAACAATAGTAATTGGGGCCTAGTGTGGTGGTGTACGTGTGAGATACATACACTTTCTTTTTGATCATATTTTCTATTCCGCTATTCAATTAAAACCTTTGGGGATCAATTAAATTGCGTGATAGTCTGTGTCGGTACGTGTGAGATCCACCTTTCCAAGTTTTTGGGGTTCATCTCATACTTCTGAAGATTTGAGGGTGCTGCCTGTTCCATACTCCTCCTCCTACTCCTCAACCATCCTTTTAGGGGTACAAACAATAGTAATTGGGGCCTAGTGTGGTGGTGTACGTGTGAGATACATACACTTTCTTTTTGATCATATTTTCTATTCCGCTATTCAATTAAAACCTTTGGGGATCAATTAAATTGCGTTGATAGTCTGTGTCGGTACGTGTGAGATCCACCTTTCCAAGTTTTTGGGGTTCATCTCATACTTCTGAAGATTTGAGGGTGCTGCCTGTTCCATACTCCTCCTCCTACTCCTCAACCATCCTTTTAGGGGTACAAACAATAGTAATTGGGGCCTAGTGTGGTGGTGTACGTGTGAGATACATACACTTTCTTTTTGATCATATTTTCTATTCCGCTATTCAATTAAAACCTTTGGGGATCAATTAAATTGCGTGATAGTCTGTGTCGGTACGTGTGAGATCCACCTTTCCAAGTTTTTGGGGTTCATCTCATACTTCTGAAGATTTGAGGGTGCTGCCTGTTCCATACTCCTCCTCCTACTCCTCAACCATCCTTTTAGGGGTACAAACAATAGTAATTGGGGCCTAGTGTGGTGGTGTACGTGTGAGATACATACACTTTCTTTTTGATCATATTTTCTATTCCGCTATTCAATTAAAACCTTTGGGGATCAATTAAATTGCGTGATAGTCTGTGTCGGTACGTGTGAGATCCACCTTTCCAAGTTTTTGGGGTTCATCTCATACTTCTGAATAGGGTTGAGCGGACACCTAGATGTCCGTGTTCGACGGGTTCGGCCGAACTTTAAAAAAAAGTCCGGGTCCGTGTCCCGGACTTTTACCGAACTTTTCCCGGACACCGAACCCCATTGAAGTCAATGGGGACCCGAACTTTAAGGCACTAAAATGGCTCTAAAACACCAAAGGAAAGGGCTAGAGTGCTGCAAATGGCAGCAAAACGTAATTAAGAGCATGGCAAGTGCTCTGCAAACAAATGTGGATAGGGAAATAACTTAAAACAACAAAAAAAAACAGAAAAATAAAACAATGTTCTTCTTCATCTCTGAAGGACGAGGCCCATATGGAGTAGGAGGGAGGTTGAGGTGGTGGTGGATGTGGCGGTGACATAGGCGTGCGCACAGGGTGTGCTGGGTGTGCCTGGGCACACCCTAATCACCTAGGGCACATAGCATTGCCAGTGAGGAGATGGGAAAGATCTCCCTGGGACCTGCTCTGCTCTATTTCTCCTTGCCTACAGGTACATGGCCCCGATACATTACTCTCCCTGCTGGCAAACACATGCATGTGTATTTCAACTTTGGGGTGCACACCTTAATGCAATAGGCTGCGCACACCTATGGGCGGTGTAGGTGGAAGCGGCGGTGGAGGAGGACCAGGGCCGGATTAACAGCATCATGGGCTTGGTGCTGAGGATTTTGAAGGGCCTTAGGGCCGTGCCTTGCCATGCACCCAGAGGAGGAAGGGTGCAGCCATGCATGCCTAATTCAACATGGGATGCTGTCTCTGAAGCCCATAAACACATCCATGCATCGCCAACTGTCCCTCCTTGTCCGGCCTTCACGCTGTGTGGGGAGGTTCTGAGGGTGCTGCCTGGGGAAGCGAGCATAGAAGCCAGACTTCTGTGTTTACAAGTGACAGAAGAGCGGTAACAGTGAATATGGCCAACCCGGGGCCTATATAAAAGGTAGGGGCCTGGAGCTGCAGCTCCAATAGACCCTACATTAATCTGGCCCTGAGGAGGAGGACGAGGTAGCCAACACTGCTTCTTTTCACAAATTTTAAATGAGGGTACACCCCAAAAGAGTGAGAAAGAGCAAAAATGGAACAATGGGTGGGTAAGGTCGGTATCCATTGCTATTCTGCATAAGGTACGGAAAAGTCCCGTGGGATCCATGCCTGGTTCATTTTAATGAACGTGAGCTTGTCCACATTGTCTCTGGACAGGCGGCTGCGCTTGTCTGTTATAACGCCCCCAGCCGTGCTAAATACCCGTTCAGATAATACACTGGCTGCAGGGCACGCCAGCACCTCCAAGGCGTAAAGGGCAAGCTCAGGCCATGTGCCCAATTTGGAGACCCAGAAGTTGAAGGGGGCAGACCCGTCATTCACTACATGTAGGCGTGTGCACACATACTGCTCCACCATGTTGGTAAAATGCTGCCTCCTGCTAAGACGTTCCATCTGAGCTGCTGGTGCTGCTGTTTGTTGTGGCGTGCTGACAAAGCTTTTCCACATTTCGGCCATGCTAACCCTGCCTTCTGAGGTGCTGGCGGTGCCCTGGTTGCGTTGGCGACCTCCTCCTCCTCCTCCTCTGCCTTGTGCTTCCACTGTGGCCCCGCTGTCAGATGGGAATGCCAGCAGCATGGCGTCTACCAGCGTGCGCTTGTACTCGCGCATCTTGCGATCGCGCTCCAGTGAGTGAATTAAGGACGGTACGTTGTCCTTGTAACGGGGATCCAGCAGCGTGGCCACCCAGTAATCAGCACAAGTTAGAATGTGGGCAACTCGGCGGTCGTTGTGGAGACACTGCAGCATGTAATCGCTCATGTGTGCCAGGCTGCCCAGAGGCAACGAAAGGCTGTCCTCTGTGGGAGGTGTATGGTCCGTGTCCTCTGTATCCCCCCAGCCACGCACCAGTGATGGCCATGAGCTGGCCTGGGTGCCACCCTGCTGTGAACATGGTTCCATCTCCTCCTCCAGCTCCTCCTCCTCCTCATCCTCCTCATCCTCCAGAACTGTGCCCCTGCTGGACAATTGCGTCCCTGGCGTTTGCGTGTGCAGGAACCCACCCTCGGAGCCCCTTGCGAATGACTGCCCTGAAAGCCTTGGAAATGTTACCTCTTCATCCTCCTCCTCCTCCTCATCCTGTGCCACATCCTCTTCCATCATCGCCGAATTGTTTTTTCAAGGAGGCATAGAAGTGGGATAGTTAAGCTGAGAACGGCGTCATTGCCACTGGCCATGTTGGTGGAGTACTCAAAACAGCGCAACAAGGCACACAGGTCTCGCATGGAGGCCCAGTTATTGGTGGTGAAGTGGTGCTGTTCCGCAGAGCGACTCACGCGTGCGTGCTGCAGCTGAAACTCCACTATGGCCTGCTGCTGCTCGCACAGTCTTTCCAGCATGTGCAAGGTGGAGTTCCACCTTGTGGGCACGTCACATATGAGGCGGTGAGCGGGAAGGCCGAAGTTACGCTGCAGCGCTGCCAGGCGAGCAGCAGCAGGGTGAGAACGCCGAAAGTGCGCACAAACGGCCCGCACTTTCTGCAGCAGCTCTGACATATCGGGGTAGTTTTTAAGGAACCTCTGCACCACCAAATTCAGCACATGCGCCAGGCAAGGGATGTGCGTCAAACCGGCTAGGCCCAGAGCTGCTATGAGATTTCGCCCGTTATCGCACACCACCAGGCCGGGCTTGAGGCTCGCTGGCAGCAACCACTCATTTGTCTGCTGTTCCATGCTCCTCCACAACTCCTGCGCGGTGTGTGGTTTGTCCCCCAAACAGGCAAGTTGTAAAACTGCCTGCTGTCGTTTACCCCTGGCCGTGCTGAAGTTGGTGGTGAAGGTGTTACGCTGTCCGGATGAGGAGGCGGTAGAGGATGAGGAAGCGGAGTAGGAGGAGTTAGGAACAGGAGGCAAACTGAAGCGCCCTGCAATCCTCGGTGGTGGAAGGACATGCGCCAAATTGCTATCCGCCTCAGGCCCATCCGCCACTGCATTTACCCAGTGTGCCGTTAGGGAGATATAACGCCCCTGACCGTGCTTACTGGTCCACGTATCCGTAGTTAGGTGGACCTTGGCACAGATGGCGTTGCGCAGTGCACACCTGATTTTTTCCCCCACTTGGTTGTGCAGGGAAGGGATGGCTTGCCTGGAAAAGTAGTGGCGGCTGGGCACGACGTACTGTGGGACAGCCACCGACATAAGGTTTTTAAAACTGTGCGTCTCCACCAGACGGAATGACAGCATTTCAAAGGCCAAGAATTTTGAAATGCTGGCATTCAGGGCCAGGGATCGCGGGTGGGTAGGGGGGTACTTCCTCTTCCTCTCAAGTGTTTGGGAGATGGAAAGCTGAACGCTTCCACGGGACATTGTGGAGATGGTTGTTGGTGACCCAGGTGGTGGTGTTGCTGACAGATCGTCTGTTTGCGGGGTGGCAGGTGCCGGTATCACTACAGATGTGGCTGGAGCGGCCGAGACTGCAGCAGAAGAGGAAGCAGGATGAGCCAGAGACGTTTCTTGGTTTTGAAGGTGTGTACTCCACTGCAGCTCGTGCTTTGCACTTAGATGCCTGATCATGCAGGTTGTGCTCAGGTTGAGAAGGTTCATGCCTCGCTTCAAGCTCTGATTGCACAGGGTGCAAACCACTCGTGTCCTGTCATCAGCACATTTTCTAAAGAACTTCCACGCTAGAGAACTCCTTTGAGCTGACTTTGGTGCGCTCGTTCCCTTGCTGCGTTGGGCAGTAGCGGGCGTAGTGTCTAGGGCATGGCCGCTCCGCTTCTGCACCCTGCTCCCTCTTCTGCTGTGCTGGTGGCTCTGTGCGACCACCGCCTCTTCCTCCAAACTACTCAGTTCACCTGCATGACGTTCATTCCATGTGGGGTCGAGGACCTCATCGTCCTCCACATCATCTTCCACCCAGTCTTCACCCCTGCCCTCCTTGTCGGTCTCCACAATGCTGAACGCCGCAGCAGTTGGCACCTGCGTTTCGTCATCATCGGAGACGTGCTGCGATGATCCTTGCATGTACTCATCTTGAGGAATAAGTGGTTGGGCATCGCTGCACTCAATCTCTTCCACTTCTGGGGCAGGGCTAGGTGGATGGCCCTGGGAAACCCTGCTGACAGAGTCCTCAAAAAGAATAAGAGACTGCTGTATGGCTTGGGGCTCAGACTGCTGGCCTGATTTGCAAGGGGGTGAGGTGAAAGACGGTTGGACATTGGCTGCAGGTGCCAACTCTGACCTTTCTGCAGTAGACTGGGTGGGAGACAATGTGAAGGAACTGGAGGCACTGTCAGCAGCAAACCAATCTACTATCGCCTCAACTTGTTCTGGCCTCATCACTTCTAGGGGCGTTTGATGCCCTACCAAATACTGATGCAGGTTCTGTCGCCTACTCACACTTGAGGAAGGTGTTTCACTTGTGCGTGTAGCTGGCACAGATCGACCATGTCCTCTCCTTGCAACAGGAGCTCTACCAGCAGCACCACGACCCAGGCTACGGCCCTTATTTGACGGTCTCCTCATATTTCTGTAATTTAAGATCTTGCCCTAGAAAGGTTTTTATTGAATAGCGGAATAGAAAATATGATCCAAAAAAAGTGTATGTATATCACACGTACACAACCACACTAGGCCCCAATTACTATTGTTTGTACCCCTAAAAGGCTAGATGAGGAGTAGGGGGAGTATGGAACAGGCAGCACCCTCAAACCTTCAGAAGTATGAGATGAACCCCAACAACTTGGAAAGGTGGATCTCTCTCACACGTACCGACACAGACTATCCCGCAATTCAATTGATCCTCAAAGGTTTTTATTGAATAGCGGAATAGGAAATATGATCAAAAAAAGTGTATGTATCTCGCACGTACACAACCACACTAGGCCCCAATTACTATTGTTTGTACCCCTAAAAGGCTAGATGAGGAGTAGGGGGGGTATGGAACAGGCAGCACCCTCAAACCTTCAGAAGTATGAGATGAACCCCAACAACTTGGAAAGGTGGATCTCTCTCACACGTACCGACACAGACTATCCCGCAATTCAATTGATCCCCAAAGGTTTTTATTGAATAGCGGAATAGGAAATATGATCAAAAAAAGTGTATGTATCTCGCACGTACAGAAACACACTAGGCCCCAATTACTATTGTTTGTACACCTAAAAGGATGGATGAGGAGGAGGAGGAGTATGGAACAGGCAGCACCCTCAAAGCTTCAGAAGTATGAGATGAACCCCAAAAACTTGGAAAGGTGGATCTCACACGTACCGACACAGACTATTCCGCAATTTAATTGATCCCCAAAGGTTTTTATTGAATAGCGGAATAGGAAATATGATCAAAAAATGTGTATGTATCTCACACGTACAGAAGCACACTAGGCCCCAATTACTATTGTTTGTACACCTAAAAGGATGGATGAGGAGGAGGAGGAGTATGGAACAGGCAGCACCCTCAAAGCTTCAGAAGTATGAGATGAACCCCAAAAACTTGGAAAGGTGGATCTCACACGTACCGACACAGACTATCCCGCAATTTAATTGATCCCCAAAGGTTTTTATTGAATAGCGGAATAGGAAATATGATCAAAAAAAGTGTATGTATCTCGCACGTACACAACCACACTAGGCCCCAATTACTATTGTTTGTACCCCTAAAAGGCTAGATGAGGAGTAGGGGGGGTATGGAACAGGCAGCACCCTCAAACCTTCAGAAGTATGAGATGAACCCCAACAACTTGGAAAGGTGGATCTCTCTCACACGTACCGACACAGACTATCCCGCAATTCAATTGATCCTCAAAGGTTTTTATTGAATAGCGGAATAGGAAATATGATCAAAAAAAGTGTATGTATCTCGCACGTACACAACCACACTAGGCCCCAATTACTATTGTTTGTACCCCTAAAAGGCTAGATGAGGAGTAGGGGGAGTATGGAACAGGCAGCACCCTCAAACCTTCAGAAGTATGAGATGAACCCCAACAACTTGGAAAGGTGGATCTCTCTCACACGTACCGACACAGACTATCCCGCAATTCAATTGATCCTCAAAGGTTTTTATTGAATAGCGGAATAGGAAATATGATCAAAAAAAGTGTATGTATCTCGCACGTACACAACCACACTAGGCCCCAATTACTATTGTTTGTACCCCTAAAAGGCTAGATGAGGAGTAGGGGGGGTATGGAACAGGCAGCACCCTCAAACCTTCAGAAGTATGAGATGAACCCCAACAACTTGGAAAGGTGGATCTCTCTCACACGTACCGACACAGACTATCCCGCAATTCAATTGATCCCCAAAGGTTTTTATTGAATAGCGGAATAGGAAATATGATCAAAAAAAGTGTATGTATCTCACACGTACAGAAACACACTAGGCCCCAATTACTATTGTTTGTACACCTAAAAGGATGGATGAGGAGGAGGAGGAGTATGGAACAGGCAGCACCCTCAAAGCTTCAGAAGTATGAGATGAACCCCAAAAACTTGGAAAGGTGGATCTCACACGTACCGACACAGACTATTCCGCAATTTAATTGATCCCCAAAGGTTTTTATTGAATAGCGGAATAGGAAATATGATCAAAAAATGTGTATGTATCTCACACGTACAGAAGCACACTAGGCCCCAATTACTATTGTTTGTACACCTAAAAGGATGGATGAGGAGGAGGAGGAGTATGGAACAGGCAGCACCCTCAAAGCTTCAGAAGTATGAGATGAACCCCAAAAACTTGGAAAGGTGGATCTCACACGTACCGACACAGACTATCCCGCAATTTAATTGATCCCCAAAGGTTTTTATTGAATAGCGGAATAGGAAATATGATCAAAAAATGTGTATGTATCTCACACGTACAGAAGCACACTAGGCCCCAATTACTATTGTTTGTACACCTAAAAGGATGGATGAGGAGGAGGAGGAGTATGGAACAGGCAGCACCCTCAAAGCTTCAGAAGTATGAGATGAACCCCAAAAACTTGGAAAGGTGGATCTCACACGTACCGACACAGACTATCCCGCAATTTAATTGATCCCCAAAGGTTTTTATTGAATAGCGGAATAGGAAATATGATCAAAAAATGTGTATGTATCTCACACGTACAGAAGCACACTAGGCCCCAATTACTATTGTTTGTACACCTAAAAGGATGGATGAGGAGGAGGAGGAGTATGGAACAGGCAGCACCCTCAAAGCTTCAGAAGTATGAGATGAACCCCAAAAACTTGGAAAGGTGGATCTCACACGTACCGACACAGACTATCCCGCAATTTAATTGATCCCCAAAGGTTTTTATTGAATAGCGGAATAGGAAATATGATCAAAAAAAGTGTATGTATCTCGCACGTACAGAAACACACTAGGCCCCAATTACTATTGTTTGTACACCTAAAAGGATGGATGAGGAGGAGGAGGAGTATGGAACAGGCAGCACCCTCAAAGCTTCAGAAGTATGAGATGAACCCCAAAAACTTGGAAAGGTGGATCTCACACGTACCGACACAGACTATTCCGCAATTTAATTGATCCCCAAAGGTTTTTATTGAATAGCGGAATAGGAAATATGATCAAAAAATGTGTATGTATCTCACACGTACAGAAGCACACTAGGCCCCAATTACTATTGTTTGTACACCTAAAAGGATGGATGAGGAGGAGGAGGAGTATGGAACAGGCAGCACCCTCAAAGCTTCAGAAGTATGAGATGAACCCCAAAAACTTGGAAAGGTGGATCTCACACGTACCGACACAGACTATCCCGCAATTTAATTGATCCCCAAAGGTTTTTATTGAATAGCGGAATAGGAAATATGATCAAAAAAAGTGTATGTATCTCGCACGTACACAACCACACTAGGCCCCAATTACTATTGTTTGTACCCCTAAAAGGCTAGATGAGGAGTAGGGGGGGTATGGAACAGGCAGCACCCTCAAACCTTCAGAAGTATGAGATGAACCCCAACAACTTGGAAAGGTGGATCTCTCTCACACGTACCAACACAGACTATCCCCCAATTTAACTGATCCCCAAAGGTTTTTGATTAAATAGCGGAATAGAAAATATGATCCCAAAAAAGTGTATGTATATCACACGTACACAACCACACTAGGCCCCAATTACTATTGTTTGTACCCCTAAAAGGCTAGGAGTAGGGGGGAGTATGGAACAGGCAGCACCCTCAAACCTTCAGAAGTATGAGATGAACCCCAACAACTTGGAAAGGTGGATCTCTCTCACACGTACCAACACAGACTATCCCCCAATTTAACTGATCCCCAGAGGTTTTTGATTAAATAGCGGAATAGAAAATATGATCCCAAAAAAGTGTATGTATATCACACGTACACAACCACACTAGGCCCCAATTACTATTGTTTGTACCCCTAAAAGGCTAGGAGTAGGGGGAGTATGGAACAGGCAGCACCCTCAAACCTTCAGAAGTATGAGATGAACCCCAACAACTTGGAAAGGTGGATCTCTCTCACACGTACCAACACAGACTATCCCCCAATTTAACTGATCCCCAAAGGTTTTTGATTAAATAGCGGAATAGAAAATATGATCCCAAAAAAGTGTATGTATATCACACGTACACAACCACACTAGGCCCCAATTACTATTGTTTGTACCCCTAAAAGGCTAGGAGTAGGGGGAGTATGGAACAGGCAGCACCCTCAAACCTTCAGAAGTATGAGATGAACCCCAACAACTTGGAAAGGTGGATCTCTCTCACACGTACCAACACAGACTATCCCCCAATTTAACTGATCCCCAGAGGTTTTTGATTAAATAGCGGAATAGAAAATATGATCCCAAAAAAGTGTATGTATATCACACGTACACAACCACACTAGGCCCCAATTACTATTGTTTGTACCCCTAAAAGGCTAGGAGTAGGGGGGAGTATGGAACAGGCAGCACCCTCAAACCTTCAGAAGTATGAGATGAACCCCAACAACTTGGAAAGGTGGATCTCTCTCACACGTACCAACACAGACTATCCCCCAATTTAACTGATCCCCAGAGGTTTTTGATTAAATAGCGGAATAGAAAATATGATCCCAAAAAAGTGTATGTATATCACACGTACACAACCACACTAGGCCCCAATTACTATTGTTTGTACCCCTAAAAGGCTAGGAGTAGGGGGAGTATGGAACAGGCAGCACCCTCAAACCTTCAGAAGTATGAGATGAACCCCAACAACTTGGAAAGGTGGATCTCTCTCACACGTACCAACACAGACTATCCCCCAATTTAACTGATCCCCAAAGGTTTTTGATTAAATAGCGGAATAGAAAATATGATCCCAAAAAAGTGTATGTATATCACACGTACACAACCACACTAGGCCCCAATTACTATTGTTTGTACCCCTAAAAGGCTAGGAGTAGGGGGAGTATGGAACAGGCAGCACCCTCAAACCTTCAGAAGTATGAGATGAACCCCAACAACTTGGAAAGGTGGATCTCTCTCACACGTACCAACACAGACTATCCCCCAATTTAACTGATCCCCAGAGGTTTTTGATTAAATAGCGGAATAGAAAATATGATCCCAAAAAAGTGTATGTATATCACACGTACACAACCACACTAGGCCCCAATTACTATTGTTTGTACCCCTAAAAGGCTAGGAGTAGGGGGAGTATGGAACAGGCAGCACCCTCAAACCTTCAGAAGTATGAGATGAACCCCAACAACTTGGAAAGGTGGATCTCTCTCACACGTACCAACACAGACTATCCCCCAATTTAACTGATCCCCAGAGGTTTTTGATTAAATAGCGGAATAGAAAATATGATCCCAAAAAAGTGTATGTATATCACACGTACACAACCACACTAGGCCCCAATTACTATTGTTTGTACCCCTAAAAGGCTAGGAGTAGGGGGAGTATGGAACAGGCAGCACCCTCAAACCTTCAGAAGTATGAGATGAACCCCAACAACTTGGAAAGGTGGATCTCTCTCACACGTACCAACACAGACTATCCCCCAATTTAACTGATCCCCAGAGGTTTTTGATTAAATAGCGGAATAGAAAATATGATCCCAAAAAAGTGTATGTATATCACACGTACACAACCACACTAGGCCCCAATTACTATTGTTTGTACCCCTAAAAGGCTAGGAGTAGGGGGAGTATGGAACAGGCAGCACCCTCAAACCTTCAGAAGTATGAGATGAACCCCAACAACTTGGAAAGGTGGATCTCTCTCACACGTACCAACACAGACTATCCCCCAATTTAACTGATCCCCAGAGGTTTTTGATTAAATAGCGGAATAGAAAATATGATCCCAAAAAAGTGTATGTATATCACACGTACACAACCACACTAGGCCCCAATTACTATTGTTTGTACCCCTAAAAGGCTAGGAGTAGGGGGGAGTATGGAACAGGCAGCACCCTCAAACCTTCAGAAGTATGAGATGAACCCCAACAACTTGGAAAGGTGGATCTCTCTCACACGTACCAACACAGACTATCCCCCAATTTAACTGATCCCCAGAGGTTTTTGATTAAATAGCGGAATAGAAAATATGATCCCAAAAAAGTGTATGTATATCACACGTACACAACCACACTAGGCCCCAATTACTATTGTTTGTACCCCTAAAAGGCTAGGAGTAGGGGGAGTATGGAACAGGCAGCACCCTCAAACCTTCAGAAGTATGAGATGAACCCCAACAACTTGGAAAGGTGGATCTCTCTCACACGTACCAACACAGACTATCCCCCAATTTAACTGATCCCCAGAGGTTTTTGATTAAATAGCGGAATAGAAAATATGATCCCAAAAAAGTGTATGTATATCACACGTACACAACCACACTAGGCCCCAATTACTATTGTTTGTACCCCTAAAAGGCTAGGAGTAGGGGGAGTATGGAACAGGCAGCACCCTCAAACCTTCAGAAGTATGAGATGAACCCCAACAACTTGGAAAGGTGGATCTCTCTCACACGTACCAACACAGACTATCCCCCAATTTAACTGATCCCCAGAGGTTTTTGATTAAATAGCGGAATAGAAAATATGATCCCAAAAAAGTGTATGTATATCACACGTACACAACCACACTAGGCCCCAATTACTATTGTTTGTACCCCTAAAAGGCTAGGAGTAGGGGGAGTATGGAACAGGCAGCACCCTCAAACCTTCAGAAGTATGAGATGAACCCCAACAACTTGGAAAGGTGGATCTCTCTCACACGTACCAACACAGACTATCCCCCAATTTAACTGATCCCCAGAGGTTTTTGATTAAATAGCGGAATAGAAAATATGATCCCAAAAAAGTGTATGTATATCACACGTACACAACCACACTAGGCCCCAATTACTATTGTTTGTACCCCTAAAAGGCTAGGAGTAGGGGGGAGTATGGAACAGGCAGCACCCTCAAACCTTCAGAAGTATGAGATGAACCCCAACAACTTGGAAAGGTGGATCTCTCTCACACGTACCAACACAGACTATCCCCCAATTTAACTGATCCCCAGAGGTTTTTGATTAAATAGCGGAATAGAAAATATGATCCCAAAAAAGTGTATGTATATCACACGTACACAACCACACTAGGCCCCAATTACTATTGTTTGTACCCCTAAAAGGCTAGGAGTAGGGGGGAGTATGGAACAGGCAGCACCCTCAAACCTTCAGAAGTATGAGATGAACCCCAACAACTTGGAAAGGTGGATCTCTCTCACACGTACCAACACAGACTATCCCCCAATTTAACTGATCCCCAGAGGTTTTTGATTAAATAGCGGAATAGAAAATATGATCCCAAAAAAGTGTATGTATATCACACGTACACAACCACACTAGGCCCCAATTACTATTGTTTGTACCCCTAAAAGGCTAGGAGTAGGGGGAGTATGGAACAGGCAGCACCCTCAAACCTTCAGAAGTATGAGATGAACCCCAACAACTTGGAAAGGTGGATCTCTCTCACACGTACCAACACAGACTATCCCCCAATTTAACTGATCCCCAAAGGTTTTTGATTAAATAGCGGAATAGAAAATATGATCCCAAAAAAGTGTATGTATATCACACGTACACAACCACACTAGGCCCCAATTACTATTGTTTGTACCCCTAAAAGGCTAGGAGTAGGGGGAGTATGGAACAGGCAGCACCCTCAAACCTTCAGAAGTATGAGATGAACCCCAACAACTTGGAAAGGTGGATCTCTCTCACACGTACCAACACAGACTATCCCCCAATTTAACTGATCCCCAGAGGTTTTTGATTAAATAGCGGAATAGAAAATATGATCCCAAAAAAGTGTATGTATATCACACGTACACAACCACACTAGGCCCCAATTACTATTGTTTGTACCCCTAAAAGGCTAGGAGTAGGGGGAGTATGGAACAGGCAGCACCCTCAAACCTTCAGAAGTATGAGATGAACCCCAACAACTTGGAAAGGTGGATCTCTCTCACACGTACCAACACAGACTATCCCCCAATTTAACTGATCCCCAGAGGTTTTTGATTAAATAGCGGAATAGAAAATATGATCCCAAAAAAGTGTATGTATATCACACGTACACAACCACACTAGGCCCCAATTACTATTGTTTGTACCCCTAAAAGGCTAGGAGTAGGGGGAGTATGGAACAGGCAGCACCCTCAAACCTTCAGAAGTATGAGATGAACCCCAACAACTTGGAAAGGTGGATCTCTCTCACACGTACCAACACAGACTATCCCCCAATTTAACTGATCCCCAGAGGTTTTTGATTAAATAGCGGAATAGAAAATATGATCCCAAAAAAGTGTATGTATATCACACGTACACAACCACACTAGGCCCCAATTACTATTGTTTGTACCCCTAAAAGGCTAGGAGTAGGGGGGAGTATGGAACAGGCAGCACCCTCAAACCTTCAGAAGTATGAGATGAACCCCAACAACTTGGAAAGGTGGATCTCTCTCACACGTACCAACACAGACTATCCCCCAATTTAACTGATCCCCAAAGGTTTTTGATTAAATAGCGGAATAGAAAATATGATCCCAAAAAAGTGTATGTATATCACACGTACACAACCACACTAGGCCCCAATTACTATTGTTTGTACCCCTAAAAGGCTAGATGAGGAGTAGGGGGATTATGGAACAGGCAGCACCCTCAAACCTTCAGTATGAGATTGTGTTCACTGTACCCCACAAAGATTGAGTTCACTGCACCCCACAATGATTGTGTTCACTGCACCCCACAAAGATTGTGTTCACTGCACCTCACAAAGATTGTGTTCACTGTACCCCCCAAAGATTGTGTTCACTGCACCCCACAAAGATTCTGTTCACTGTACCCCACAAAGATTGTGTTCACTGCACCCCAAAAAGATTGTGTTCACTGCACCCCAAAAAGGATGTTGTTCACTGCACCCCAAAAAGGATGTTGTTCACTCCACCCCAAAAAGATTGTGTTCACTGCACCCCACAAAGATTGTGTTCACTGCACCCCAAAAAGATTGTGTTCACTGCACCCCAAAAATGATTTTGTTCACTGCACCCCAAAAAGGATTTTGTTCACTGCACCCCAAAAAGGATGTTGTTCACTCCACCCCAAAAAGATTGTGTTCACTGCACCCCAAAAAGATTGTGTTCACTGCACCCCACAAAGGATTTTGTTCACTGCACCCCAAAAAGATTGTGTTCACTGCACCCCAAAAAGGATGTTGTTCACTGCACCCCAAAAAGGATTTTGTTCACTGCACCCCAAAAAGATTGTGTTCACTGCACCCCACAAAGGATTTTGTTCACTGCACCCCACAAAGATTGTGTTCACTGCACACCAAAAAGGATTGTGTTCACTGCACCCCAAAAAGATTTTGTTCACTGCACCCCAAAAAGATTGTGTTCACTGCAGCCCAAAAAGATTGTGTTCACTGCAGCCCAAAAAGATTGTGTTCACTGCAGCCCAAAAAGATTGTGTTCACTGCAGCCCAAAAAGATTGTGTTCACTGCAGCCCAAAAAGATTGTGTTCACTGCAGCTCACACACAGAAAAATGGATGTGGATCACTGACACCTGCCTATCTCCAATCCCACACCACACAGCAATATCGATTGTAGTTTGTAGAACACAGTTTCCCTAAAATTCAGCAGACTCTGTCCCTAACAGGATTGAGAAGAGATCGTAGATCAGGATTGAGTGCAGATTCACCCCACCCCCCACACAGCAATATCGATTGTAGTTTGTAGAACACAGTTTCCCTAAAATTCAGCAGACTCTGTCCCTAACAGGATTGAGAAGAGATCGTAGATCAGGATTGAGTGCAGATTCACCCCACCCCCCACACAGCAATATCGATTGTAGTTTGTAGAAGACACTGACCCTATATAATTCAGCAGACTCTATCCCTAAAATGCCTACAACTCGCCCTGCCTAAACACTCCGACCTGTCCCTCAATTCTATCCGGACACAAATGGTTTTTTCCTGCCTATCTTTCCCTAATCAGCAGCCAGCACGTTGATGTGTGCTCTGTCCCTGAATCTAAGCAGCATAATGACGCCGCTGCGGCTGCCTCGAACTTATAAAGACTTGGTCACATGCTTCAGACGGCCAATCACAGCTACTGAGACATTTGCAGGCATGGCTGGGATGGCTTAAGGCACACCAGTTAAACGATTGTTGATTGGCTGTTGAAAGCCCGCCATGAAAAGAGCGCCAAAGCATGCAAAACCCGGAAATAAAACGACCGAACACGGATTTTTACCCGAACATACAGTAAAGTGTCCGTGTCCGTGTTCGGGTACAAAAAATCCAATTATTCGGTACGAACACGAATAATACAGTCCGTGTTCGCTCAACACTACTTCTGAAGATTTGAGGGTGCTGCCTGTTCCATACTCCTCCTCCTACTCCTCAACCATCCTTTTAGGGGTACAAACAATAGTAATTGGGGCCTAGTGTGGTGGTGTACGTGTGAGATACATACACTTTCTTTTTGATCATATTTTCTATTCCGCTATTCAATTAAAACCTTTGGGGATCAATTAAATTGCGTGATAGTCTGTGTCGGTACGTGTGAGATCCACCTTTCCAAGTTTTTGGGGTTCATCTCATACTTCTGAAGATTTGAGGGTGCTGCCTGTTCCATACTCCTCCTCCTACTGCTCAACCATCCTTTTAGGGGTACAAACAATAGTAATTGGGGCCTAGTGTGGTGGTGTACGTGTGAGATACATACACTTTCTTTTTGATCATATTTTCTATTCCGCTATTCAATTAAAACCTTTGGGGATCAATTAAATTGCGTGATAGTCTGTGTCGGTACGTGTGAGATCCACCTTTCCAAGTTTTTGGGGTTCATCTCATACTTCTGAAGATTTGAGGGTGCTGCCTGTTCCATACTCCTCCTCCTACTGCTCAACCATCCTTTTAGGGGTACAAACAATAGTAATTGGGGCCTAGTGTGGTGGTGTACGTGTGAGATACATACACTTTCTTTTTGATCATGCTATTCAATTAAAACCTTTGGGGATCAATTAAATTGCGTGATAGTCTGTGTCGGTACGTGTGAGATCCACCTTTCCAAGTTTTTGGGGTTCATCTCATACTTCTGAAGATTTGAGGGTGCTGCCTGTTCCATACTCCTCCTCCTACTCCTCAGCCATCCTTTTAGGGGTACAAACAATAGTAATTGGGGCCTAGTGTGGTGGTGTACGTGTGAGATACATACACTTTCTTTTTGATCATATTTTCTATTCCGCTATTCAATTAAAACCTTTGGGGATCAATTAAATTGCGTGATAGTCTGTGTCGGTACGTGTGAGATCCACCTTTCCAAGTTTTTGGGGTTCATCTCATACTTCTGAAGATTTGAGGGTGCTGCCTGTTCCATACTCCTCCTCCTACTCCTCAACCATCCTTTTAGGGGTACAAACAATAGTAATTGGGGCCTAGTGTGGTGGTGTACGTGTGAGATACATACACTTTCTTTTTGATCATATTTTCTATTCCGCTATTCAATTAAAACCTTTGGGGTTCAATTAAATTGCGTGATAGTCTGTGTCGGTACGTGTGAGATCCACCTTTCCAAGTTTTTGGGGTTCATCTCATACTTCTGAAGATTTGAGGGTGCTGCCTGTTCCATACTCCTCCTCCTACTCCTCAACCATCCTTTTAGGGGTACAAACAATAGTAATTGGGGCCTAGTGTGGCGGTGTACGTGTGAGATACATACACTTTCTTTTTGATCATATTTTCTATTCCGCTATTCAATTAAAACCTTTGGGGATCAATTAAATTGCGTGATAGTCTGTGTCGGTACGTGTGAGATCCACCTTTCCAAGTTTTTGGGGTTCACAGAAGGCCCGCCTATTCACGGAAACCTTACTGGATAATTACATGTCACAGTTGGTGGATTCCCCCACCAGAGAAAACGCAGTCCTGGATCTATTGCTCACTAATGACCCAGACATAATCTCGGAGGTAGGAGTCCAGGACAACCTGGGCTCTAGCGATCACAGGATGATCACATTTAGTGTAAATAACAACATAACAAGACAAGTGGGGAACATAAGAACCCTAAACTTCAGAAGGGCAAACTTTCCAAAATTGTACTCAATGATGGAAAAGGTAAACTGGGACCAAACCCTGGGATCCCTGACCACAGAGGAAAAATGGGAATGCTTTAGGAACATATTAGGCAAAGGCATCTTGCAGTGCATTCCTATGGGAAATAAATTTAGAAGAGACAAAGCCAAACCTGGCTGGCTAAACTGTAGCGTCATAAAACTTATTAGGGGGAAAAAATTGGCCTTCAAGAAGTATAAATCAGAGGGCACAGTATCGGCTTTCGAGCAATACAAGGAGGCAAATAAGAAAAGTAAACAAGAAATCAAGATGGCTAAAATCAACTTTGAGAGACAAATAGCGGAGGATAGTAAAAAAAACCCAAAGAAATTCTTTAAATATATCAACAGCAAAAAAACTAAGGCAGAGCATATTGCACACATAATTAACAATGATGGGAGGATGGTTACAGAGGACACTGAAAAAGCAACCGTGCTAAATGCTTTTTTCTCGTCAGTCTTTACACAGGAAAAGGAGGGGTACACTGACCATGACTGTATGGTTAGTAGTAATAAACAGGACTTGCCACCATGGCTAACAGAGGGGGAAATCAGGGAAAGGCTGGATAAACTTAACACAAACAAATCACCAGGACCGGATGGCATACATCCGAGAGTACTCAAGGAACTCAGTAAAGTTATATCGAGACCACTGTTCCTGATCTTTGCTGACAGTATTAGGACAGGAGATGTACCAGGGGATTGGAAGAAAGCTAACGTGATTCCAATATTCAAAAAGGGCCAGAGGCATATCCCGGGAAATTATAGGCCTGTCAGTTTGACATCAGTAGTATGTAAACTTCTGGAGGGGATGATAAGGGACTATATTGTAGAGTTTGCTAAGGACAACAACATCATCAGCAGTAATCAGCACGGGTTTACAAATGGGCGTTCTTGTCAAACCAATCTCCTTACATTCTACGAGGAGGTGAGCTGTGAGCTAGATAGGGGGAGACCAGTGGATGTGGTGTACTTGGATTTCGCTAAGGCGTTTGATACAGTTCCCCACAAGCGCTTAATTTATAAAATAAGGTCTGCAGGTATCGATAGCAGGGTTTGCTCTTGGATACGGAACTGGCTAAAAAGGCGGGTCCAAAGGGTAGTAATAAACAGCGCATACTCAGACTGGTCTGAGGTGGTAAGCGGGGTCCCCCAAGGCTCAGTCCTGGGACCAACCTTGTTCAATTTATTCATAAACAACATTGAGGTCGGGATCAGTAGTTCGATATCAGTTTTTGCAGAAGACACAAAATTGGGCAGGGCAATAACTTCACAACATGAAGCAGATATCCTGCAGAATGACCTGGACAAAATAACAGAGTGGGCAACGACATGGCAAATGAGGTTTAACGTGGAGAAGTGTAAGGTTTTGCACTTGGGGACTAAAAACATAAAATCACAATACACGTTAGGAGGGGAGCCCTTGGGGGAATCAAAAATGGAGAAGGATCTGGGAGTATTGGTTGATGATAGATTAGGAAACAGCATGCAATGTCAAGCGGCAGCTTCCAAAGCCAACAGAATATTAGCATGCATAAAGAAAGGGATGCATTCCAGAGATAAGACTATAATCCTTCCACTTTATAAAACTCTGGTCCGACCGCATCTGGAGTATTCCGTCCAGTTCTGGTCGCCAGTCCTCAGGAGGGATGTGTTGGAGCTGGAGAGAGTCCAGAGAAGGGCAACTAAACTAATTAGGGAATTGGAGGAAATAGTTGAGAAAGGATCGCCGGAAGGAGATCCTCCCTGTAAGGGGCGTGGCTGAGGATATGGCGCCGTGAGACAACTCGTGGCGGGGCTCCGTGTGCGCTGGTGAGCGGCCGCTCTGGGGAAAGAAGCCGGCGTTCCCTACAGGACACAGCAGTTGCTCAATCCAGAGGAGTGAGGGGAGAGAACGGGAGTCAGACAGCCTGGTGAGCCAAAGGAGCAACCCGGGATCCGTATCGCCCTGCTGTTAAACACAGAGCCGAATCGATCCCTGGAGGTCCGCAGCGAGCCGTACCTAGTTAGAGGAGAGTCTGATGCCAAGGTGATCAGAAGCAGCCCCAGACATCACTTCGGAACTGTAAGTGAATTTCCTTAAAATAATATTTCTCTAAAAGGGGGAACTGACTCCTGAGAAAACAGCCGAAGCAATACACTGGGTGGACAAAAGCTGTATTCTGGTCTATGAGTGGGGAAGGGGAGAGAGCGGCTGTTAACACGCCGGTGAGACATACAGACATTTCTCAGTACTTTATTCGAACCCCCCCCACACAAGAAGAAAGTGTTTCTTATTCCAAAATGGCACAGACACGCTCGGGGTCGGCTAATATAAATGCCTCAAAAAAAACTGGCAGTAATCAACGGGAACCTGCTGAAATCCCATTAGGGAATCTCAATCAGCAAGGGACAGACAAAAACACGCAGAGAACTGACTCCCCTACCCCCCAAAACTCCCGAACACAGGACAGTTTAAACGTGGAGTTGAAAGACTTATTGGCAGCTATACCCACAAAACAGGACATGTCGGAAATGGCATCCTCAATTGTCCTGGCATTGACACAAGAAATCAATTCTCTTAAAGGACAGATGGATGCAATGTCTAAAAAAATAGAAACGGTGGAAGTGGAGACAAACGCTTTAAATGCTAGAGTGGTTCATATGGAAGACACACATAAAAATTTTGCTAGGCAATTACTGATCTTGAAACTCCAACAAGACGATGGGGAGAACAGAAACAGAAGGAACAATATACGCCTTCGGGGGTTAACGGACGCAGTGCAAGGCCCAGATTTAAAAACTAAAGTAATGGCTATATTAAATATATTCTTAGAAACCACTCAAAATGAGGAGATAGAAATAGACCGAGTCCATCGGGTTAAAGCCCCCAGAAGCATGGGAACAGACTTTCCCCAGGACGTCCTTATAAGGATCCATTACTTTTCAATTAAGGAAAGAATTATGAAAAACGCATGGAGAAAAGGCCCACTTGATTATGAAGGTTCAACAATACGGCTGTTACCGGACCTATCAAGACAGACACTTAGGATGAGAGCAACCTTAAAACCAGTTTTGGAAACCATACAGAACGCTGGGGCCAAATACTATTGGGGCCACCCTTTCCATTTAATTGTGGTTAAAAAAGATAGTTCTTACATTCTACGGTGGCCGGATCAACTACCGGGTCTTTTTACATTTCTCGGAACCCCCCCTGTAGTGGTGCCGGACTGGCTGGAGTTGCAGGGATATAAAGACTCCCTGGGGCTCCATATGCCCGGGAAGGGCCTATAAGAAGGGGCTAACACCCCGAAAGGGGTGAGACCCCACATTGGGCCGTGGAAATGAAGTACACACCGAGGGGGATTCACCCCCGAATAGAGGGACCTAAAATGTTGTGTTTTCTGTTTTTGATTTCCCTTTTTAGCCTAGAGGGAACAGGTAATATGGCTTGGGGAGCAGGAATAGCACGAAACAGACTAGAATTGGGTATTTTGTACCGACCATAAGGGGGGGATAGACCTTTAATTGGCCAGATAAACAATTGGATAATTCCCCCTCAATGAGGGACCATACGTATTGGGCTTAAATCAATCTTTTTAGACATCTTTCGTGCTGTCCTGCTCTTCATAAATAAGTAAAGTCGGAGCGGCTGCTCGCCGGTCCTCAGGGAGCAACGCTTATAGTTTGAAGTGGGAAGACTATTGTATTGGGTTGTTTTTTCCTGTGATTTCTTTTTCATTTTTTTCTTTTGTCTTCTCGCTTCCTATAAATAGTATAGGTCCCACGGAACGACCTTCTCACTCGCCCCGAGAGTAGATAAGTGCATAGTTGCGCTTCGGTCAAGGTTTGACAATTAGGGAAAACAGGAGATTAACAGTGAGGATCGAGCATTGATATATCCCATCCCTCCATTTTTTTTTTTTTTTTTTTTTTTTTTTTTTTTTTTTTTCTCTCTCTCCCTCCCCTCTTTCCCCCCCCCCCCCCGCCCCCTTATATTGAAAAGGTGGAATAAGTTAAAGTTACTGGGGATTGAGGAGGGGGAGGTAAAATGGCCAGGGCGGGCAGAGCAGGTTTAAAGATGACCTCATTAAATGTAAGGGGTCTATCTACCCCCGAAAAACGCATGCGGGTATTGAATGACATAAGAAAGGGCCATACGCAGGTAGCCTTCTTCCAGGAGACATACTTTAAAACTGATAATATACCTAAACTGTGCAATAGATTTTATCCATGGGCATACCACGCCCCCTCACCAATATCAAAATCAAAAGGGGTCAGTATGGTTATAGCGAAGGAAGTAGACTGGATACACCGGGAATCAAAGATAGATCCACAGGGAAGATACCTTATGATAAAGGGTACAGTGGGACAAAAGGTAATAACACTGATCAATGTATACTTCCCAAATGTGAATCAATTAACATTTTTACAGCAGCTATTACCGATGATCCTTGATTTTCGGGAAGGAATACTGATAATGGGCGGAGACTGGAATTATGTGGCAGAACCCCTACTAGACACTTCACGAGGCTCCTCCCACCTGTCTTATGCAAAACTCAATGGTTTGAGAAAAGAACTTTCTCTTCTCGATTTGATTGATCCGTGGAGGATTATGCATGCAGGTGAAAAGGACTTCTCGTATTTCTCCGCATCGCATAACATGTATTCAAGGTTAGATAGATTCATGATCCCTCAGAGTGAACTGGGAAGGGTTAAAGCTACTGCAATTGGAACGCCTATTATGTCGGACCATGCTCCAGTACACATAGTACTGGATTTGGACTCTGTACCATCAAAACCCCCCACATGGAGATTAAATGAATCCCTTTTACAATCCACGGAAATAAGAACAGAAGTAGAACTCGCTTTGACAAATTACTTCAAAGAAAATAATGGAACGCAGATGTCACCGTCTATGACGTGGGAAGCACATAAATGTGTTATTAGGGGGACGTTAATGATGTTAGGATCACGGCGTAAAAAAGAATATGAAAAGAGAATATCGGAATTGTTGACACAGCTAGGAAAACTTAGTTCAATGCATAAAAAATCATTAGCGCAGGTACATTTGCATGATCTTACTAAAACTAGAGAAGAACTAAATACCCTTCTATATCAAAAAACAATCAGAAGTTTAACACTCATGAGGAGGCAAATATATGAATTCTCCAATAAACCGGGGGCCATGTTGGCAAGGGCGCTACGTGGACCTCAAAAAAAAACAACAATTGCTCAGATACAAACAAAAAAGGGTGAGAAAGTTGTAAGGATAGAAGAAATTGTGAAGGAGTTTGGTAATTTTTACCAATCTCTTTACAATATAAACACAGGGAGAGAAGTAGATAAAGGAGACAGAGATCAAGTTATAAGAGCAAGGGAATATGTGGAATCTTCTGGGATGCCCTCACTAAAGAAAGAACAAATAGAGGCAATGGAAGGAGACATTTCAGAGGAAGAATTAGATTATGCTATAAATCAAAATAAACCCCACAAAGCTCCGGGCCCGGACGGTTTAACCTTACCATACTATAAACAGTTCTGGTCCCAGTTAAAACCCCCCTTATTAGCTCACTTCAATAACATTTCTAAAGGAAATCAGGTCCCTAGAGACAGCCTTCGAGCATACATTTCCTTAATACATAAAGAGGGTAAAGATCCCTCCTTATGTGGAAATTACCGCCCTATTGCGTTATTAAATCTGGACACAAAACTTTTTGCTAAGATCATTGCAAATAGAATTATAACATATATCCCACAGCTAGTACAATTCGACCAAGTGGGATTTATCCCCTCAAGAGAAGCAAGGGACAACACAACCAGAGTAATCGATCTCATATCTTACGCCCAGCGCACACATAGGCCCCTAATGCTCCTATCGGTGGATGCCGAGAAGGCCTTTGACAGGGTGGCCTGGGATTTTATCGAGGCCACCCTGTCACATATTGGGCTGGGAGAGGGAATGAGAACAAATATCATGGCATTGTATTCTGGACCTACAGCTGCAGTGAATGTAAACGGATGGAGATCAGATTTTTTCGAAATCAAAAACGGAACAAGGCAAGGCTGCCCGCTGTCGCCGTTAATCTTCATCCTGACGCTAGAGCCTCTTTTGTGCTTAATCCGCAAAAACACAGAGATCAAGGGGTTACACATGGGGGGAGGGTACCATAAATTAGCGGCCTATGCGGATGACCTAATTTTCTTTACAACAAACCCAGTACAGGAGCTGCCTTTAATTTTAGAAACAATGCAGAAATATGGGAAATTTTCACAATTTAAAGTAAACCTAGCAAAATCAGTGGCAATGAATATTACAATTCCAACGGAGATTTGGAGGGAACTGCAGCCCTCTCTTTCCCTTCAATGGACAACAAAGTCATTTATATATCTAGGAGTGCATATCACACCCCGAACAGAAGATCTATTTGAGGCTAACTTTCCCCCTTTCTTGAGAACACTTAAAAAAGATATTTTGAAGTGGCAGACCCTGGCTTTGACGTGGTTTGGTAGAAGCAGCTCTTGGAAGATGAATATACTCCCAAGAGTGCTCTATTTATTACAAGCTCTGCCAATAGAAATTCCAGAATATTTTTTTATGCAAATGAATACCTTGATGAGAACTTTTGTCTGGGCTAATAAAACTCCAAGAATAGGAATAAACATTCTTACCCGGCCTAAAATCCAAGGGGGGATAGGTCTGCCGGATTTGAAACGCTATCACAGGGCAATACATCTTACAAGGGTGCTTGACTGGCATTGCAATGAGAAAGCTAAACAATGGGTAAGCTTGGAAAATGCGTTGACAGAAAGCCCAGTTCCCTGGGGCCCTTGGGTACCGATATCTTCTGGCGACCCTATCTTCTCGCACCCGACGATAGGGACTACAATGAAGGTATGCAGAAGTATACAAAAAAAAGTACAGATTGCACCTCCAATATCCCCTATGTTACCATTAGTAGGAAATAGAGAGTTCCTGCCGGGTCATAATAAGGGCATGATCAGAATCCTATCACAGAGAGGGAAAACACGACTGGTAGATATATGGACGCAAGAGAATCCCCCTACGGTGAGAGAGATTATGACCGGGTCAGAGGAAACGATGGATATATTTTCTGCGTTCCAAATTAGACATTATTTGGTGAAATTACAGAAACAGGGATATTCCCCTCGGCCCCTGACATCTTTCGAAACTCTATGTAAAGGAGGTAATACAATTCCACATGCTCTATCGTTCTTTTACTCCCTTCTGACCAAGGAACAGGACGAACAAGCATTACCCTTTATGGTCAAATGGGAAAGAGAACTAGGAACTAATTTTAACCCGCAACAAATAAAAAAAATATTAGCACTCGCACATAAGGCCTCTATAGCTAATAGATACCAGGAGATTAGTTATAAAATTATGACGAGATGGTACAGAGTCCCAGTAGTATTGCATAAGATGGACAAAAAAAAAAACCCTGACAATTGTTGGAGATGCGGAGAAACGGGGGGATCAATGCTTCATATCTTCTGGTCTTGTCCCCGGATCAGAGGCTATTGGTCAGAGATAGCGAGAGTGATTAAGGATCTCACTACAATCGAGGTGGGAGAAGATCCGGCTTTATGCCTATTGCACTTGACAAAGTTATCAACCAGGAAATATAGAAATTCCCTGTTGATCCATTTGCTTAATGCGGCCAAGGCGTGCATCCCTGGGGTATGGAGACAAATTACACCTCCATTATTACAAACTTGGTTCGCTAAGGTAAACGAAATATACCGGATGGAGACATTAATAGCAGCACGTAACAGTAGGGAGGAAAAAGCCCGCATCTGCTGGCAGCCCTGGACCATTTATACAGCCTCGGAAGAGTACCTGAGACTGCGAGAAGAGGAGATGGGAAACGGAGGGTAGGGGGGAATGTCGTTTTTCTTCTTTTTTTTTTTTTTTTTTTTTTTTTTTTTTTTTTTTTTTTTTTTTTCTCTCTTTTTGCAGGATGGGATATATCAAGTGTATCAATTATTTTAATTAGGAGAATAGTTATGGAGGATAGGAGATTCAAAGTGTCTGGGGGAATATGAAGGTGGAGTTTTTTTTTTTTTTTTTTTTTTTTTTTTTTTTCCTAAACACTTGGGGTAACTGAATAGTAATATACTGAAGGGGAAGAGATAGTATATTTGATTTATGGTTTTAATATGTAATCACGTTTATGTTCTGTTAGATTTGTATTTTCCACTGGGTGGAATGTGGTAAGGATGAAGTGTATCACTAATAATTGATGTGCAGGGAGGGGGGGTGGAACAAATGGGTAGGTGCTTGTTTGACCTACCCCCCCCCCCCCCCTTTTTTTTTTTTTTTTTTTTTTTTTTTTTTGCTCACTTTTTGAGCACTAGGGGTAACTAAATAACAAACATATGGAAGAGAAAGAGAGAGCACATTTTGACTTATGGTTTAACATGTAACCACATCTATGTTTTGTTAAGACTTGTAATCTTCACCGGGTGGATTGCGTTTTGAAAGTAGGGTATCACTACTCACTGAAGTGAAGGGGAGAAAGAACAAAGGGGTAGGATTTTGTTCAATCCTACCCCTTTTTTTTTTTTTTTTTTTTTTTTTTTTTTTTTCTCTTCTCTCTCCCCCTCTCTCTCTCCCCCACTTCTGTAGAAACTTGGGAGAATCTCCTTTAGGGATTTATATGTTGATCAGAATGGACATTTATGCAGTAAGCTTTCTGAATATTATGAACATCAGATATTGTTTGTATGTGAACGTGTTGTGTGGAAAAATAATAAAATATTGGAATTAAAAAAAAAAAAAAAAAATTAGGGAATTGGAGGACCTTGACTATGAAGAGCGTCTACAATCGCTCGATTTATTCTCCCTGGAGAAGAGACGTCTGAGGGGGGACATGATAGCAATTTATAAATATCTTAATGGGGATCCCAGCTTAGAAAAAAAGCTGTTCATTCGAAGGGATTGCATGAGGACTCGAGGGCATACAATGCGATTAGAGGAGAAGCGTTTTAACCTCAGGCAACGCGGGGGGTTCTTTACGGTTAGGGCTACAAGATTGTGGAATTCTCTACCACAAGAGGTGGTTTCTGCGGGTAGTATGGTGGCTTTCAAAAGACTCTTAGACTTACATCTCAAGGATCAGAACATTCAGGGGTATGGGAGATGATTACAGCCACACATGCCTACACAGGTTGAACTGGATGGACTATTGTCTTTATTCAACCTCACCTACTATGTAACTATGTAACTATGTAACTTCTGAAGATTTGAGGGTGCTGCCTGTTCCATACTCCTCCTCCTACTGCTCAACGATCCTTTTAGGGGTACAAACAATAGTAATTGGGGCCTAGTGTGGTGGTGTACGTGTGAGATACATACACTTTCTTTTTGATCATATTTTCTATTCCGCTATTCAATTAAAACCTTTGGGGATCAATTAAATTGCGTTATAGTCTGTGTCGGTACGTGTGAGATCCACCTTTCCAAGTTTTTGGGGTTCATCTCATACTTCTGAAGATTTGAGGGTGCTGCCTGTTCCATACTCCTCCTCCTACTCCTCAACCATCCTTTTAGGGGTACAAACAATAGTAATTGGGGCCTAGTGTGGTGGTGTACGTGTGAGATACATACACTTTCTTTTTGATCATATTTTCTATTCCGCTATTCAATTAAAACCTTTGGGGATCAATTAAATTGCGTGATAGTCTGTGTCGGTATGTGTGAGATCCACCTTTCCAAGTTTTTGGGGTTCATCTCATACTTCTGAAGATTTGAGGGTGCTGCCTGTTCCATACTCCTCCTCCTACTCCTCAACCATCCTTTTAGGGGTACAAACAATAGTAATTGGGGCCTAGTGTGGTGGTGTACGTGTGAGATACATACACTTTCTTTTTGATCATATTTTCTATTCCGCTATTCAATTAAAACCTTTGGGGATCAATTAAATTGCGTGATAGTCTGTGTCGGTACGTGTGAGATCCACCTTTCCAAGTTTTTGGGGTTCATCTCATACTTCTGAAGATTTGAGGGTGCTGCCTGTTCCATACTCCTCCTCCTACTGCTCAACCATCCTTTTAGGGGTACAAACAATAGTAATTGGGGCCTAGTGTGGTGGTGTAAGTGTGAGATACATACACTTTCTTTTTGATCATATTTTCTATTCCGCTATTCAATTAAAACCTTTGGGGATCAATTAAATTGCGTGATAGTCTGTGTCGGTACGTGTGAGATCCACCTTTCCAAGTTTTTGGGGTTCATTTCATACTTCTGAAGATTTGAGGGTGCTGCCTGTTCCATACTCCTCCTCCTACTCCTCAACCATCCTTTTAGGGATACTAACAATAGTAATTGGGGCCTAGTGTGGTGGTGTACGTGTGAGATACATACACTTTCTTTTTGATCATATTTTCTATTCCGCTATTCAATTAAAACCTTTGGGGATCAATTAAATTGCGTGATAGTCTGTGTCGGTACGTGTGAGATCCACCTTTCCAAGTTTTTGGGGTTCATCTCATACTTCTGAAGATTTGACGGTGCTGCCTGTTCCATACTCCTCCTCCTACTCCTCAACCATCCTTTTAGGGGTACAAACAATAGTAATTGGGGCCTAGTGTGGTGGTGTACGTGTGAGATACATACACTTTCTTTTTGATCATATTTTCTATTCCGCTATTCAATTAAAACCTTTGGGGATCAATTAAATTGCGTGATAGTCTGTGTCGGTACGTGTGAGATCCACCTTTCCAAGTTTTTGGGGTTCATCTCATACTTCTGAAGATTTGAGGGTGCTGCCTGTTCCATACTCCTCCTCCTACTCCTCAACCATCCTTTTAGGGGTACAAACAATAGTAATTGGGGTCTAGTGTGGTGGTGTACGTGTGAGATACATACACTTTCTTTTTGATCATATTTTCTATTCCGCTATTCAATTAAAACCTTTTGGGATCAATTAAATTGCGTGATAGTCTGTATCGGTACGTGTGAGATCCACCTTTCCAAGTTTTTGGGGTTCATCTCATACTTCTGAAGATTTGAGGGTGCTGCCTGTTCCATACTCCTCCTCCTACTCCTCAACCATCCTTTTAGGGGTACAAACAATAGTAATTGGGGCCTAGTGTGGTGGTGTACGTGTGAGATACATACACTTTCTTTTTGATCATATTATCTATTCCGCTATTCAATTAAAACCTTTGGGGATCAATTAAATTGCGTGATAGTCTGTGTCGGTACGTGTGAGATCCACCTTTCCAAGTTTTTGGGGTTCATCTCATACTTCTGAAGATTTGAGGGTGCTGCCTGTTCCATACTCCTCCTCCTACTCCTCAACCATCCTTTTAGGGGTACAAACAATAGTAATTGGGGTCTAGTGTGGTGGTGTACGTGTGAGATACATACACTTTCTTTTTGATCATATTTTCTATTCCGCTATTCAATTAAAACCTTTGGGGATCAATTAAATTGCGTGATAGTCTGTATCGGTACGTGTGAGATCCACCTTTCCAAGTTTTTGGGGTTCATCTCATACTTCTGAAGATTTGAGGGTGCTGCCTGTTCCATACTCCTCCTCCTACTCCTCAACCATCCTTTTAGGGGTACAAACAATAGTAATTGGGGCCTAGTGTGGTGGTGTACGTGTGAGATACATACACTTTCTTTTTGATCATATTTTCTATTCCGCTATTCAATTAAAACCTTTGGGGATCAATTAAATTGCGTTGATAGTCTGTGTCGGTACGTGTGAGATCCACCTTTCCAAGTTTTTGGGGTTCATCTCATACTTTTGAAGATTTGAGGGTGCTGCCTGTTCCATACTCCTCCTCCTACTGCTCAACCATCCTTTTAGGGGTACAAACAATGGTAATTGGGGCCTAGTGTGGTGGTGTACGTGTGAGATACATACATTTTCTTTTTGATCATATTTTCTATTCCGGTATTCAATTAAAACCTTTGGGGATCAATTAAATTGCGTGATAGTCTGTGTCGGTACGTGTGAGATCCACCTTTCCAAGTTTTTGGGGTTCATCTCATACTTCTGAAGATTTGAGGGTGCTGCCTGTTCCATACTCCTCCTCCTACTCCTCAACCATCCTTTTAGGGGTACAAACAATAGTAATTGGGGCCTAGTGTGGTGGTGTACGTGTGAGATACATACACTTTCTTTTTGATCATATTTTCTATTCCGCTATTCAATTAAAACCTTTGGGGATCAATTAAATTGCGTGATAGTCTGTGTCGGTACGTGTGAGATCCACCTTTTCAAGTTTTTGGGGTTCATCTCATACTTCTGAAGATTTGAGGGTGCTGCCTGTTCCATACTCCTCCTCCTACTCCTCAACCATCCTTTTAGGGGTACAAACAATAGTAATTGGGGCCTAGTGTGGTGGTGTACGTGTGAGATACATACACTTTCTTTTTGATCATATTTTCTATTCCGCTATTCAATTAAAACCTTTGGGGATCAATTAAATTGCGTGATAGTCTGTGTCGGTACGTGTGAGATCCACCTTTCCAAGTTTTTGGGGTTCATCTCATACTTCTGAAGATTTGAGGGTGCTGCCTGTTCCATACTCCTCCTCCTACTCCTCAACCATCCTTTTAGGGGTACAAATAATAGTAATTGGGGCCTAGTGTGGTGGTGTACGTGTGAGATACATACACTTTCTTTTTGATCATATTTTCTATTCCGCTATTCAATTAAAACCTTTGGGGATCAATTAAATTGCGTGATAGTCTGTGTCGGTACGTGTGAGATCCACCTTTCCAAGTTTTTGGGGTTCATCTCATACTTCTGAAGATTTGAGGGTGCTGCCTGTTCCATACTCCTCCTCCTACTCCTCAACCATCCTTTTAGGGGTACAAACAATAGTAATTGGGGCCTAGTGTGGTGGTGTACGTGTGAGATACATACACTTTCTTTTTGATCATATTTTCTATTCCGCTATTCAATTAAAACCTTTGGGGATCAATTAAATTGCGTGATAGTCTGTGTCGGTACGTGTGAGATCCACCTTTCCAAGTTTTTGGGGTTCATCTCATACTTCTGAAGATTTGAGGGTGCTGCCTGTTCCATACTCCTCCTCCTACTGCTCAACCATCCTTTTAGGGGTACAAACAATAGTAATTGGGGCCTAGTGTGGTGGTGTACGTGTGAGATACATACACTTTCTTTTTGATCATATTTTCTATTCCGCTATTCAATTAAAACCTTTGGGGATCAATTAAATTGCGTGATAGTCTGTGTCGGTACGTGTGAGATCCACCTTTCCAAGTTTTTGGGGTTCATTTCATACTTCTGAAGATTTGAGGGTGCTGCCTGTTCCATACTCCTCCTCCTACTCCTCAACCATCCTTTTAGGGATACAAACAATAGTAATTGGGGCCTAGTGTGGTGGTGTACGTGTGAGATACATACACTTTCTTTTTGATCATATTTTCTATTCCGCTATTCAATTAAAACCTTTGGGGATCAATTAAATTGCGTGATAGTCTGTGTCGGTACGTGTGAGATCCACCTTTCCAAGTTTTTGGGGTTCATCTCATACTTCTGAAGATTTGAGGGTGCTGTCTGTTCCATACTCCTCCTCCTACTCCTCAACCATCCTTTTAGGGGTACAAACAATAGTAATTGGGGCCTAGTGTGGTGGTGTATGTGTGAGATACATACACTTTCTTTTTGATCATATTTTCTATTCCGCTATTCAATTAAAACCTTTGGGGATCAATTAAATTGCGTGATAGTCTGTGTCGGTACGTGTGAGATCCACCTTTCCAAGTTTTTGGGGTTCATCTCATACTTCTGAAGATTTGAGGGTGCTGCCTGTTCCATACTCCTCCTCCTACTCCTCAACCATCCTTTTAGGGGTACAAACAATAGTAATTGGGGTCTAGTGTGGTGGTGTACGTGTGAGATACATACACTTTCTTTTTGATCATATTTTCTATTCCGCTATTCAATTAAAACCTTTGGGGATCAATTAAATTGCGTGATAGTCTGTATCGGTACGTGTGAGATCCACCTTTCCAAGTTTTTGGGGTTCATCTCATACTTCTGAAGATTTGAGGGTGCTGCCTGTTCCATACTCCTCCTCCTACTCCTCAACCATCCTTTTAGGGGTACAAACAATAGTAATTGGGGCCTAGTGTGGTGGTGTACGTGTGAGATACATACACTTTCTTTTTGATCATATTTTCTATTCCGCTATTCAATTAAAACCTTTGGGGATCAATTAAATTGCGTGATAGTCTGTATCGGTACGTGTGAGATCCACCTTTCCAAGTTTTTGGGGTTCATCTCATACTTCTGAAGATTTGAGGGTGCTGCCTGTTCCATACTCCTCCTCCTACTCCTCAACCATCCTTTTAGGGGTACAAACAATAGTAATTGGGGCCTAGTGTGGTGGTGTACGTGTGAGATACATACACTTTCTTTTTGATCATATTTTCTATTCCGCTATTCAATTAAAACCTTTGGGGATCAATTAAATTGCGTTGATAGTCTGTGTCGGTACGTGTGAGATCCACCTTTCCAAGTTTTTGGGGTTCATCTCATACTTCTGAAGATTTGAGGGTGCTGCCTGTTCCATACTCCTCCTCCTACTGCTCAACCATCCTTTTAGGGGTACAAACAATGGTAATTGGGGCCTAGTGTGGTGGTGTACGTGTGAGATACATACACTTTCTTTTTGATCATATTTTCTATTCCGCTATTCAATTAAAACCTTTGGGCATCAATTAAATTGCGTGATAGTCTGTGTCGGTACGTGTGAGATCCACCTTTCCAAGTTTTTGGGGTTCATCTCATACTTCTGAAGATTTGAGGGTGCTGCCTGTTCCATACTCCTCCTCCTACTCCTCAACCATCCTTTTAGGGGTACAAACAATAGTAATTGGGGCCTAGTGTGGTGGTGTACGTGTGAGATACATACACTTTCTTTTTGATCATATTTTCTATTCCGCTATTCAATTAAAACCTTTGGGGATCAATTAAATTGCGTGATAGTCTGTGTCGGTACGTGTGAGATCCACCTTTCCAAGTTTTTGGGGTTCATCTCATACTTCTGAAGATTTGAGGGTGCTGCCTGTTCCATACTCCTCCTCCTACTCCTCAACCATCCTTTTAGGGGTACAAACAATAGTAATTGGGGCCTAGTGTGGTGGTGTACGTTTGAGATACATACACTTTCTTTTTGATCATATTTTCTATTCCGCTATTCAATTAAAACCTTTGGGGATCAATTAAATTGCGTGATAGTCTGTGTCGGTACGTGTGAGATCCACCTTTCCAAGTTTTTGGGGTTCATCTCATACTTCTGAAGATTTGAGGGTGCTGCCTGTTCCATACTCCTCCTCCTACTCCTCAACCATCCTTTTAGGGGTACCAACAATAGTAATTGGGGCCTAGTGTGGTGGTGTACGTGTGAGATACATACACTTTCTTTTTGATCATATTTTCTATTCCGCTATTCAATTAAAACCTTTGGGGATCAATTAAATTGCGTGATAGTCTGTGTCGGTACGTGTGAGATCCACCTTTCCAAGTTTTTGGGGTTCATCTCATACTTCTGAAGATTTGAGGGTGCTGCCTGTTCCATACTCCTCCTCCTACTCCTCAACCATCCTTTTAGGGGTACAAACAATAGTAATTGGGGTCTAGTGTGGTGGTGTACGTGTGAGATACATACACTTTCTTTTTGATCATATTTTCTATTCCGCTATTCAATTAAAACCTTTGGGGATCAATTAAATTGCGTGATAGTCTGTATCGGTACGTGTGAGATCCACCTTTCCAAGTTTTTGGGGTTCATCTCATACTTCTGAAGATTTGAGGGTGCTGCCTGTTCCATACTCCTCCTCCTACTCCTCAACCATCCTTTTAGGGGTACAAACAATAGTAATTGGGGCCTAGTGTGGTGGTGTACGTGTGAGATACATACACTTTCTTTTTGATCATATTTTCTATTCCGCTATTCAATTAAAACCTTTGGGGATCAATTAAATTGCGTGATAGTCTGTGTCGGTACGTGTGAGATCCACCTTTCCAAGTTTTTGGGGTTCATCTCATACTTCTGAAGATTTGAGGGTGCTGCCTGTTCCATACTCCTCCTCCTACTGCTCAACCATCCTTTTAGGGGTACAAACAATAGTAATTGGGGCCTAGTGTGGTGGTGTACGTGTGAGATACATACACTTTCTTTTTGATCATATTTTCTATTCCGCTATTCAATTAAAACCTTTGGGGATCAATTAAATTGCGTGATAGTCTGTGTCGGTACGTGTGAGATCCACCTTTCCAAGTTTTTGGGGTTCATCTCATACTTTTGAAGATTTGAGGGTGCTGCCTGTTCCATACTCCTCCTCCTACTGCTCAACCATCCTTTTAGGGGTACAAACAATAGTAATTGGGGCCTAGTGTGGTGGTGTACGTGTGAGATACATACACTTTCTTTTTGATCATATTTTCTATTCCGCTATTCAATTAAAACCTTTGGGGATCAATTAAATTGCGTGATAGTCTGTGTCGGTACGTGTGAGATCCACCTTTCCAAGTTTTTGGGGTTCATCTCATACTTCTGAAGATTTGAGGGTGCTGCCTGTTCCATACTCCTCCTCCTACTCCTCAACCATCCTTTTAGGGGTACAAACAATAGTAATTGGGGCCTAGTGTGGTGGTGTACGTGTGAGATACATACACTTTCTTTTTGATCATATTTTCTATTCCGCTATTCAATTAAAACCTTTGGGGATCAATTAAATTGCGTGATAGTCTGTGTCGGTACGTGTGAGATCCACCTTTCCAAGTTTTTGGGGTTCATCTCATACTTCTGAAGATTTGAGGGTGCTGCCTGTTCCTTACTCCTCCTCCTACTGCTCAACCATCCTTTTAGGGGTACAAACAATAGTAATTGGGGCCTAGTGTGGTGGTGTACGTGTGAGATACATACACTTTCTTTTTGATCATATTTTCTATTCCGCTATTCAATTAAAACCTTTGGGGATCAATTAAATTGCGTGATAGTCTGTGTCGGTACGTGTGAGATCCACCTTTCCAAGTTTTTGGGGTTCATCTCATACTTCTGAAGATTTGAGGGTGCTGCCTGTTCCATACTCCTCCTCCTACTCCTCAACCATCCTTTTAGGGGTACAAACAATAGTAATTGGGGCCTAGTGTGGTGGTGTACGTGTGAGATACATACACTTTCTTTTTGATCATATTTTCTATTCCGCTATTCAATTAAAACCTTTGGGGATCAATTAAATTGCGTGATAGTCTGTGTCGGTACGTGTGAGATCCACCTTTCCAAGTTTTTGGGGTTCATCTCATACTTCTGAAGATTTGAGGGTGCTGCCTGTTCCATACTCCTCCTCCTACTCCTCAACCATCCTTTTAGGGGTACAAACAATAGTAATTGGGGCCTAGTGTGGTGGTGTACGTGTGAGATACATACACTTTCTTTTTGATCATATTTTCTATTCCGCTATTCAATTAAAACCTTTGGGGATCAATTAAATTGCGTGATAGTCTGTGTCGGTACGTGTGAGATCCACCTTTCCAAGTTTTTGGGGTTCATCTCATACTTCTGAAGATTTGAGGGTGCTGCCTGTTCCATACTCCTCCTTCTACTACTCAACCATCCTTTTAGGGGTACAAACAATAGTAATTGGGGCCTAGTGTGGTGGTGTACGTGTGAGATACATACACTTTCTTTTTGATCATATTTTCTATTCCGCTATTCAATTAAAACCTTTGGGGATCAATTAAATTGCGTGATAGTCTGTGTCGGTACGTGTGAGATCCACCTTTCCAAGTTTTTGGGGTTCATTTCATACTTCTGAAGATTTGAGGGTGCTGCCTGTTCCATACTCCTCCTCCTACTCCTCAACCATCCTTTTAGGGATACAAACAATAGTAATTGGGGCCTAGTGTGGTGGTGTACGTGTGAGATACATACACTTTCTTTTTGATCATATTTTCTATTCCGCTATTCAATTAAAACCTTTGGGGATCAATTAAATTGCGTGATAGTCTGTATCGGTACGTGTGAGATCCACCTTTCCAAGTTTTTGGGGTTCATCTCATACTTCTGAAGATTTGAGGGTGCTGCCTGTTCCATACTCCTCCTCCTACTCCTCAACCATCCTTTTAGGGGTACAAACAATAGTAATTGGGGCCTAGTGTGGTGGTGTACGTGTGAGATACATACACTTTCTTTTTGATCATATTTTCTATTCCGCTATTCAATTAAAACCTTTGGGGATCAATTAAATTGCGTGATAGTCTGTGTCGGTACGTGTGAGATCCACCTTTCCAAGTTTTTGGGGTTCATCTCATACTTCTGAAGATTTGAGGGTGCTGCCTGTTCCATACTCCTCCTTCTACTGCTCAACCATCCTTTTAGGGGTACAAACAATAGTAATTGGGGCCTAGTGTGGTGGTGTACGTGTGAGATACATACACTTTCTTTTTGATCATATTTTCTATTCCGCTATTCAATTAAAACCTTTGGGGATCAATTAAATTGCGTGATAGTCTGTGTCGGTACGTGTGAGATCCACCTTTCCAAGTTTTTGGGGTTCATTTCATACTTCTGAAGATTTGAGGGTGCTGCCTGTTCCATACTCCTCCTCCTACTCCTCAACCATCCTTTTAGGGATACAAACAATAGTAATTGGGGCCTAGTGTGGTGGTGTACGTGTGAGATACATACACTTTCTTTTTGATCATATTTTCTATTCCGCTATTCAATTAAAACCTTTGGGGATCAATTAAATTGCGTGATAGTCTGTGTCGGTACGTGTGAGATCCACCTTTCCAAGTTTTTGGGGTTCATCTCATACTTCTGAAGATTTGAGGGTGCTGCCTGTTCCATACTCCTCCTCCTACTCCTCAACCATCCTTTTAGGGGTACAAACAATAGTAATTGGGGTCTAGTGTGGTGGTGTACGTGTGACATACATACACTTTCTTTTTGATCATATTTTCTATTCCGCTATTCAATTAAAACCTTTGGGGATCAATTAAATTGCGTGATAGTCTGTATCGGTACGTGTGAGATCCACCTTTCCAAGTTTTTGGGGTTCATCTCATACTTCTGAAGATTTGAGGGTGCTGCCTGTTCCATACTCCTCCTCCTACTCCTCAACCATCCTTTTAGGGGTACAAACAATAGTAATTGGGGCCTAGTGTGGTGGTGTACGTGTGAGATACATACACTTTCTTTTTGATCATATTTTCTATTCCGCTATTCAATTAAAACCTTTGGGGATCAATTAAATTGCGTGATAGTCTGTGTCGGTACGTGTGAGATCCACCTTTCCAAGTTTTTGGGGTTCATCTCATACTTCTGAAGATTTGAGGGTGCTGCCTGTTCCATACTCCTCCTCCTACTGCTCAACCATCCTTTTAGGGGTACAAACAATAGTAATTGGGGCCTAGTGTGGTGGTGTACGTGTGAGATACATACACTTTCTTTTTGATCATATTTTCTATTCCGCTATTCAATTAAAACCTTTGGGGATCAATTAAATTGCGTGATAGTCTGTGTCGGTACGTGTGAGATCCACCTTTCCAAGTTTTTGGGGTTCATCTCATACTTTTGAAGATTTGAGGGTGCTGTCTGTTCCATACTCCTCCTCCTACTGCTCAACCATCCTTTTAGGGGTACAAACAATAGTAATTGGGGCCTAGTGTGGTGGTGTACGTGTGAGATACATACACTCTCTTTTTGATCATATTTTCTATTCCGCTATTCAATTAAAACCTTTGGGGATCAATTAAATTGCGTGATAGTCTGTGTCGGTACGTGTGAGATCCACCTTTCCAAGTTTTTGGGGTTCATCTCATACTTCTGAAGATTTGAGGGTGCTGCCTGTTCCATACTCCTCCTCCTACTCCTCAACCATCCTTTTAGGGGTACAAACAATAGTAATTGGGGCCTAGTGTGGTGGTGTACGTGTGAGATACATACACTTTCTTTTTGATCATATTTTCTATTCCGCTATTCAATTAAAACCTTTGGGGATCAATTAAATTGCGTGATAGTCTGTGTCGGTACGTGTGAGATCCACCTTTCCAAGTTTTTGGGGTTCATCTCATACTTCTGAAGATTTGAGGGTGCTGCCTGTTCCTTACTCCTCCTCCTACTGCTCAACCATCCTTTTAGGGGTACAAACAATAGTAATTGGGGCCTAGTGTGGTGGTGTACGTGTGAGATACATACACTTTCTTTTTGATCATATTTTCTATTCCGCTATTCAATTAAAACCTTTGGGGATCAATTAAATTGCGTGATAGTCTGTGTCGGTACGTGTGAGATCCACCTTTCCAAGTTTTTGGGGTTCATCTCATACTTCTGAAGATTTGAGGGTGCTGCCTGTTCCATACTCCTCCTCCTACTCCTCAACCATCCTTTTAGGGGTACAAACAATAGTAATTGGGGCCTAGTGTGGTGGTGTACGTGTGAGATACATACACTTTCTTTTTGATCATATTTTCTATTCCGCTATTCAATTAAAACCTTTGGGGATCAATTAAATTGCGTGATAGTCTGTGTCGGTACGTGTGAGATCCACCTTTCCAAGTTTTTGGGGTTCATCTCATACTTCTGAAGATTTGAGGGTGCTGCCTGTTCCATACTCCTCCTCCTACTCCTCAACCATCCTTTTAGGGGTACAAACAATAGTAATTGGGGCCTAGTGTGGTGGTGTACGTGTGAGATACATACACTTTCTTTTTGATCATATTTTCTATTCCGCTATTCAATTAAAACCTTTGGGGATCAATTAAATTGCGTGATAGTCTGTGTCGGTACGTGTGAGATCCACCTTTCCAAGTTTTTGGGGTTCATCTCATACTTCTGAAGATTTGAGGGTGCTGCCTGTTCCATACTCCTCCTCCTACTGCTCAACCATCCTTTTAGGGGTACAAACAATAGTAATTGGGGCCTAGTGTGGTGGTGTACGTGTGAGATACATACACTTTCTTTTTGATCATATTTTCTATTCCGCTATTCAATTAAAACCTTTGGGGATCAATTAAATTGCGTGATAGTCTGTGTCGGTACGTGTGAGATCCACCTTTCCAAGTTTTTGGGGTTCATCTCATACTTCTGAAGATTTGAGGGTGCTGCCTGTTCCATACTCCTCCTTCTACTGCTCAACCATCCTTTTAGGGGTACAAACAATAGTAATTGGGGCCTAGTGTGGTGGTGTACGTGTGAGATACATACACTTTCTTTTTGATCATATTTTCTATTCCGCTATTCAATTAAAACCTTTGGGGATCAATTAAATTGCGTGATAGTCTGTGTCGGTACGTGTGAGATCCACCTTTCCAAGTTTTTGGGGTTCATCTCATACTTCTGAAGATTTGAGGGTGCTGCCTGTTCCATACTCCTCCTCCTACTCCTCAACCATCCTTTTAGGGGTACAAACAATAGTAATTGGGGCCTAGTGTGGTGGTGTACGTGTGAGATACATACACTTTCTTTTTGATCATATTTTCTATTCCGCTATTCAATTAAAACCTTTGGGGATCAATTAAATTGCGTGATAGTCTGTATCGGTACGTGTGAGATCCACCTTTCCAAGTTTTTGGGGCTCATCTCATACTTCTGAAGATTTGAGGGTGCTGCCTGTTCCATACTCCTCCTCCTACTCCTCAACCATCCTTTTAGGGGTACAAACAATACTAATTGGGGCCTAGTGTGGTGGTGTACGTGTGAGATACATACACTTTCTTTTTGATCATATTTTCTATTCCGCTATTCAATTAAAACCTTTGGGGATCAATTAAATTGCGTGATAGTCTGTGTCGGTACGTGTGAGATCCACCTTTCCAAGTTTTTGGGGTTCATCTCATACTTCTGAAGATTTGAGGGTGCTGCCTGTTCCATACTCCTCCTCCTACTGCTCAACCATCCTTTTAGGGATACAAACAATAGTAATTGGGGCCTAGTGTGGTGGTGTACGTGTGAGATACATACACTTTCTTTTTGATCATATTTTCTATTCCGCTATTCAATTAAAACCTTTGGGGATCAATTAAATTGCGTGATAGTCTGTGTCGGTACGTGTGAGATCCACCTTTCCAAGTTTTTGGGGTTCATCTCATACTTCTGAAGATTTGAGGGTGCTGCCTGTTCCATACTCCTCCTCCTACTGCTCAACCATCCTTTTAGGGGTACAAACAATAGTAATTGGGGCCTAGTGTGGTGGTGTACGTGTGAGATACATACACTTTCTTTTTGATCATATTTTCTATTCCGCTATTCAATTAAAACCTTTGGGGATCAATTAAATTGCGTGATAGTCTGTGTCGGTACGTGTGAGATCCACCTTTCCAAGTTTTTGGGGTTCATCTCATACTTCTGAAGATTTGAGGGTGCTGCCTGTTCCATACTCCTCCTCCTACTCCTCAACCATCCTTTTAGGGGTACAAACAATAGTAATTGGGGCCTAGTGTGGTGGTGTAAGTGTGAGATACATACACTTTCTTTTTGATCATATTTTCTATTCCGCTATTCAATTAAAACCTTTGGGGATCAATTAAATTGCGTGATAGTCTGTGTCGGTACGTGTGAGATCCACCTTTCCAAGTTTTTGGGGTTCATCTCATACTTCTGAAGATTTGAGGGTGCTGCCTGTTCCATACTCCTCCTCCTACTGCTCAACCATCCTTTTAGGGGTACAAACAATAGTAATTGGGGCCTAGTGTGGTGGTGTACGTGTGAGATACATACACTTTCTTTTTGATCATATTTTCTATTCCGCTATTCAATTAAAACCTTTGGGGATCAATTAAATTGCGTGATAGTCTGTGTCGGTACGTGTGAGATCCACCTTTCCAAGTTTTTGGGGTTCATCTCATACTTCTGAAGATTTGAGGGTGCTGCCTGTTCCATACTCCTCCTCCTACTCCTCAACCATCCTTTTAGGGGTACAAACAATAGTAATTGGGGCCTAGTGTGGTGGTGTACGTGTGAGATACATACACTTTCTTTTTGATCATATTTTCTATTCCGCTATTCAATTAAATCCTTTGGGGATCAATTAAATTGCGTGATAGTCTGTGTCGGTACGTGTGAGATCCACCTTTCCAAGTTTTTGGGGTTCATCTCATACTTCTGAAGATTTGAGGGTGCTGCCTGTTCCATACTCCTCCTCCTACTGCTCAACCATCCTTTTAGGGGTACAAACAATAGTAATTGGGGCCTAGTGTGGTGGTGTACGTGTGAGATACATACACTTTCTTTTTGATCATATTTTCTATTCCGCTATTCAATTAAAACCTTTGGGGATCAATTAAATTGCGTGATAGTCTGTGTCGGTACGTGTGAGATCCACCTTTCCAAGTTTTTGGGGTTCATCTCATACTTCTGAAGATTTGAGGGTGCTGCCTGTTCCATACTCCTCCTCCTACTGCTCAACCATCCTTTTAGGGGTACAAACAATAGTAATTGGGGCCTAGTGTGGTGGTGTACGTGTGAGATACATACACTTTCTTTTTGATCATATTTTCTATTCCGCTATTCAATTAAAACCTTTGGGGATCAATTAAATTGCGTGATAGTCTGTGTCGGTACGTGTGAGATCCACCTTTCCAAGTTTTTGGGGTTCATTTCATACTTCTGAAGATTTGAGGGTGCTGCCTGTTCCATACTCCTCCTCCTACTCCTCAACCATCCTTTTAGGGATACAAACAATAGTAATTGGGGCCTAGTGTGGTGGTGTACGTGTGAGATACATACACTTTCTTTTTGATCATATTTTCTATTCCGCTATTCAATTAAAACCTTTGGGGATCAATTAAATTGCGTGATAGTCTGTGTCGGTACGTGTGAGATCCACCTTTCCAAGTTTTTGGGGTTCATCTCATACTTCTGAAGATTTGAGGGTGCTGCCTGTTCCATACTCCTCCTCCTACTCCTCAACCATCCTTTTAGGGGTACAAACAATAGTAATTGGGGCCTAGTGTGGTGGTGTACGTGTGAGATACATACACTTTCTTTTTGATCATATTTTCTATTCCGCTATTCAATTAAAACCTTTGGGGATCAATTAAATTGCGTGATAGTCTGTGTCGGTACGTGTGAGATCCACCTTTCCAAGTTTTTGGGGTTCATCTCATACTTCTGAAGATTTGAGGGTGCTGCCTGTTCCATACTCCTCCTCCTACTCCTCAACCATCCTTTTAGGGGTACAAACAATAGTAATTGGGGCCTAGTGTGGTGGTGTACGTGTGAGATACATACACTTTCTTTTTGATCATATTTTCTATTCCGCTATTCAATTAAAACCTTTGGGGATCAATTAAATTGCGTTGATAGTCTGTGTCGGTACGTGTGAGATCCACCTTTCCAAGTTTTTGGGGTTCATCTCATACTTCTGAAGATTTGAGGGTGCTGCCTGTTCCATACTCCTCCTCCTACTGCTCAACCATCCTTTTAGGGGTACAAACAATAGTAATTGGGGCCTAGTGTGGTGGTGTACGTGTGAGATACATACACTTTCTTTTTGATCATATTTTCTATTCCGCTATTCAATTAAAACCTTTGGGGATCAATTAAATTGCGTGATAGTCTGTGTCGGTACGTGTGAGATCCACCTTTCCAAGTTTTTGGGGTTCATCTCATACTTCTGAAGATTTGAGGGTGCTGCCTGTTCCATACTCCTCCTCCTACTCCTCAACCATCCTTTTAGGGGTACAAACAATAGTAATTGGGGCCTAGTGTGGTGGTGTACGTGTGAGATACATACACTTTCTTTTTGATCATATTTTCTATTCCGCTATTCAATTAAAACCTTTGGGGATCAATTAAATTGCGTGATAGTCTGTGTCGGTATGTGTAAGATCCACCTTTCCAAGTTTTTGGGGTTCATCTCATACTTCTGAAGATTTGAGGGTGCTGCCTGTTCCATACTCCTCCTCCTACTCCTCAACCATCCTTTTAGGGGTACAAACAATAGTAATTGGGGCCTAGTGTGGTGGTGTACGTGTGAGATACATACACTTTCTTTTTGATCATATTTTCTATTCCGCTATTCAATTAAAACCTTTGGGGATCAATTAAATTGCGTGATAGTCTGTGTCGGTACGTGTGAGATCCACCTTTCCAAGTTTTTGGGGTTCATCTCATACTTCTGAAGATTTGAGGGTGCTGCCTGTTCCATACTCCTCCTCCTACTCCTCAACCATCCTTTTAGGGGGTACCAACAATAGTAATTGGGGCCTAGTGTGGTGGTGTACGTGTGAGATACATACACTTTCTTTTTGATCATATTTTCTATTCCGCTATTCAATTAAAACCTTTGGGGATCAATTAAATTGCGTGATAGTCTGTGTCGGTACGTGTGAGATCCACCTTTCCAAGTTTTTGGGGTTCATCTCATACTTGTGAAGATTTGAGGGTGCTGCCTGTTCCATACTCCTCCTCCTACTCCTCAACCATCCTTTTAGGGGTACAAACAATAGTAATTGGGGTCTAGTGTGGTGGTGTACGTGTGAGATACATACACTTTCTTTTTGATCATATTTTCTATTCCGCTATTCAATTAAAACCTTTGGGGATCAATTAAATTGCGTGATAGTCTGTATCGGTACGTGTGAAATCCACCTTTCCAAGTTTTTGGGGTTCATCTCATACTTCTGAAGATTTGAGGGTGCTGCCTGTTCCATACTCCTCCTCCTACTCCTCAACCATCCTTTTAGGGGTACAAACAATAGTAATTGGGGCCTAGTGTGGTGGTGTACGTGTGAGATACATACACTTTCTTTTTGATCATATTTTCTATTCCGCTATTCAATTAAAACCTTTGGGGATCAATTAAATTGCGTGATAGTCTGTGTCGGTACGTGTGAGATCCACCTTTCCAAGTTTTTGGGGTTCATCTCATACTTCTGAAGATTTGAGGGTGCTGCCTGTTCCATACTCCTCCTCCTACTGCTCAACCATCCTTTTAGGGGTACAAACAATAGTAATTGGGGCCTAGTGTGGTGGTGTACGTGTGAGATACATACACTTTCTTTTTGATCATATTTTCTATTCCGCTATTCAATTAAAACCTTTGGGAATCAATTAAATTGCGTGATAGTCTGTGTCGATACGTGTGAGATCCACCTTTCCAAGTTTTTGGGGTTCATCTCATACTTCTGAAGATTTGAGGGTGCTGCCTGTTCCATACTCCTCCTCCTACTGCTCAACCATCCTTTTAGGGGTACAAACAATAGTAATTGGGGCCTAGTGTGGTGGTGTACGTGTGAGATACATACACTTTCTTTTTGATCATATTTTCTATTCCGCTATTCAATGAAAACCTTTGGGGATCAATTAAATTGCGTGATAGTCTGTGTCGGTACGTGTGAGATCCACCTTTCCAAGTTTTTGGGGTTCATCTCATACTTCTGAAGATTTGAGGGTGCTGCCTGTTCCATACTCCTCCTCCTACTCCTCAACCATCCTTTTAGGGGTACAAACAATAGTAATTGGGGCCTAGTGTGGTGGTGTACGTGTGAGATACATACACTTTCTTTTTGATCATATTTTCTATTCCGCTATTCAATTAAAACCTTTGGGGATCAATTAAATTGCGTGATAGTCTGTGTCGGTACGTGTGAGATCCACCTTTCCAAGTTTTTGGGGTTCATCTCATACTTCTGAAGATTTGAGGGTGCTGCCTGTTCCATACTCCTCCTCCTACTGCTCAACCATCCTTTTAGGGGTACAAACAATAGTAATTGGGGCCTAGTGTGGTGGTGTACGTGTGAGATACATACACTTTCTTTTTGATCATATTTTCTATTCCGCTATTCAATTAAAACCTTTGGGGATCAATTAAATTGCGTGATAGTCTGTGTCGGTACGTGTGAGATCCACCTTTCCAAGTTTTTGGGGTTCATCTCATACTTCTGAAGATTTGAGGGTGCTGCCTGTTCCATACTCCTCCTCCTACTCCTCAACCATCCTTTTAGGGGTACAAACAATAGTAATTGGGGTCTAGTGTGGTGGTGTACGTGTGAGATACATACACTTTCTTTTTGATCATATTTTCTATTCCGCTATTCAATTAAAACCTTTTGGGATCAATTAAATTGCGTGATAGTCTGTATCGGTACGTGTGAGATCCACCTTTCCAAGTTTTTGGGGTTCATCTCATACTTCTGAAGATTTGAGGGTGCTGCCTGTTCCATACTCCTCCTCCTACTCCTCAACCATCCTTTTAGGGGTACAAACAATAGTAATTGGGGCCTAGTGTGGTGGTGTACGTGTGAGATACATACACTTTCTTTTTGATCATATTATCTATTCCGCTATTCAATTAAAACCTTTGGGGATCAATTAAATTGCGTGATAGTCTGTGTCGGTACGTGTGAGATCCACCTTTCCAAGTTTTTGGGGTTCATCTCATACTTCTGAAGATTTGAGGGTGCTGCCTGTTCCATACTCCTCCTCCTACTCCTCAACCATCCTTTTAGGGGTACAAACAATAGTAATTGGGGTCTAGTGTGGTGGTGTACGTGTGAGATACATACACTTTCTTTTTGATCATATTTTCTATTCCGCTATTCAATTAAAACCTTTGGGGATCAATTAAATTGCGTGATAGTCTGTATCGGTACGTGTGAGATCCACCTTTCCAAGTTTTTGGGGTTCATCTCATACTTCTGAAGATTTGAGGGTGCTGCCTGTTCCATACTCCTCCTCCTACTCCTCAACCATCCTTTTAGGGGTACAAACAATAGTAATTGGGGCCTAGTGTGGTGGTGTACGTGTGAGATACATACACTTTCTTTTTGATCATATTTTCTATTCCGCTATTCAATTAAAACCTTTGGGGATCAATTAAATTGCGTTGATAGTCTGTGTCGGTACGTGTGAGATCCACCTTTCCAAGTTTTTGGGGTTCATCTCATACTTTTGAAGATTTGAGGGTGCTGCCTGTTCCATACTCCTCCTCCTACTGCTCAACCATCCTTTTAGGGGTACAAACAATGGTAATTGGGGCCTAGTGTGGTGGTGTACGTGTGAGATACATACACTTTCTTTTTGATCATATTTTCTATTCCGCTATTCAATTAAAACCTTTGGGGATCAATTAAATTGCGTGATAGTCTGTGTCGGTACGTGTGAGATCCACCTTTCCAAGTTTTTGGGGTTCATCTCATACTTCTGAAGATTTGAGGGTGCTGCCTGTTCCATACTCCTCCTCCTACTCCTCAACCATCCTTTTAGGGGTACAAACAATAGTAATTGGGGCCTAGTGTGGTGGTGTACGTGTGAGATACATACACTTTCTTTTTGATCATATTTTCTATTCCGCTATTCAATTAAAACCTTTGGGGATCAATTAAATTGCGTGATAGTCTGTGTCGGTACGTGTGAGATCCACCTTTCCAAGTTTTTGGGGTTCATCTCATACTTCTGAAGATTTGAGGGTGCTGCCTGTTCCATACTCCTCCTCCTACTCCTCAACCATCCTTTTAGGGGTACAAACAATAGTAATTGGGGCCTAGTGTGGTGGTGTACGTGTGAGATACATACACTTTCTTTTTGATCATATTTTCTATTCCGCTATTCAATGAAAACCTTTGGGGATCAATTAAATTGCGTGATAGTCTGTGTCGGTACGTGTGAGATCCACCTTTCCAAGTTTTTGGGGTTCATCTCATACTTCTGAAGATTTGAGGGTGCTGCCTGTTCCATACTCCTCCTCCTACTCCTCAACCATCCTTTTAGGGGTACAAACAATAGTAATTGGGGCCTAGTGTGGTGGTGTACGTGTGAGATACATACACTTTCTTTTTGATCATATTTTCTATTCCGCTATTCAATTAAAACCTTTGGGGATCAATTAAATTGCGTGATAGTCTGTGTCGGTACGTGTGAGATCCACCTTTCCAAGTTTTTGGGGTTCATCTCATACTTCTGAAGATTTGAGGGTGCTGCCTGTTCCATACTCCTCCTCCTACTGCTCAACCATCCTTTTAGGGGTACAAACAATAGTAATTGGGGCCTAGTGTGGTGGTGTACGTGTGAGATACATACACTTTCTTTTTGATCATATTTTCTATTCCGCTATTCAATTAAAACCTTTGGGGATCAATTAAATTGCGTGATAGTCTGTGTCGGTACGTGTGAGATCCACCTTTCCAAGTTTTTGGGGTTCATCTCATACTTCTGAAGATTTGAGGGTGCTGCCTGTTCCATACTCCTCCTCCTACTCCTCAACCATCCTTTTAGGGGTACAAACAATAGTAATTGGGGTCTAGTGTGGTGGTGTACGTGTGAGATACATACACTTTCTTTTTGATCATATTTTCTATTCCGCTATTCAATTAAAACCTTTTGGGATCAATTAAATTGCGTGATAGTCTGTATCGGTACGTGTGAGATCCACCTTTCCAAGTTTTTGGGGTTCATCTCATACTTCTGAAGATTTGAGGGTGCTGCCTGTTCCATACTCCTCCTCCTACTCCTCAACCATCCTTTTAGGGGTACAAACAATAGTAATTGGGGCCTAGTGTGGTGGTGTACGTGTGAGATACATACACTTTCTTTTTGATCATATTATCTATTCCGCTATTCAATTAAAACCTTTGGGGATCAATTAAATTGCGTGATAGTCTGTGTCGGTACGTGTGAGATCCACCTTTCCAAGTTTTTGGGGTTCATCTCATACTTCTGAAGATTTGAGGGTGCTGCCTGTTCCATACTCCTCCTCCTACTCCTCAACCATCCTTTTAGGGGTACAAACAATAGTAATTGGGGTCTAGTGTGGTGGTGTACGTGTGAGATACATACACTTTCTTTTTGATCATATTTTCTATTCCGCTATTCAATTAAAACCTTTGGGGATCAATTAAATTGCGTGATAGTCTGTATCGGTACGTGTGAGATCCACCTTTCCAAGTTTTTGGGGTTCATCTCATACTTCTGAAGATTTGAGGGTGCTGCCTGTTCCATACTCCTCCTCCTACTCCTCAACCATCCTTTTAGGGGTACAAACAATAGTAATTGGGGCCTAGTGTGGTGGTGTACGTGTGAGATACATACACTTTCTTTTTGATCATATTTTCTATTCCGCTATTCAATTAAAACCTTTGGGGATCAATTAAATTGCGTTGATAGTCTGTGTCGGTACGTGTGAGATCCACCTTTCCAAGTTTTTGGGGTTCATCTCATACTTTTGAAGATTTGAGGGTGCTGCCTGTTCCATACTCCTCCTCCTACTGCTCAACCATCCTTTTAGGGGTACAAACAATGGTAATTGGGGCCTAGTGTGGTGGTGTACGTGTGAGATACATACACTTTCTTTTTGATCATATTTTCTATTCCGCTATTCAATTAAAACCTTTGGGGATCAATTAAATTGCGTGATAGTCTGTGTCGGTACGTGTGAGATCCACCTTTCCAAGTTTTTGGGGTTCATCTCATACTTCTGAAGATTTGAGGGTGCTGCCTGTTCCATACTCCTCCTCCTACTCCTCAACCATCCTTTTAGGGGTACAAACAATAGTAATTGGGGCCTAGTGTGGTGGTGTACGTGTGAGATACATACACTTTCTTTTTGATCATATTTTCTATTCCGCTATTCAATTAAAACCTTTGGGGATCAATTAAATTGCGTTGATAGTCTGTGTCGGTACGTGTGAGATCCACCTTTCCAAGTTTTTGGGGTTCATCTCATACTTTTGAAGATTTGAGGGTGCTGCCTGTTCCATACTCCTCCTCCTACTGCTCAACCATCCTTTTAGGGGTACAAACAATGGTAATTGGGGCCTAGTGTGGTGGTGTACGTGTGAGATACATACACTTTCTTTTTGATCATATTTTCTATTCCGCTATTCAATTAAAACCTTTGGGGATCAATTAAATTGCGTGATAGTCTGTGTCGGTACGTGTGAGATCCACCTTTCCAAGTTTTTGGGGTTCATCTCATACTTCTGAAGATTTGAGGGTGCTGCCTGTTCCATACTCCTCCTCCTACTCCTCAACCATCCTTTTAGGGGTACAAACAATAGTAATTGGGGCCTAGTGTGGTGGTGTACGTGTGAGATACATACACTTTCTTTTTGATCATATTTTCTATTCCGCTATTCAATTAAAACCTTTGGGGATCAATTAAATTGCGTGATAGTCTGTGTCGGTACGTGTGAGATCCACCTTTCCAAGTTTTTGGGGTTCATCTCATACTTCTGAAGATTTGAGGGTGCTGCCTGTTCCATACTCCTCCTCCTACTCCTCAACCATCCTTTTAGGGGTACAAACAATAGTAATTGGGGCCTAGTGTGGTGGTGTACGTGTGAGATACATACACTTTCTTTTTGATCATATTTTCTATTCCGCTATTCAATTAAAACCTTTGGGGATCAATTAAATTGCGTGATAGTCTGTGTCGGTACGTGTGAGATCCACCTTTCCAAGTTTTTGGGGTTCATCTCATACTTCTGAAGATTTGAGGGTGCTGCCTGTTCCATACTCCTCCTCCTACTCCTCAACCATCCTTTTAGGGGTTCAAATAATAGTAATTGGGGCCTAGTGTGGTGGTGTACGTGTGAGATACATACACTTTCTTTTTGATCATATTTTCTATTCCGCTATTCAATTAAAACCTTTGGGGATCAATTAAATTGCGTGATAGTCTGTGTCGGTACGTGTGAGATCCACCTTTCCAAGTTTTTGGGGTTCATCTCATACTTCTGAAGATTTGAGGGTGCTGCCTGTTCCATACTCCTCCTCCTACTCCTCAACCATCCTTTTAGGGGTACAAACAATAGTAATTGGGGCCTAGTGTGGTGGTGTACGTGTGAGATACATACACTTTCTTTTTGATCATATTTTCTATTCCGCTATTCAATTAAAACCTTTGGGGATCAATTAAATTGCGTGATAGTCTGTGTCGGTACGTGTGAGATCCACCTTTCCAAGTTTTTGGGGTTCATCTCATACTTCTGAAGATTTGAGGGTGCTGCCTGTTCCATACTCCTCCTCCTACTGCTCAACCATCCTTTTAGGGGTACAAACAATAGTAATTGGGGCCTAGTGTGGTGGTGTACGTGTGAGATACATACACTTTCTTTTTGATCATATTTTCTATTCCGCTATTCAATTAAAACCTTTGGGGATCAATTAAATTGCGTGATAGTCTGTGTCGGTACGTGTGAGATCCACCTTTCCAAGTTTTTGGGGTTCATTTCATACTTCTGAAGATTTGAGGGTGCTGCCTGTTCCATACTCCTCCTCCTACTCCTCAACCATCCTTTTAGGGATACAAACAATAGTAATTGGGGCCTAGTGTGGGGGTGTACGTGTGAGATACATACACTTTCTTTTTGATCATATTTTCTATTCCGCTATTCAATTAAAACCTTTGGGGATCAATTAAATTGCGTGATAGTCTGTGTCGGTACGTGTGAGATCCACCTTTCCAAGTTTTTGGGGTTCATCTCATACTTCTGAAGATTTGAGGGTGCTGTCTGTTCCATACTCCTCCTCCTACTCCTCAACCATCCTTTTAGGGGTACAAACAATAGTAATTGGGGCCTAGTGTGGTGGTGTATGTGTGAGATACATACACTTTCTTTTTGATCATATTTTCTATTCCGCTATTCAATTAAAACCTTTGGGGATCAATTAAATTGCGTGATAGTCTGTGTCGGTACGTGTGAGATCCACCTTTCCAAGTTTTTGGGGTTCATCTCATACTTCTGAAGATTTGAGGGTGCTGCCTGTTCCATACTCCTCCTCCTACTCCTCAACCATCCTTTTAGGGGTACAAACAATAGTAATTGGGGTCTAGTGTGGTGGTGTACGTGTGAGATACATACACTTTCTTTTTGATCATATTTTCTATTCCGCTATTCAATTAAAACCTTTGGGGATCAATTAAATTGCGTGATAGTCTGTATCGGTACGTGTGAGATCCACCTTTCCAAGTTTTTGGGGTTCATCTCATACTTCTGAAGATTTGAGGGTGCTGCCTGTTCCATACTCCTCCTCCTACTCCTCAACCATCCTTTTAGGGGTTCAAATAATAGTAATTGGGGCCTAGTGTGGTGGTGTACGTGTGAGATACATACACTTTCTTTTTGATCATATTTTCTATTCCGCTATTCAATTAAAACCTTTGGGGATCAATTAAATTGCGTGATAGTCTGTGTCGGTACGTGTGAGATCCACCTTTCCAAGTTTTTGGGGTTCATCTCATACTTCTGAAGATTTGAGGGTGCTGCCTGTTCCATACTCCTCCTCCTACTCCTCAACCATCCTTTTAGGGGTACAAACAATAGTAATTGGGGCCTAGTGTGGTGGTGTACGTGTGAGATACATACACTTTCTTTTTGATCATATTTTCTATTCCGCTATTCAATGAAAACCTTTGGGGATCAATTAAATTGCGTGATAGTCTGTGTCGGTACGTGTGAGATCCACCTTTCCAAGTTTTTGGGGTTCATCTCATACTTCTGAAGATTTGAGGGTGCTGCCTGTTCCATACTCCTCCTCCTACTCCTCAACCATCCTTTTAGGGGTACAAACAATAGTAATTGGGGCCTAGTGTGGTGGTGTACGTGTGAGATACATACACTTTCTTTTTGATCATATTTTCTATTCCGCTATTCAATTAAAACCTTTGGGGATCAATTAAATTGCGTGATAGTCTGTGTCGGTACGTGTGAGATCCACCTTTCCAAGTTTTTGGGGTTCATCTCATACTTCTGAAGATTTGAGGGTGCTGCCTGTTCCATACTCCTCCTCCTACTGCTCAACCATCCTTTTAGGGGTACAAACAATAGTAATTGGGGCCTAGTGTGGTGGTGTACGTGTGAGATACATACACTTTCTTTTTGATCATATTTTCTATTCCGCTATTCAATTAAAACCTTTGGGGATCAATTAAATTGCGTGATAGTCTGTGTCGGTACGTGTGAGATCCACCTTTCCAAGTTTTTGGGGTTCATCTCATACTTCTGAAGATTTGAGGGTGCTGCCTGTTCCATACTCCTCCTCCTACTCCTCAACCATCCTTTTAGGGGTACAAACAATAGTAATTGGGGTCTAGTGTGGTGGTGTACGTGTGAGATACATACACTTTCTTTTTGATCATATTTTCTATTCCGCTATTCAATTAAAACCTTTTGGGATCAATTAAATTGCGTGATAGTCTGTATCGGTACGTGTGAGATCCACCTTTCCAAGTTTTTGGGGTTCATCTCATACTTCTGAAGATTTGAGGGTGCTGCCTGTTCCATACTCCTCCTCCTACTCCTCAACCATCCTTTTAGGGGTACAAACAATAGTAATTGGGGCCTAGTGTGGTGGTGTACGTGTGAGATACATACACTTTCTTTTTGATCATATTATCTATTCCGCTATTCAATTAAAACCTTTGGGGATCAATTAAATTGCGTGATAGTCTGTGTCGGTACGTGTGAGATCCACCTTTCCAAGTTTTTGGGGTTCATCTCATACTTCTGAAGATTTGAGGGTGCTGCCTGTTCCATACTCCTCCTCCTACTCCTCAACCATCCTTTTAGGGGTACAAACAATAGTAATTGGGGTCTAGTGTGGTGGTGTACGTGTGAGATACATACACTTTCTTTTTGATCATATTTTCTATTCCGCTATTCAATTAAAACCTTTGGGGATCAATTAAATTGCGTGATAGTCTGTATCGGTACGTGTGAGATCCACCTTTCCAAGTTTTTGGGGTTCATCTCATACTTCTGAAGATTTGAGGGTGCTGCCTGTTCCATACTCCTCCTCCTACTCCTCAACCATCCTTTTAGGGGTACAAACAATAGTAATTGGGGCCTAGTGTGGTGGTGTACGTGTGAGATACATACACTTTCTTTTTGATCATATTTTCTATTCCGCTATTCAATTAAAACCTTTGGGGATCAATTAAATTGCGTTGATAGTCTGTGTCGGTACGTGTGAGATCCACCTTTCCAAGTTTTTGGGGTTCATCTCATACTTTTGAAGATTTGAGGGTGCTGCCTGTTCCATACTCCTCCTCCTACTGCTCAACCATCCTTTTAGGGGTACAAACAATGGTAATTGGGGCCTAGTGTGGTGGTGTACGTGTGAGATACATACACTTTCTTTTTGATCATATTTTCTATTCCGCTATTCAATTAAAACCTTTGGGGATCAATTAAATTGCGTGATAGTCTGTGTCGGTACGTGTGAGATCCACCTTTCCAAGTTTTTGGGGTTCATCTCATACTTCTGAAGATTTGAGGGTGCTGCCTGTTCCATACTCCTCCTCCTACTCCTCAACCATCCTTTTAGGGGTACAAACAATAGTAATTGGGGCCTAGTGTGGTGGTGTACGTGTGAGATACATACACTTTCTTTTTGATCATATTTTCTATTCCGCTATTCAATTAAAACCTTTGGGGATCAATTAAATTGCGTGATAGTCTGTGTCGGTACGTGTGAGATCCACCTTTCCAAGTTTTTGGGGTTCATCTCATACTTCTGAAGATTTGAGGGTGCTGCCTGTTCCATACTCCTCCTCCTACTCCTCAACCATCCTTTTAGGGGTACAAACAATAGTAATTGGGGCCTAGTGTGGTGGTGTACGTGTGAGATACATACACTTTCTTTTTGATCATATTTTCTATTCCGCTATTCAATTAAAACCTTTGGGGATCAATTAAATTGCGTGATAGTCTGTGTCGGTACGTGTGAGATCCACCTTTCCAAGTTTTTGGGGTTCATCTCATACTTCTGAAGATTTGAGGGTGCTGCCTGTTCCATACTCCTCCTCCTACTCCTCAACCATCCTTTTAGGGGTTCAAATAATAGTAATTGGGGCCTAGTGTGGTGGTGTACGTGTGAGATACATACACTTTCTTTTTGATCATATTTTCTATTCCGCTATTCAATTAAAACCTTTGGGGATCAATTAAATTGCGTGATAGTCTGTGTCGGTACGTGTGAGATCCACCTTTCCAAGTTTTTGGGGTTCATCTCATACTTCTGAAGATTTGAGGGTGCTGCCTGTTCCATACTCCTCCTCCTACTCCTCAACCATCCTTTTAGGGGTACAAACAATAGTAATTGGGGCCTAGTGTGGTGGTGTACGTGTGAGATACATACACTTTCTTTTTGATCATATTTTCTATTCCGCTATTCAATTAAAACCTTTGGGGATCAATTAAATTGCGTGATAGTCTGTGTCGGTACGTGTGAGATCCACCTTTCCAAGTTTTTGGGGTTCATCTCATACTTCTGAAGATTTGAGGGTGCTGCCTGTTCCATACTCCTCCTCCTACTGCTCAACCATCCTTTTAGGGGTACAAACAATAGTAATTGGGGCCTAGTGTGGTGGTGTACGTGTGAGATACATACACTTTCTTTTTGATCATATTTTCTATTCCGCTATTCAATTAAAACCTTTGGGGATCAATTAAATTGCGTGATAGTCTGTGTCGGTACGTGTGAGATCCACCTTTCCAAGTTTTTGGGGTTCATTTCATACTTCTGAAGATTTGAGGGTGCTGCCTGTTCCATACTCCTCCTCCTACTCCTCAACCATCCTTTTAGGGATACAAACAATAGTAATTGGGGCCTAGTGTGGGGGTGTACGTGTGAGATACATACACTTTCTTTTTGATCATATTTTCTATTCCGCTATTCAATTAAAACCTTTGGGGATCAATTAAATTGCGTGATAGTCTGTGTCGGTACGTGTGAGATCCACCTTTCCAAGTTTTTGGGGTTCATCTCATACTTCTGAAGATTTGAGGGTGCTGTCTGTTCCATACTCCTCCTCCTACTCCTCAACCATCCTTTTAGGGGTACAAACAATAGTAATTGGGGCCTAGTGTGGTGGTGTATGTGTGAGATACATACACTTTCTTTTTGATCATATTTTCTATTCCGCTATTCAATTAAAACCTTTGGGGATCAATTAAATTGCGTGATAGTCTGTGTCGGTACGTGTGAGATCCACCTTTCCAAGTTTTTGGGGTTCATCTCATACTTCTGAAGATTTGAGGGTGCTGCCTGTTCCATACTCCTCCTCCTACTCCTCAACCATCCTTTTAGGGGTACAAACAATAGTAATTGGGGTCTAGTGTGGTGGTGTACGTGTGAGATACATACACTTTCTTTTTGATCATATTTTCTATTCCGCTATTCAATTAAAACCTTTGGGGATCAATTAAATTGCGTGATAGTCTGTATCGGTACGTGTGAGATCCACCTTTCCAAGTTTTTGGGGTTCATCTCATACTTCTGAAGATTTGAGGGTGCTGCCTGTTCCATACTCCTCCTCCTACTCCTCAACCATCCTTTTAGGGGTTCAAATAATAGTAATTGGGGCCTAGTGTGGTGGTGTACGTGTGAGATACATACACTTTCTTTTTGATCATATTTTCTATTCCGCTATTCAATTAAAACCTTTGGGGATCAATTAAATTGCGTGATAGTCTGTGTCGGTACGTGTGAGATCCACCTTTCCAAGTTTTTGGGGTTCATCTCATACTTCTGAAGATTTGAGGGTGCTGCCTGTTCCATACTCCTCCTCCTACTCCTCAACCATCCTTTTAGGGGTACAAACAATAGTAATTGGGGCCTAGTGTGGTGGTGTACGTGTGAGATACATACACTTTCTTTTTGATCATATTTTCTATTCCGCTATTCAATGAAAACCTTTGGGGATCAATTAAATTGCGTGATAGTCTGTGTCGGTACGTGTGAGATCCACCTTTCCAAGTTTTTGGGGTTCATCTCATACTTCTGAAGATTTGAGGGTGCTGCCTGTTCCATACTCCTCCTCCTACTCCTCAACCATCCTTTTAGGGGTACAAACAATAGTAATTGGGGCCTAGTGTGGTGGTGTACGTGTGAGATACATACACTTTCTTTTTGATCATATTTTCTATTCCGCTATTCAATTAAAACCTTTGGGGATCAATTAAATTGCGTGATAGTCTGTGTCGGTACGTGTGAGATCCACCTTTCCAAGTTTTTGGGGTTCATCTCATACTTCTGAAGATTTGAGGGTGCTGCCTGTTCCATACTCCTCCTCCTACTGCTCAACCATCCTTTTAGGGGTACAAACAATAGTAATTGGGGCCTAGTGTGGTGGTGTACGTGTGAGATACATACACTTTCTTTTTGATCATATTTTCTATTCCGCTATTCAATTAAAACCTTTGGGGATCAATTAAATTGCGTGATAGTCTGTGTCGGTACGTGTGAGATCCACCTTTCCAAGTTTTTGGGGTTCATCTCATACTTCTGAAGATTTGAGGGTGCTGCCTGTTCCATACTCCTCCTCCTACTCCTCAACCATCCTTTTAGGGGTACAAACAATAGTAATTGGGGTCTAGTGTGGTGGTGTACGTGTGAGATACATACACTTTCTTTTTGATCATATTTTCTATTCCGCTATTCAATTAAAACCTTTTGGGATCAATTAAATTGCGTGATAGTCTGTATCGGTACGTGTGAGATCCACCTTTCCAAGTTTTTGGGGTTCATCTCATACTTCTGAAGATTTGAGGGTGCTGCCTGTTCCATACTCCTCCTCCTACTCCTCAACCATCCTTTTAGGGGTACAAACAATAGTAATTGGGGCCTAGTGTGGTGGTGTACGTGTGAGATACATACACTTTCTTTTTGATCATATTATCTATTCCGCTATTCAATTAAAACCTTTGGGGATCAATTAAATTGCGTGATAGTCTGTGTCGGTACGTGTGAGATCCACCTTTCCAAGTTTTTGGGGTTCATCTCATACTTCTGAAGATTTGAGGGTGCTGCCTGTTCCATACTCCTCCTCCTACTCCTCAACCATCCTTTTAGGGGTACAAACAATAGTAATTGGGGTCTAGTGTGGTGGTGTACGTGTGAGATACATACACTTTCTTTTTGATCATATTTTCTATTCCGCTATTCAATTAAAACCTTTGGGGATCAATTAAATTGCGTGATAGTCTGTATCGGTACGTGTGAGATCCACCTTTCCAAGTTTTTGGGGTTCATCTCATACTTCTGAAGATTTGAGGGTGCTGCCTGTTCCATACTCCTCCTCCTACTCCTCAACCATCCTTTTAGGGGTACAAACAATAGTAATTGGGGCCTAGTGTGGTGGTGTACGTGTGAGATACATACACTTTCTTTTTGATCATATTTTCTATTCCGCTATTCAATTAAAACCTTTGGGGATCAATTAAATTGCGTTGATAGTCTGTGTCGGTACGTGTGAGATCCACCTTTCCAAGTTTTTGGGGTTCATCTCATACTTTTGAAGATTTGAGGGTGCTGCCTGTTCCATACTCCTCCTCCTACTGCTCAACCATCCTTTTAGGGGTACAAACAATGGTAATTGGGGCCTAGTGTGGTGGTGTACGTGTGAGATACATACACTTTCTTTTTGATCATATTTTCTATTCCGCTATTCAATTAAAACCTTTGGGGATCAATTAAATTGCGTGATAGTCTGTGTCGGTACGTGTGAGATCCACCTTTCCAAGTTTTTGGGGTTCATCTCATACTTCTGAAGATTTGAGGGTGCTGCCTGTTCCATACTCCTCCTCCTACTCCTCAACCATCCTTTTAGGGGTACAAACAATAGTAATTGGGGCCTAGTGTGGTGGTGTACGTGTGAGATACATACACTTTCTTTTTGATCATATTTTCTATTCCGCTATTCAATTAAAACCTTTGGGGATCAATTAAATTGCGTGATAGTCTGTGTCGGTACGTGTGAGATCCACCTTTCCAAGTTTTTGGGGTTCATCTCATACTTCTGAAGATTTGAGGGTGCTGCCTGTTCCATACTCCTCCTCCTACTCCTCAACCATCCTTTTAGGGGTACAAACAATAGTAATTGGGGCCTAGTGTGGTGGTGTACGTGTGAGATACATACACTTTCTTTTTGATCATATTTTCTATTCCGCTATTCAATTAAAACCTTTGGGGATCAATTAAATTGCGTGATAGTCTGTGTCGGTACGTGTGAGATCCACCTTTCCAAGTTTTTGGGGTTCATCTCATACTTCTGAAGATTTGAGGGTGCTGCCTGTTCCATACTCCTCCTCCTACTCCTCAACCATCCTTTTAGGGGTTCAAATAATAGTAATTGGGGCCTAGTGTGGTGGTGTACGTGTGAGATACATACACTTTCTTTTTGATCATATTTTCTATTCCGCTATTCAATTAAAACCTTTGGGGATCAATTAAATTGCGTGATAGTCTGTGTCGGTACGTGTGAGATCCACCTTTCCAAGTTTTTGGGGTTCATCTCATACTTCTGAAGATTTGAGGGTGCTGCCTGTTCCATACTCCTCCTCCTACTCCTCAACCATCCTTTTAGGGGTACAAACAATAGTAATTGGGGCCTAGTGTGGTGGTGTACGTGTGAGATACATACACTTTCTTTTTGATCATATTTTCTATTCCGCTATTCAATTAAAACCTTTGGGGATCAATTAAATTGCGTGATAGTCTGTGTCGGTACGTGTGAGATCCACCTTTCCAAGTTTTTGGGGTTCATCTCATACTTCTGAAGATTTGAGGGTGCTGCCTGTTCCATACTCCTCCTCCTACTGCTCAACCATCCTTTTAGGGGTACAAACAATAGTAATTGGGGCCTAGTGTGGTGGTGTACGTGTGAGATACATACACTTTCTTTTTGATCATATTTTCTATTCCGCTATTCAATTAAAACCTTTGGGGATCAATTAAATTGCGTGATAGTCTGTGTCGGTACGTGTGAGATCCACCTTTCCAAGTTTTTGGGGTTCATTTCATACTTCTGAAGATTTGAGGGTGCTGCCTGTTCCATACTCCTCCTCCTACTCCTCAACCATCCTTTTAGGGATACAAACAATAGTAATTGGGGCCTAGTGTGGGGGTGTACGTGTGAGATACATACACTTTCTTTTTGATCATATTTTCTATTCCGCTATTCAATTAAAACCTTTGGGGATCAATTAAATTGCGTGATAGTCTGTGTCGGTACGTGTGAGATCCACCTTTCCAAGTTTTTGGGGTTCATCTCATACTTCTGAAGATTTGAGGGTGCTGTCTGTTCCATACTCCTCCTCCTACTCCTCAACCATCCTTTTAGGGGTACAAACAATAGTAATTGGGGCCTAGTGTGGTGGTGTATGTGTGAGATACATACACTTTCTTTTTGATCATATTTTCTATTCCGCTATTCAATTAAAACCTTTGGGGATCAATTAAATTGCGTGATAGTCTGTGTCGGTACGTGTGAGATCCACCTTTCCAAGTTTTTGGGGTTCATCTCATACTTCTGAAGATTTGAGGGTGCTGCCTGTTCCATACTCCTCCTCCTACTCCTCAACCATCCTTTTAGGGGTACAAACAATAGTAATTGGGGTCTAGTGTGGTGGTGTACGTGTGAGATACATACACTTTCTTTTTGATCATATTTTCTATTCCGCTATTCAATTAAAACCTTTGGGGATCAATTAAATTGCGTGATAGTCTGTATCGGTACGTGTGAGATCCACCTTTCCAAGTTTTTGGGGTTCATCTCATACTTCTGAAGATTTGAGGGTGCTGCCTGTTCCATACTCCTCCTCCTACTCCTCAACCATCCTTTTAGGGGTACAAACAATAGTAATTGGGGCCTAGTGTGGTGGTGTACGTGTGAGATACATACACTTTCTTTTTGATCATATTTTCTATTCCGCTATTCAATTAAAACCTTTGGGGATCAATTAAATTGCGTGATAGTCTGTGTCGGTACGTGTGAGATCCACCTTTCCAAGTTTTTGGGGTTCATCTCATACTTCTGAAGATTTGAGGGTGCTGTCTGTTCCATACTCCTCCTCCTACTCCTCAACCATCCTTTTAGGGGTACAAACAATAGTAATTGGGGCCTAGTGTGGTGGTGTATGTGTGAGATACATACACTTTCTTTTTGATCATATTTTCTATTCCGCTATTCAATTAAAACCTTTGGGGATCAATTAAATTGCGTGATAGTCTGTGTCGGTACGTGTGAGATCCACCTTTCCAAGTTTTTGGGGTTCATCTCATACTTCTGAAGATTTGAGGGTGCTGCCTGTTCCATACTCCTCCTCCTACTCCTCAACCATCCTTTTAGGGGTACAAACAATAGTAATTGGGGTCTAGTGTGGTGGTGTACGTGTGAGATACATACACTTTCTTTTTGATCATATTTTCTATTCCGCTATTCAATTAAAACCTTTGGGGATCAATTAAATTGCGTGATAGTCTGTATCGGTACGTGTGAGATCCACCTTTCCAAGTTTTTGGGGTTCATCTCATACTTCTGAAGATTTGAGGGTGCTGCCTGTTCCATACTCCTCCTCCTACTCCTCAACCATCCTTTTAGGGGTACAAACAATAGTAATTGGGGCCTAGTGTGGTGGTGTACGTGTGAGATACATACACTTTCTTTTTGATCATATTTTCTATTCCGCTATTCAATTAAAACCTTTGGGGATCAATTAAATTGCGTGATAGTCTGTATCGGTACGTGTGAGATCCACCTTTCCAAGTTTTTGGGGTTCATCTCATACTTCTGAAGATTTGAGGGTGCTGCCTGTTCCATACTCCTCCTCCTACTCCTCAACCATCCTTTTAGGGGTACAAACAATAGTAATTGGGGCCTAGTGTGGTGGTGTACGTGTGAGATACATACACTTTCTTTTTGATCATATTTTCTATTCCGCTATTCAATTAAAACCTTTGGGGATCAATTAAATTGCGTTGATAGTCTGTGTCGGTACGTGTGAGATCCACCTTTCCAAGTTTTTGGGGTTCATCTCATACTTCTGAAGATTTGAGGGTGCTGCCTGTTCCATACTCCTCCTCCTACTGCTCAACCATCCTTTTAGGGGTACAAACAATGGTAATTGGGGCCTAGTGTGGTGGTGTACGTGTGAGATACATACACTTTCTTTTTGATCATATTTTCTATTCCGCTATTCAATTAAAACCTTTGGGGATCAATTAAATTGCGTGATAGTCTGTGTCGGTACGTGTGAGATCCACCTTTCCAAGTTTTTGGGGTTCATCTCATACTTCTGAAGATTTGAGGGTGCTGCCTGTTCCATACTCCTCCTCCTACTCCTCAACCATCCTTTTAGGGGTACAAACAATAGTAATTGGGGCCTAGTGTGGTGGTGTACGTGTGAGATACATACACTTTCTTTTTGATCATATTTTCTATTCCGCTATTCAATTAAAACCTTTGGGGATCAATTAAATTGCGTGATAGTCTGTGTCGGTACGTGTGAGATCCACCTTTCCAAGTTTTTGGGGTTCATCTCATACTTCTGAAGATTTGAGGGTGCTGCCTGTTCCATACTCCTCCTCCTACTGCTCAACCATCCTTTTAGGGGTACAAACAATAGTAATTGGGGCCTAGTGTGGTGGTGTACGTGTGAGATACATACACTTTCTTTTTGATCATATTTTCTATTCCGCTATTCAATTAAAACCTTTGGGGATCAATTAAATTGCGTGATAGTCTGTGTCGGTACGTGTGAGATCCACCTTTCCAAGTTTTTGGGGTTCATCTCATACTTCTGAAGATTTGAGGGTGCTGCCTGTTCCATACTCCTCCTCCTACTCCTCAACCATCCTTTTAGGGGTACAAACAATAGTAATTGGGGTCTAGTGTGGTGGTGTACGTGTGAGATACATACACTTTCTTTTTGATCATGTTTTCTATTCCGCTATTCAATTAAAACCTTTTGGGATCAATTAAATTGCGTGATAGTCTGTATCGGTACGTGTGAGATCCACCTTTCCAAGTTTTTGGGGTTCATCTCATACTTCTGAAGATTTGAGGGTGCTGCCTGTTCCATACTCCTCCTCCTACTCCTCAACCATCCTTTTAGGGGTACAAACAATAGTAATTGGGGCCTAGTGTGGTGGTGTACGTGTGAGATACATACACTTTCTTTTTGATCATATTTTCTATTCCGCTATTCAATTAAAACCTTTGGGGATCAATTAAATTGCGTGATAGTCTGTGTCGGTACGTGTGAGATCCACCTTTCCAAGTTTTTGGGGTTCATCTCATACTTCTGAAGATTTGAGGGTGCTGCCTGTTCCATACTCCTCCTCCTACTGCTCAACCATCCTTTTAGGGGTACAAACAATAGTAATTGGGGCCTAGTGTGGTGGTGTACGTGTGAGATACATACACTTTCTTTTTGATCATATTTTCTATTCCGCTATTCAATTAAAACCTTTGGGGATCAATTAAATTGCGTGATAGTCTGTGTCGGTACGTGTGAGATCCACCTTTCCAAGTTTTTGGGGTTCATTTCATACTTCTGAAGATTTGAGGGTGCTGCCTGTTCCATACTCCTCCTCCTACTCCTCAACTATCCTTTTAGGGATACAAACAATAGTAATTGGGGCCTAGTGTGGGGGTGTACGTGTGAGATACATACACTTTCTTTTTGATCATATTTTCTATTCCGCTATTCAATTAAAACCTTTGGGGATCAATTAAATTGCGTGATAGTCTGTGTCGGTACGTGTGAGATCCACCTTTCCAAGTTTTTGGGGTTCATCTCATACTTCTGAAGATTTGAGGGTGCTGTCTGTTCCATACTCCTCCTCCTACTCCTCAACCATCCTTTTAGGGGTACAAACAATAGTAATTGGGGCCTAGTGTGGTGGTGTATGTGTGAGATACATACACTTTCTTTTTGATCATATTTTCTATTCCGCTATTCAATTAAAACCTTTGGGGATCAATTAAATTGCGTGATAGTCTGTGTCGGTACGTGTGAGATCCACCTTTCCAAGTTTTTGGGGTTCATCTCATACTTCTGAAGATTTGAGGGTGCTGCCTGTTCCATACTCCTCCTCCTACTCCTCAACCATCCGTTTAGGGGTACAAACAATAGTAATTGGGGTCTAGTGTGGTGGTGTACGTGTGAGATACATACACTTTCTTTTTGATCATATTTTCTATTCCGCTATTCAATTAAAACCTTTGGGGATCAATTAAATTGCGTGATAGTCTGTATCGGTACGTGTGAGATCCACCTTTCCAAGTTTTTGGGGTTCATCTCATACTTCTGAAGATTTGAGGGTGCTGCCTGTTCCATACTCCTCCTCCTACTCCTCAACCATCCTTTTAGGGGTACAAACAATAGTAATTGGGGCCTAGTGTGGTGGTGTACGTGTGAGATACATACACTTTCTTTTTGATCATATTTTCTATTCCGCTATTCAATTAAAACCTTTGGGGATCAATTAAATTGCGTGATAGTCTGTATCGGTACGTGTGAGATCCACCTTTCCAAGTTTTTGGGGTTCATCTCATACTTCTGAAGATTTGAGGGTGCTGCCTGTTCCATACTCCTCCTCCTACTCCTCAACCATCCTTTTAGGGGTACAAACAATAGTAATTGGGGCCTAGTGTGGTGGTGTACGTGTGAGATACATACACTTTCTTTTTGATCATATTTTCTATTCCGCTATTCAATTAAAACCTTTGGGGATCAATTAAATTGCGTTGATAGTCTGTGTCGGTACGTGTGAGATCCACCTTTCCAAGTTTTTGGGGTTCATCTCATACTTCTGAAGATTTGAGGGTGCTGCCTGTTCCATACTCCTCCTCCTACTGCTCAACCATCCTTTTAGGGGTACAAACAATGGTAATTGGGGCCTAGTGTGGTGGTGTACGTGTGAGATACATACACTTTCTTTTTGATCATATTTTCTATTCCGCTATTCAATTAAAACCTTTGGGGATCAATTAAATTGCGTGATAGTCTGTGTCGGTACGTGTGAGATCCACCTTTCCAAGTTTTTGGGGTTCATCTCATACTTCTGAAGATTTGAGGGTGCTGCCTGTTCCATACTCCTCCTCCTACTCCTCAACCATCCTTTTAGGGGTACAAACAATAGTAATTGGGGCCTAGTGTGGTGGTGTACGTGTGAGATACATACACTTTCTTTTTGATCATATTTTCTATTCCGCTATTCAATTAAAACCTTTGGGGATCAATTAAATTGCGTGATAGTCTGTGTCGGTACGTGTGAGATCCACCTTTCCAAGTTTTTGGGGTTCATCTCATACTTCTGAAGATTTGAGGGTGCTGCCTGTTCCATACTCCTCCTCCTACTGCTCAACCATCCTTTTAGGGGTACAAACAATAGTAATTGGGGCCTAGTGTGGTGGTGTACGTGTGAGATACATACACTTTCTTTTTGATCATATTTTCTATTCCGCTATTCAATTAAAACCTTTGGGGATCAATTAAATTGCGTGATAGTCTGTGTCGGTACGTGTGAGATCCACCTTTCCAAGTTTTTGGGGTTCATTTCATACTTCTGAAGATTTGAGGGTGCTGCCTGTTCCATACTCCTCCTCCTACTCCTCAACTATCCTTTTAGGGATACAAACAATAGTAATTGGGGCCTAGTGTGGGGGTGTACGTGTGAGATACATACACTTTCTTTTTGATCATATTTTCTATTCCGCTATTCAATTAAAACCTTTGGGGATCAATTAAATTGCGTGATAGTCTGTGTCGGTACGTGTGAGATCCACCTTTCCAAGTTTTTGGGGTTCATCTCATACTTCTGAAGATTTGAGGGTGCTGTCTGTTCCATACTCCTCCTCCTACTCCTCAACCATCCTTTTAGGGGTACAAACAATAGTAATTGGGGCCTAGTGTGGTGGTGTATGTGTGAGATACATACACTTTCTTTTTGATCATATTTTCTATTCCGCTATTCAATTAAAACCTTTGGGGATCAATTAAATTGCGTGATAGTCTGTGTCGGTACGTGTGAGATCCACCTTTCCAAGTTTTTGGGGTTCATCTCATACTTCTGAAGATTTGAGGGTGCTGCCTGTTCCATACTCCTCCTCCTACTCCTCAACCATCCGTTTAGGGGTACAAACAATAGTAATTGGGGTCTAGTGTGGTGGTGTACGTGTGAGATACATACACTTTCTTTTTGATCATATTTTCTATTCCGCTATTCAATTAAAACCTTTGGGGATCAATTAAATTGCGTGATAGTCTGTATCGGTACGTGTGAGATCCACCTTTCCAAGTTTTTGGGGTTCATCTCATACTTCTGAAGATTTGAGGGTGCTGCCTGTTCCATACTCCTCCTCCTACTCCTCAACCATCCTTTTAGGGGTACAAACAATAGTAATTGGGGCCTAGTGTGGTGGTGTACGTGTGAGATACATACACTTTCTTTTTGATCATATTTTCTATTCCGCTATTCAATTAAAACCTTTGGGGATCAATTAAATTGCGTGATAGTCTGTATCGGTACGTGTGAGATCCACCTTTCCAAGTTTTTGGGGTTCATCTCATACTTCTGAAGATTTGAGGGTGCTGCCTGTTCCATACTCCTCCTCCTACTCCTCAACCATCCTTTTAGGGGTACAAACAATAGTAATTGGGGCCTAGTGTGGTGGTGTACGTGTGAGATACATACACTTTCTTTTTGATCATATTTTCTATTCCGCTATTCAATTAAAACCTTTGGGGATCAATTAAATTGCGTTGATAGTCTGTGTCGGTACGTGTGAGATCCACCTTTCCAAGTTTTTGGGGTTCATCTCATACTTCTGAAGATTTGAGGGTGCTGCCTGTTCCATACTCCTCCTCCTACTGCTCAACCATCCTTTTAGGGGTACAAACAATGGTAATTGGGGCCTAGTGTGGTGGTGTACGTGTGAGATACATACACTTTCTTTTTGATCATATTTTCTATTCCGCTATTCAATTAAAACCTTTGGGGATCAATTAAATTGCGTGATAGTCTGTGTCGGTACGTGTGAGATCCACCTTTCCAAGTTTTTGGGGTTCATCTCATACTTCTGAAGATTTGAGGGTGCTGCCTGTTCCATACTCCTCCTCCTACTCCTCAACCATCCTTTTAGGGGTACAAACAATAGTAATTGGGGCCTAGTGTGGTGGTGTACGTGTGAGATACATACACTTTCTTTTTGATCATATTTTCTATTCCGCTATTCAATTAAAACCTTTGGGGATCAATTAAATTGCGTGATAGTCTGTGTCGGTACGTGTGAGATCCACCTTTCCAAGTTTTTGGGGTTCATCTCATACTTCTGAAGATTTGAGGGTGCTGCCTGTTCCATACTCCTCCTCCTACTGCTCAACCATCCTTTTAGGGGTACAAACAATAGTAATTGGGGCCTAGTGTGGTGGTGTACGTGTGAGATACATACACTTTCTTTTTGATCATATTTTCTATTCCGCTATTCAATTAAAACCTTTGGGGATCAATTAAATTGCGTGATAGTCTGTGTCGGTACGTGTGAGATCCACCTTTCCAAGTTTTTGGGGTTCATCTCATACTTCTGAAGATTTGAGGGTGCTGCCTGTTCCATACTCCTCCTCCTACTCCTCAACCATCCTTTTAGGGGTACAAACAATAGTAATTGGGGTCTAGTGTGGTGGTGTACGTGTGAGATACATACACTTTCTTTTTGATCATGTTTTCTATTCCGCTATTCAATTAAAACCTTTTGGGATCAATTAAATTGCGTGATAGTCTGTATCGGTACGTGTGAGATCCACCTTTCCAAGTTTTTGGGGTTCATCTCATACTTCTGAAGATTTGAGGGTGCTGCCTGTTCCATACTCCTCCTCCTACTCCTCAACCATCCTTTTAGGGGTACAAACAATAGTAATTGGGGCCTAGTGTGGTGGTGTACGTGTGAGATACATACACTTTCTTTTTGATCATATTATCTATTCCGCTATTCAATTAAAACCTTTGGGGATCAATTAAATTGCGTGATAGTCTGTGTCGGTACGTGTGAGATCCACCTTTCCAAGTTTTTGGGGTTCATCTCATACTTCTGAAGATTTGAGGGTGCTGCCTGTTCCATACTCCTCCTCCTACTCCTCAACCATCCTTTTAGGGGTACAAACAATAGTAATTGGGGTCTAGTGTGGTGGTGTACGTGTGAGATACATACACTTTCTTTTTGATCATATTTTCTATTCCGCTATTCAATTAAAACCTTTGGGGATCAATTAAATTGCGTGATAGTCTGTATCGGTACGTGTGAGATCCACCTTTCCAAGTTTTTGGGGTTCATCTCATACTTCTGAAGATTTGAGGGTGCTGCCTGTTCCATACTCCTCCTCCTACTCCTCAACCATCCTTTTAGGGGTACAAACAATAGTAATTGGGGCCTAGTGTGGTGGTGTACGTGTGAGATACATACACTTTCTTTTTGATCATATTTTCTATTCCGCTATTCAATTAAAACCTTTGGGGATCAATTAAATTGCGTTGATAGTCTGTGTCGGTACGTGTGAGATCCACCTTTCCAAGTTTTTGGGGTTCATCTCATACTTTTGAAGATTTGAGGGTGCTGCCTGTTCCATACTCCTCCTCCTACTGCTCAACCATCCTTTTAGGGGTACAAACAATGGTAATTGGGGCCTAGTGTGGTGGTGTACGTGTGAGATACATACACTTTCTTTTTGATCATATTTTCTATTCCGCTATTCAATTAAAACCTTTGGGGATCAATTAAATTGCGTGATAGTCTGTGTCGGTACGTGTGAGATCCACCTTTCCAAGTTTTTGGGGTTCATCTCATACTTCTGAAGATTTGAGGGTGCTGCCTGTTCCATACTCCTCCTCCTACTCCTCAACCATCCTTTTAGGGGTACAAACAATAGTAATTGGGGCCTAGTGTGGTGGTGTACGTGTGAGATACATACACTTTCTTTTTGATCATATTTTCTATTCCGCTATTCAATTAAAACCTTTGGGGATCAATTAAATTGCGTGATAGTCTGTGTCGGTACGTGTGAGATCCACCTTTCCAAGTTTTTGGGGTTCATCTCATACTTCTGAAGATTTGAGGGTGCTGCCTGTTCCATACTCCTCCTCCTACTCCTCAACCATCCTTTTAGGGGTACAAACAATAGTAATTGGGGCCTAGTGTGGTGGTGTACGTGTGAGATACATACACTTTCTTTTTGATCATATTTTCTATTCCGCTATTCAATTAAAACCTTTGGGGATCAATTAAATTGCGTGATAGTCTGTGTCGGTACGTGTGAGATCCACCTTTCCAAGTTTTTGGGGTTCATCTCATACTTCTGAAGATTTGAGGGTGCTGCCTGTTCCATACTCCTCCTCCTACTCCTCAACCATCCTTTTAGGGGTACAAATAATAGTAATTGGGGCCTAGTGTGGTGGTGTACGTGTGAGATACATACACTTTCTTTTTGATCATATTTTCTATTCCGCTATTCAATTAAAACCTTTGGGGATCAATTAAATTGCGTGATAGTCTGTGTCGGTACGTGTGAGATCCACCTTTCCAAGTTTTTGGGGTTCATCTCATACTTCTGAAGATTTGAGGGCGCTGCCTGTTCCATACTCCTCCTCCTACTCCTCAACCATCCTTTTAGGGGTACAAACAATAGTAATTGGGGCCTAGTGTGGTGGTGTACGTGTGAGATACATATACTTTCTTTTTGATCATATTTTCTATTCCGCTATTCAATTAAAACCTTTGGGGATCAATTAAATTGCATGATAGTCTGTGTCGGTACGTGTGAGATCCACCTTTCCAAGTTTTTGGGGTTCATCTCATACTTCTGAAGATTTGAGGGTGCTGCCTGTTCCATACTCCTCCTCCTACTCCTCAACCATCCTTTTAGGGGTACAAACAATAGTAATTGGGGTCTAGTGTGGTGGTGTACGTGTGAGATACATACACTTTCTTTTTGATCATGTTTTCTATTCCGCTATTCAATTAAAACCTTTTGGGATCAATTAAATTGCGTGATAGTCTGTATCGGTACGTGTGAGATCCACCTTTCCAAGTTTTTGGGGTTCATCTCATACTTCTGAAGATTTGAGGGTGCTGCCTGTTCCATACTCCTCCTCCTACTCCTCAACCATCCTTTTAGGGGTACAAACAATAGTAATTGGGGCCTAGTGTGGTGGTGTACGTGTGAGATACATACACTTTCTTTTTGATCATATTTTCTATTCCGCTATTCAATTAAAACCTTTGGGGATCAATTAAATTGCGTGATAGTCTGTGTCGGTACGTGTGAGATCCACCTTTCCAAGTTTTTGGGGTTCATCTCATACTTCTGAAGATTTGAGGGTGCTGCCTGTTCCATACTCCTCCTCCTACTGCTCAACCATCCTTTTAGGGGTACAAACAATAGTAATTGGGGCCTAGTGTGGTGGTGTACGTGTGAGATACATACACTTTCTTTTTGATCATATTTTCTATTCCGCTATTCAATTAAAACCTTTGGGGATCAATTAAATTGCGTGATAGTCTGTGTCGGTACGTGTGAGATCCACCTTTCCAAGTTTTTGGGGTTCATTTCATACTTCTGAAGATTTGAGGGTGCTGCCTGTTCCATACTCCTCCTCCTACTCCTCAACTATCCTTTTAGGGATACAAACAATAGTAATTGGGGCCTAGTGTGGGGGTGTACGTGTGAGATACATACACTTTCTTTTTGATCATATTTTCTATTCCGCTATTCAATTAAAACCTTTGGGGATCAATTAAATTGCGTGATAGTCTGTGTCGGTACGTGTGAGATCCACCTTTCCAAGTTTTTGGGGTTCATCTCATACTTCTGAAGATTTGAGGGTGCTGTCTGTTCCATACTCCTCCTCCTACTCCTCAACCATCCTTTTAGGGGTACAAACAATAGTAATTGGGGCCTAGTGTGGTGGTGTATGTGTGAGATACATACACTTTCTTTTTGATCATATTTTCTATTCCGCTATTCAATTAAAACCTTTGGGGATCAATTAAATTGCGTGATAGTCTGTGTCGGTACGTGTGAGATCCACCTTTCCAAGTTTTTGGGGTTCATCTCATACTTCTGAAGATTTGAGGGTGCTGCCTGTTCCATACTCCTCCTCCTACTCCTCAACCATCCGTTTAGGGGTACAAACAATAGTAATTGGGGTCTAGTGTGGTGGTGTACGTGTGAGATACATACACTTTCTTTTTGATCATATTTTCTATTCCGCTATTCAATTAAAACCTTTGGGGATCAATTAAATTGCGTGATAGTCTGTATCGGTACGTGTGAGATCCACCTTTCCAAGTTTTTGGGGTTCATCTCATACTTCTGAAGATTTGAGGGTGCTGCCTGTTCCATACTCCTCCTCCTACTCCTCAACCATCCTTTTAGGGGTACAAACAATAGTAATTGGGGCCTAGTGTGGTGGTGTACGTGTGAGATACATACACTTTCTTTTTGATCATATTTTCTATTCCGCTATTCAATTAAAACCTTTGGGGATCAATTAAATTGCGTGATAGTCTGTATCGGTACGTGTGAGATCCACCTTTCCAAGTTTTTGGGGTTCATCTCATACTTCTGAAGATTTGAGGGTGCTGCCTGTTCCATACTCCTCCTCCTACTCCTCAACCATCCTTTTAGGGGTACAAACAATAGTAATTGGGGCCTAGTGTGGTGGTGTACGTGTGAGATACATACACTTTCTTTTTGATCATATTTTCTATTCCGCTATTCAATTAAAACCTTTGGGGATCAATTAAATTGCGTTGATAGTCTGTGTCGGTACGTGTGAGATCCACCTTTCCAAGTTTTTGGGGTTCATCTCATACTTCTGAAGATTTGAGGGTGCTGCCTGTTCCATACTCCTCCTCCTACTGCTCAACCATCCTTTTAGGGGTACAAACAATGGTAATTGGGGCCTAGTGTGGTGGTGTACGTGTGAGATACATACACTTTCTTTTTGATCATATTTTCTATTCCGCTATTCAATTAAAACCTTTGGGGATCAATTAAATTGCGTGATAGTCTGTGTCGGTACGTGTGAGATCCACCTTTCCAAGTTTTTGGGGTTCATCTCATACTTCTGAAGATTTGAGGGTGCTGCCTGTTCCATACTCCTCCTCCTACTCCTCAACCATCCTTTTAGGGGTACAAACAATAGTAATTGGGGCCTAGTGTGGTGGTGTACGTGTGAGATACATACACTTTCTTTTTGATCATATTTTCTATTCCGCTATTCAATTAAAACCTTTGGGGATCAATTAAATTGCGTGATAGTCTGTGTCGGTACGTGTGAGATCCACCTTTCCAAGTTTTTGGGGTTCATCTCATACTTCTGAAGATTTGAGGGTGCTGCCTGTTCCATACTCCTCCTCCTACTGCTCAACCATCCTTTTAGGGGTACAAACAATAGTAATTGGGGCCTAGTGTGGTGGTGTACGTGTGAGATACATACACTTTCTTTTTGATCATATTTTCTATTCCGCTATTCAATTAAAACCTTTGGGGATCAATTAAATTGCGTGATAGTCTGTGTCGGTACGTGTGAGATCCACCTTTCCAAGTTTTTGGGGTTCATCTCATACTTCTGAAGATTTGAGGGTGCTGCCTGTTCCATACTCCTCCTCCTACTCCTCAACCATCCTTTTAGGGGTACAAACAATAGTAATTGGGGTCTAGTGTGGTGGTGTACGTGTGAGATACATACACTTTCTTTTTGATCATGTTTTCTATTCCGCTATTCAATTAAAACCTTTTGGGATCAATTAAATTGCGTGATAGTCTGTATCGGTACGTGTGAGATCCACCTTTCCAAGTTTTTGGGGTTCATCTCATACTTCTGAAGATTTGAGGGTGCTGCCTGTTCCATACTCCTCCTCCTACTCCTCAACCATCCTTTTAGGGGTACAAACAATAGTAATTGGGGCCTAGTGTGGTGGTGTACGTGTGAGATACATACACTTTCTTTTTGATCATATTATCTATTCCGCTATTCAATTAAAACCTTTGGGGATCAATTAAATTGCGTGATAGTCTGTGTCGGTACGTGTGAGATCCACCTTTCCAAGTTTTTGGGGTTCATCTCATACTTCTGAAGATTTGAGGGTGCTGCCTGTTCCATACTCCTCCTCCTACTCCTCAACCATCCTTTTAGGGGTACAAACAATAGTAATTGGGGTCTAGTGTGGTGGTGTACGTGTGAGATACATACACTTTCTTTTTGATCATATTTTCTATTCCGCTATTCAATTAAAACCTTTGGGGATCAATTAAATTGCGTGATAGTCTGTATCGGTACGTGTGAGATCCACCTTTCCAAGTTTTTGGGGTTCATCTCATACTTCTGAAGATTTGAGGGTGCTGCCTGTTCCATACTCCTCCTCCTACTCCTCAACCATCCTTTTAGGGGTACAAACAATAGTAATTGGGGCCTAGTGTGGTGGTGTACGTGTGAGATACATACACTTTCTTTTTGATCATATTTTCTATTCCGCTATTCAATTAAAACCTTTGGGGATCAATTAAATTGCGTTGATAGTCTGTGTCGGTACGTGTGAGATCCACCTTTCCAAGTTTTTGGGGTTCATCTCATACTTTTGAAGATTTGAGGGTGCTGCCTGTTCCATACTCCTCCTCCTACTGCTCAACCATCCTTTTAGGGGTACAAACAATGGTAATTGGGGCCTAGTGTGGTGGTGTACGTGTGAGATACATACACTTTCTTTTTGATCATATTTTCTATTCCGCTATTCAATTAAAACCTTTGGGGATCAATTAAATTGCGTGATAGTCTGTGTCGGTACGTGTGAGATCCACCTTTCCAAGTTTTTGGGGTTCATCTCATACTTCTGAAGATTTGAGGGTGCTGCCTGTTCCATACTCCTCCTCCTACTCCTCAACCATCCTTTTAGGGGTACAAACAATAGTAATTGGGGCCTAGTGTGGTGGTGTACGTGTGAGATACATACACTTTCTTTTTGATCATATTTTCTATTCCGCTATTCAATTAAAACCTTTGGGGATCAATTAAATTGCGTGATAGTCTGTGTCGGTACGTGTGAGATCCACCTTTCCAAGTTTTTGGGGTTCATCTCATACTTCTGAAGATTTGAGGGTGCTGCCTGTTCCATACTCCTCCTCCTACTCCTCAACCATCCTTTTAGGGGTACAAACAATAGTAATTGGGGCCTAGTGTGGTGGTGTACGTGTGAGATACATACACTTTCTTTTTGATCATATTTTCTATTCCGCTATTCAATTAAAACCTTTGGGGATCAATTAAATTGCGTGATAGTCTGTGTCGGTACGTGTGAGATCCACCTTTCCAAGTTTTTGGGGTTCATCTCATACTTCTGAAGATTTGAGGGTGCTGCCTGTTCCATACTCCTCCTCCTACTCCTCAACCATCCTTTTAGGGGTACAAACAATAGTAATTGGGGCCTAGTGTGGTGGTGTACGTGTGAGATACATACACTTTCTTTTTGATCATATTTTCTATTCCGCTATTCAATTAAAACCTTTGGGGATCAATTAAATTGCGTGATAGTCTGTGTCGGTACGTGTGAGATCCACCTTTCCAAGTTTTTGGGGTTCATCTCATACTTCTGAAGATTTGAGGGCGCTGCCTGTTCCATACTACTCCTCCTACTCCTCAACCATCCTTTTAGGGGTACAAACAATAGTAATTGGGGCCTAGTGTGGTGGTGTACGTGTGAGATACATATACTTTCTTTTTGATCATATTTTCTATTCCGCTATTCAATTAAAACCTTTGGGGATCAATTAAATTGCATGATAGTCTGTGTCGGTACGTGTGAGATCCACCTTTCCAAGTTTTTGGGGTTCATCTCATACTTCTGAAGATTTGAGGGTGCTGCCTGTTCCATACTCCTCCTCCTACTGCTCAACCATCCTTTTAGGGGTACAAACAATAGTAATTGGGGCCTAGTGTGGTGGTGTACGTGTGAGATACATACACTTTCTTTTTGATCATATTTTCTATTCCGCTATTCAATTAAAACCTTTGGGGATCAATTAAATTGCGTGATAGTCTGTGTCGGTACGTGTGAGATCCACCTTTCCAAGTTTTTGGGGTTCATTTCATACTTCTGAAGATTTGAGGGTGCTGCCTGTTCCATACTCCTCCTCCTACTCCTCAACCATCCTTTTAGGGATACAAACAATAGTAATTGGGGCCTAGTGTGGTGGTGTACGTGTGAGATACATACACTTTCTTTTTGATCATATTTTCTATTCCGCTATTCAATTAAAACCTTTGGGGATCAATTAAATTGCGTGATAGTCTGTGTCGGTACGTGTGAGATCCACCTTTCCAAGTTTTTGGGGTTCATCTCATACTTCTGAAGATTTGAGGGTGCTGTCTGTTCCATACTCCTCCTCCTACTCCTCAACCATCCTTTTAGGGGTACAAACAATAGTAATTGGGGCCTAGTGTGGTGGTGTATGTGTGAGATACATACACTTTCTTTTTGATCATATTTTCTATTCCGCTATTCAATTAAAACCTTTGGGGATCAATTAAATTGCGTGATAGTCTGTGTCGGTACGTGTGAGATCCACCTTTCCACGTTTTTGGGGTTCATCTCATACTTCTGAAGATTTGAGGGTGCTGCCTGTTCCATACTCCTCCTACTCCTCAACCATCCTTTTAGGGGTACAAACAATAGTAATTGGGGTCTAGTGTGGTGGTGTACGTGTGAGATACATACACTTTCTTTTTGATCATATTTTCTATTCCGCTATTCAATTAAAACCTTTGGGGATCAATTAAATTGCGTGATAGTCTGTATCGGTACGTGTGAGATCCACCTTTCCAAGTTTTTGGGGTTCATCTCATACTTCTGAAGATTTGAGGGTGCTGCCTGTTCCATACTCCTCCTCCTACTCCTCAACCATCCTTTTAGGGGTACAAACAATAGTAATTGGGGCCTAGTGTGGTGGTGTACGTGTGAGATACATACACTTTCTTTTTGATCATATTTTCTATTCCGCTATTCAATTAAAACCTTTGGGGATCAATTAAATTGCGTGATAGTCTGTATCGGTACGTGTGAGATCCACCTTTCCAAGTTTTTGGGGTTCATCTCATACTTCTGAAGATTTGAGGGTGCTGCCTGTTCCATACTCCTCCTCCTACTCCTCAACCATCCTTTTAGGGGTACAAACAATAGTAATTGGGGCCTAGTGTGGTGGTGTACGTGTGAGATACATACACTTTCTTTTTGATCATATTTTCTATTCCGCTATTCAATTAAAACCTTTGGGGATCAATTAAATTGCGTTGATAGTCTGTGTCGGTACGTGTGAGATCCACCTTTCCAAGTTTTTGGGGTTCATCTCATACTTCTGAAGATTTGAGGGTGCTGCCTGTTCCATACTCCTCCTCCTACTGCTCAACCATCCTTTTAGGGGTACAAACAATGGTAATTGGGGCCTAGTGTGGTGGTGTACGTGTGAGATACATACACTTTCTTTTTGATCATATTTTCTATTCCGCTATTCAATTAAAACCTTTGGGGATCAATTAAATTGCGTGATAGTCTGTGTCGGTACGTGTGAGATCCACCTTTCCAAGTTTTTGGGGTTCATCTCATACTTCTGAAGATTTGAGGGTGCTGCCTGTTCCATACTCCTCCTCCTACTCCTCAACCATCCTTTTAGGGGTACAAACAATAGTAATTGGGGCCTAGTGTGGTGGTGTACGTGTGAGATACATACACTTTCTTTTTGATCATATTTTCTATTCCGCTATTCAATTAAAACCTTTGGGGATCAATTAAATTGCGTGATAGTCTGTGTCGGTACGTGTGAGATCCACCTTTCCAAGTTTTTGGGGTTCATCTCATACTTCTGAAGATTTGAGGGTGCTGCCTGTTCCATACTCCTCCTCCTACTCCTCAACCATCCTTTTAGGGGTACAAACAATAGTAATTGGGGCCTAGTGTGGTGGTGTACGTTTGAGATACATACACTTTCTTTTTGATCATATTTTCTATTCCGCTATTCAATTAAAACCTTTGGGGATCAATTAAATTGCGTGATAGTCTGTGTCGGTACGTGTGAGATCCACCTTTCCAAGTTTTTGGGGTTCATCTCATACTTCTGAAGATTTGAGGGTGCTGCCTGTTCCATACTCCTCCTCCTACTCCTCAACCATCCTTTTAGGGGTACCAACAATAGTAATTGGGGCCTAGTGTGGTGGTGTACGTGTGAGATACATACACTTTCTTTTTGATCATATTTTCTATTCCGCTATTCAATTAAAACCTTTGGGGATCAATTAAATTGCGTGATAGTCTGTATCGGTACGTGTGAGATCCACCTTTCCAAGTTTTTGGGGTTCATCTCATACTTCTGAAGATTTGAGGGTGCTGCCTGTTCCATACTCCTCCTCCTACTCCTCAACCATCCTTTTAGGGGTACAAACAATAGTAATTGGGGCCTAGTGTGGTGGTGTACGTGTGAGATACATACACTTTCTTTTTGATCATATTTTCTATTCCGCTATTCAATTAAAACCTTTGGGGATCAATTAAATTGCGTGATAGTCTGTGTCGGTACGTGTGAGATCCACCTTTCCAAGTTTTTGGGGTTCATCTCATACTTCTGAAGATTTGAGGGTGCTGCCTGTTCCATACTCCTCCTCCTACTGCTCAACCATCCTTTTAGGGGTACAAACAATAGTAATTGGGGCCTAGTGTGGTGGTGTACGTGTGAGATACATACACTTTCTTTTTGATCATATTTTCTATTCCGCTATTCAATTAAAACCTTTGGGGATCAATTAAATTGCGTGATAGTCTGTGTCGGTACGTGTGAGATCCACCTTTCCAAGTTTTTGGGGTTCATCTCATACTTTTGAAGATTTGAGGGTGCTGCCTGTTCCATACTCCTCCTCCTACTGCTCAACCATCCTTTTAGGGGTACAAACAATAGTAATTGGGGCCTAGTGTGGTGGTGTACGTGTGAGATACATACACTTTCTTTTTGATCATATTTTCTATTCCGCTATTCAATTAAAACCTTTGGGGATCAATTAAATTGCATGATAGTCTGTGTCGGTACGTGTGAGATCCACCTTTCCAAGTTTTTGGGGTTCATCTCATACTTCTGAAGATTTGAGGGTGCTGCCTGTTCCATACTCCTCCTCCTACTCCTCAACCATCCTTTTAGGGGTACAAACAATAGTAATTGGGGCCTAGTGTGGTGGTGTACGTGTGAGATACATACACTTTCTTTTTGATCATATTTTCTATTCCGCTATTCAATTAAAACCTTTGGGGATCAATTAAATTGCGTGATAGTCTGTGTCGGTACGTGTGAGATCCACCTTTCCAAGTTTTTGGGGTTCATCTCATACTTCTGAAGATTTGAGGGTGCTGCCTGTTCCTTACTCCTCCTCCTACTGCTCAACCATCCTTTTAGGGGTACAAACAATAGTAATTGGGGCCTAGTGTGGTGGTGTACGTGTGAGATACATACACTTTCTTTTTGATCATATTTTCTATTCCGCTATTCAATTAAAACCTTTGGGGATCAATTAAATTGCGTGATAGTCTGTGTCGGTACGTGTGAGATCCACCTTTCCAAGTTTTTGGGGTTCATCTCATACTTCTGAAGATTTGAGGGTGCTGCCTGTTCCATACTCCTCCTCCTACTCCTCAACCATCCTTTTAGGGGTACAAACAATAGTAATTGGGGCCTAGTGTGGTGGTGTACGTGTGAGATACATACACTTTCTTTTTGATCATATTTTCTATTCCGCTATTCAATTAAAACCTTTGGGGATCAATTAAATTGCGTGATAGTCTGTGTCGGTACGTGTGAGATCCACCTTTCCAAGTTTTTGGGGTTCATCTCATACTTCTGAAGATTTGAGGGTGCTGCCTGTTCCATACTCCTCCTCCTACTCCTCAACCATCCTTTTAGGGTTACAAACAATAGTAATTGGGGCCTAGTGTGGTGGTGTACGTGTGAGATACATACACTTTCTTTTTGATCATATTTTCTATTCCGCTATTCAATTAAAACCTTTGGGGATCAATTAAATTGCGTGATAGTCTGTGTCGGTACGTGTGAGATCCACCTTTCCAAGTTTTTGGGGTTCATCTCATACTTCTGAAGATTTGAGGGTGCTGCCTGTTCCATACTCCTCCTCCTACTGCTCAACCATCCTTTTAGGGGTACAAACAATAGTAATTGGGGCCTAGTGTGGTGGTGTACGTGTGAGATACATACACTTTCTTTTTGATCATATTTTCTATTCCGCTATTCAATTAAAACCTTTGGGGATCAATTAAATTGCGTGATAGTCTGTGTCGGTACGTGTGAGATCCACCTTTCCAAGTTTTTGGGGTTCATCTCATACTTCTGAAGATTTGAGGGTGCTGCCTGTTCCATACTCCTCCTTCTACTGCTCAACCATCCTTTTAGGGGTACAAACAATAGTAATTGGGGCCTAGTGTGGTGGTGTACGTGTGAGATACATACACTTTCTTTTTGATCATATTTTCTATTCCGCTATTCAATTAAAACCTTTGGGGATCAATTAAATTGCGTGATAGTCTGTGTCGGTACGTGTGAGATCCACCTTTCCAAGTGTTTGGGGTTCATTTCATACTTCTGAAGATTTGAGGGTGCTGCCTGTTCCATACTCCTCCTCCTACTCCTCAACCATCCTTTTAGGGATACAAACAATAGTAATTGGGGCCTAGTGTGGTGGTGTACGTGTGAGATACATACACTTTCTTTTTGATCATATTTTCTATTCCGCTATTCAATTAAAACCTTTGGGGATCAATTAAATTGCGTGATAGTCTGTATCGGTACGTGTGAGATCCACCTTTCCAAGTTTTTGGGGTTCATCTCATACTTCTGAAGATTTGAGGGTGCTGCCTGTTCCATACTCCTCCTCCTACTCCTCAACCATCCTTTTAGGGGTACAAACAATAGTAATTGGGGCCTAGTGTGGTGGTGTACGTGTGAGATACATACACTTTCTTTTTGATCATATTTTCTATTCCGCTATTCAATTAAAACCTTTGGGGATCAATTAAATTGCGTGATAGTCTGTGTCGGTACGTGTGAGATCCACCTTTCCAAGTTTTTGGGGTTCATCTCATACTTCTGAAGATTTGAGGGTGCTGCCTGTTCCATACTCCTCCTCCTACTGCTCAACCATCCTTTTAGGGGTACAAACAATAGTAATTGGGGCCTAGTGTGGTGGTGTACGTGTGAGATACATACACTTTCTTTTTGATCATATTTTCTATTCCGCTATTCAATTAAAACCTTTGGGGATCAATTAAATTGCGTGATAGTCTGTGTCGGTACGTGTGAGATCCACCTTTCCAAGTTTTTGGGGTTCATCTCATACTTTTGAAGATTTGAGGGTGCTGCCTGTTCCATACTCCTCCTCCTACTGCTCAACCATCCTTTTAGGGGTACAAACAATAGTAATTGGGGCCTAGTGTGGTGGTGTACGTGTGAGATACATACACTTTCTTTTTGATCATATTTTCTATTCCGCTATTCAATTAAAACCTTTGGGGATCAATTAAATTGCGTGATAGTCTGTGTCGGTACGTGTGAGATCCACCTTTCCAAGTTTTTGGGGTTCATCTCATACTTCTGAAGATTTGAGGGTGCTGCCTGTTCCATACTCCTCCTCCTACTCCTCAACCATCCTTTTAGGGGTACAAACAATAGTAATTGGGGCCTAGTGTGGTGGTGTACGTGTGAGATACATACACTTTCTTTTTGATCATATTTTCTATTCCGCTATTCAATTAAAACCTTTGGGGATCAATTAAATTGCGTGATAGTCTGTGTCGGTACGTGTGAGATCCACCTTTCCAAGTTTTTGGGGTTCATCTCATACTTCTGAAGATTTGAGGGTGCTGCCTGTTCCTTACTCCTCCTCCTACTGCTCAACCATCCTTTTAGGGGTACAAACAATAGTAATTGGGGCCTAGTGTGGTGGTGTACGTGTGAGATACATACACTTTCTTTTTGATCATATTTTCTATTCCGCTATTCAATTAAAACCTTTGGGGATCAATTAAATTGCGTGATAGTCTGTGTCGGTACGTGTGAGATCCACCTTTCCAAGTTTTTGGGGTTCATCTCATACTTCTGAAGATTTGAGGGTGCTGCCTGTTCCATACTCCTCCTCCTACTCCTCAACCATCCTTTTAGGGGTACAAACAATAGTAATTGGGGCCTAGTGTGGTGGTGTACGTGTGAGATACATACACTTTCTTTTTGATCATATTTTCTATTCCGCTATTCAATTAAAACCTTTGGGGATCAATTAAATTGCGTGATAGTCTGTGTCGGTACGTGTGAGATCCACCTTTCCAAGTTTTTGGGGTTCATCTCATACTTCTGAAGATTTGAGGGTGCTGCCTGTTCCATACTCCTCCTCCTACTCCTCAACCATCCTTTTAGGGGTACAAACAATAGTAATTGGGGCCTAGTGTGGTGGTGTACGTGTGAGATGCATACACTTTCTTTTTGATCATATTTTCTGTTCCGCTATTCAATTAAAACCTTTGGGGATCAATTAAATTGCGTGATAGTCTGTGTCGGTACGTGTGAGATCCACCTTTCCAAGTTTTTGGGGTTCATCTCATACTTCTGAAGATTTGAGGGTGCTGCCTGTTCCATACTCCTCCTCCTACTGCTCAACCATCCTTTTAGGGGTACAAACAATAGTAATTGGGGCCTAGTGTGGTGGTGTACGTGTGAGATACATACACTTTCTTTTTGATCATATTTTCTATTCCGCTATTCAATTAAAACCTTTGGGGATCAATTAAATTGCGTGATAGTCTGTGTCGGTACGTGTGAGATCCACCTTTCCAAGTTTTTGGGGTTCATCTCATACTTCTGAAGATTTGAGGGTGCTGCCTGTTCCATACTCCTCCTTCTACTGCTCAACCATCCTTTTAGGGGTACAAACAATAGTAATTGGGGCCTAGTGTGGTGGTGTACGTGTGAGATACATACACTTTCTTTTTGATCATATTTTCTATTCCGCTATTCAATTAAAACCTTTGGGGATCAATTAAATTGCGTGATAGTCTGTGTCGGTACGTGTGAGATCCACCTTTCCAAGTTTTTGGGGTTCATTTCATACTTCTGAAGATTTGAGGGTGCTGCCTGTTCCATACTCCTCCTCCTACTCCTCAACCATCCTTTTAGGGATACAAACAATAGTAATTGGGGCCTAGTGTGGTGGTGTACGTGTGAGATACATACACTTTCTTTTTGATCATATTTTCTATTCCGCTATTCAATTAAAACCTTTGGGGATCAATTAAATTGCGTGATAGTCTGTGTCGGTACGTGTGAGATCCACCTTTCCAAGTTTTTGGGGTTCATCTCATACTTCTGAAGATTTGAGGGTGCTGCCTGTTCCATACTCCTCCTCCTACTCCTCAACCATCCTTTTAGGGGTACAAACAATAGTAATTGGGGTCTAGTGTGGTGGTGTACGTGTGAGATACATACACTTTCTTTTTGATCATATTTTGTATTCCGCTATTCAATTAAAACCTTTGGGGATCAATTAAATTGCGTGATAGTCTGTATCGGTACGTGTGAGATCCACCTTTCCAAGTTTTTGGGGTTCATCTCATACTTCTGAAGATTTGAGGGTGCTGCCTGTTCCATACTCCTCCTCCTACTCCTCAACCATCCTTTTAGGGGTACAAACAATAGTAATTGGGGCCTAGTGTGGTGGTGTACGTGTGAGATACATACACTTTCTTTTTGATCATATTTTCTATTCCGCTATTCAATTAAAACCTTTTGGGATCAATTAAATTGCGTGATAGTCTGTGTCGGTACGTGTGAGATCCACCTTTCCAAGTTTTTGGGGTTCATCTCATACTTCTGAAGATTTGAGGGTGCTGCCTGTTCCATACTCCTCCTCCTACTGCTCAACCATCCTTTTAGGGGTACAAACAATAGTAATTGGGGCCTAGTGTGGTGGTGTACGTGTGAGATACATACACTTTCTTTTTGATCATATTTTCTATTCCGCTATTCAATTAAAACCTTTGGGGATCAATTAAATTGCGTGATAGTCTGTGTCGGTACGTGTGAGATCCACCTTTCCAAGTTTTTGGGGTTCATCTCATACTTTTGAAGATTTGAGGGTGCTGCCTGTTCCATACTCCTCCTCCTACTGCTCAACCATCCTTTTAGGGGTACAAACAATAGTAATTGGGGCCTAGTGTGGTGGTGTACGTGTGAGATACATACACTTTCTTTTTGATCATATTTTCTATTCCGCTATTCAATTAAAACCTTTGGGGATCAATTAAATTGCGTGATAGTCTGTGTCGGTACGTGTGAGATCCACCTTTCCAAGTTTTTGGGGTTCATCTCATACTTCTGAAGATTTGAGGGTGCTGCCTGTTCCATACTCCTCCTCCTACTCCTCAACCATCCTTTTAGGGGTACAAACAATAGTAATTGGGGCCTAGTGTGGTGGTGTACGTGTGAGATACATACACTTTCTTTTTGATCATATTTTCTATTCCGCTATTCAATTAAAACCTTTGGGGATCAATTAAATTGCGTGATAGTCTGTGTCGGTACGTGTGAGATCCACCTTTCCAAGTGTTTGGGGTTCATTTCATACTTCTGAAGATTTGAGGGTGCTGCCTGTTCCATACTCCTCCTCCTACTCCTCAACCATCCTTTTAGGGATACAAACAATAGTAATTGGGGCCTAGTGTGGTGGTGTACGTGTGAGATACATACACTTTCTTTTTGATCATATTTTCTATTCCGCTATTCAATTAAAACCTTTGGGGATCAATTAAATTGCGTGATAGTCTGTGTCGGTACGTGTGAGATCCACCTTTCCAAGTTTTTGGGGTTCATCTCATACTTCTGAAGATTTGAGGGTGCTGCCTGTTCCATACTCCTCCTCCTACTCCTCAACCATCCTTTTAGGGGTACAAACAATAGTAATTGGGGTCTAGTGTGGTGGTGTACGTGTGAGATACATACACTTTCTTTTTGATCATATTTTCTATTCCGCTATTCAATTAAAACCTTTGGGGATCAATTAAATTGCGTGATAGTCTGTATCGGTACGTGTGAGATCCACCTTTCCAAGTTTTTGGGGTTCATCTCATACTTCTGAAGATTTGAGGGTGCTGCCTGTTCCATACTCCTCCTCCTACTCCTCAACCATCCTTTTAGGGGTACAAACAATAGTAATTGGGGCCTAGTGTGGTGGTGTACGTGTGAGATACATACACTTTCTTTTTGATCATATTTTCTATTCCGCTATTCAATTAAAACCTTTGGGGATCAATTAAATTGCGTGATAGTCTGTGTCGGTACGTGTGAGATCCACCTTTCCAAGTTTTTGGGGTTCATCTCATACTTCTGAAGATTTGAGGGTGCTGCCTGTTCCATACTCCTCCTCCTACTGCTCAACCATCCTTTTAGGGGTACAAACAATAGTAATTGGGGCCTAGTGTGGTGGTGTACGTGTGAGATACATACACTTTCTTTTTGATCATATTTTCTATTCCGCTATTCAATTAAAACCTTTGGGGATCAATTAAATTGCGTGATAGTCTGTGTCGGTACGTGTGAGATCCACCTTTCCAAGTTTTTGGGGTTCATCTCATACTTTTGAAGATTTGAGGGTGCTGCCTGTTCCATACTCCTCCTCCTACTGCTCAACCATCCTTTTAGGGGTACAAACAATAGTAATTGGGGCCTAGTGTGGTGGTGTACGTGTGAGATACATACACTTTCTTTTTGATCATATTTTCTATTCCGCTATTCAATTAAAACCTTTGGGGATCAATTAAATTGCGTGATAGTCTGTGTCGGTACGTGTGAGATCCACCTTTCCAAGTTTTTGGGGTTCATCTCATACTTCTGAAGATTTGAGGGTGCTGCCTGTTCCATACTCCTCCTCCTACTCCTCAACCATCCTTTTAGGGGTACAAACAATAGTAATTGGGGCCTAGTGTGGTGGTGTACGTGTGAGATACATACACTTTCTTTTTGATCATATTTTCTATTCCGCTATTCAATTAAAACCTTTGGGGATCAATTAAATTGCGTGATAGTCTGTGTCGGTACGTGTGAGATCCACCTTTCCAAGTTTTTGGGGTTCATCTCATACTTCTGAAGATTTGAGGGTGCTGCCTGTTCCTTACTCCTCCTCCTACTGCTCAACCATCCTTTTAGGGGTACAAACAATAGTAATTGGGGCCTAGTGTGGTGGTGTACGTGTGAGATACATACACTTTCTTTTTGATCATATTTTCTATTCCGCTATTCAATTAAAACCTTTGGGGATCAATTAAATTGCGTGATAGTCTGTGTCGGTACGTGTGAGATCCACCTTTCCAAGTTTTTGGGGTTCATCTCATACTTCTGAAGATTTGAGGGTGCTGCCTGTTCCATACTCCTCCTCCTACTCCTCAACCATCCTTTTAGGGGTACAAACAATAGTAATTGGGGCCTAGTGTGGTGGTGTACGTGTGAGATACATACACTTTCTTTTTGATCATATTTTCTATTCCGCTATTCAATTAAAACCTTTGGGGATCAATTAAATTGCGTGATAGTCTGTGTCGGTACGTGTGAGATCCACCTTTCCAAGTTTTTGGGGTTCATCTCATACTTCTGAAGATTTGAGGGTGCTGCCTGTTCCATACTCCTCCTCCTACTCCTCAACCATCCTTTTAGGGGTACAAACAATAGTAATTGGGGCCTAGTGTGGTGGTGTACGTGTGAGATGCATACACTTTCTTTTTGATCATATTTTCTGTTCCGCTATTCAATTAAAACCTTTGGGGATCAATTAAATTGCGTGATAGTCTGTGTCGGTACGTGTGAGATCCACCTTTCCAAGTTTTTGGGGTTCATCTCATACTTCTGAAGATTTGAGGGTGCTGCCTGTTCCATACTCCTCCTCCTACTGCTCAACCATCCTTTTAGGGGTACAAACAATAGTAATTGGGGCCTAGTGTGGTGGTGTACGTGTGAGATACATACACTTTCTTTTTGATCATATTTTCTATTCCGCTATTCAATTAAAACCTTTGGGGATCAATTAAATTGCGTGATAGTCTGTGTCGGTACGTGTGAGATCCACCTTTCCAAGTTTTTGGGGTTCATCTCATACTTCTGAAGATTTGAGGGTGCTGCCTGTTCCATACTCCTCCTTCTACTGCTCAACCATCCTTTTAGGGGTACAAACAATAGTAATTGGGGCCTAGTGTGGTGGTGTACGTGTGAGATACATACACTTTCTTTTTGATCATATTTTCTATTCCGCTATTCAATTAAAACCTTTGGGGATCAATTAAATTGCGTGATAGTCTGTGTCGGTACGTGTGAGATCCACCTTTCCAAGTTTTTGGGGTTCATTTCATACTTCTGAAGATTTGAGGGTGCTGCCTGTTCCATACTCCTCCTCCTACTCCTCAACCATCCTTTTAGGGATACAAACAATAGTAATTGGGGCCTAGTGTGGTGGTGTACGTGTGAGATACATACACTTTCTTTTTGATCATATTTTCTATTCCGCTATTCAATTAAAACCTTTGGGGATCAATTAAATTGCGTGATAGTCTGTGTCGGTACGTGTGAGATCCACCTTTCCAAGTTTTTGGGGTTCATCTCATACTTCTGAAGATTTGAGGGTGCTGCCTGTTCCATACTCCTCCTCCTACTCCTCAACCATCCTTTTAGGGGTACAAACAATAGTAATTGGGGTCTAGTGTGGTGGTGTACGTGTGAGATACATACACTTTCTTTTTGATCATATTTTGTATTCCGCTATTCAATTAAAACCTTTGGGGATCAATTAAATTGCGTGATAGTCTGTATCGGTACGTGTGAGATCCACCTTTCCAAGTTTTTGGGGTTCATCTCATACTTCTGAAGATTTGAGGGTGCTGCCTGTTCCATACTCCTCCTCCTACTCCTCAACCATCCTTTTAGGGGTACAAACAATAGTAATTGGGGCCTAGTGTGGTGGTGTACGTGTGAGATACATACACTTTCTTTTTGATCATATTTTCTATTCCGCTATTCAATTAAAACCTTTTGGGATCAATTAAATTGCGTGATAGTCTGTGTCGGTACGTGTGAGATCCACCTTTCCAAGTTTTTGGGGTTCATCTCATACTTCTGAAGATTTGAGGGTGCTGCCTGTTCCATACTCCTCCTCCTACTGCTCAACCATCCTTTTAGGGGTACAAACAATAGTAATTGGGGCCTAGTGTGGTGGTGTACGTGTGAGATACATACACTTTCTTTTTGATCATATTTTCTATTCCGCTATTCAATTAAAACCTTTGGGGATCAATTAAATTGCGTGATAGTCTGTGTCGGTACGTGTGAGATCCACCTTTCCAAGTTTTTGGGGTTCATCTCATACTTTTGAAGATTTGAGGGTGCTGCCTGTTCCATACTCCTCCTCCTACTGCTCAACCATCCTTTTAGGGGTACAAACAATAGTAATTGGGGCCTAGTGTGGTGGTGTACGTGTGAGATACATACACTTTCTTTTTGATCATATTTTCTATTCCGCTATTCAATTAAAACCTTTGGGGATCAATTAAATTGCGTGATAGTCTGTGTCGGTACGTGTGAGATCCACCTTTCCAAGTTTTTGGGGTTCATCTCATACTTCTGAAGATTTGAGGGTGCTGCCTGTTCCATACTCCTCCTCCTACTCCTCAACCATCCTTTTAGGGGTACAAACAATAGTAATTGGGGCCTAGTGTGGTGGTGTACGTGTGAGATACATACACTTTCTTTTTGATCATATTTTCTATTCCGCTATTCAATTAAAACCTTTGGGGATCAATTAAATTGCGTGATAGTCTGTGTCGGTACGTGTGAGATCCACCTTTCCAAGTTTTTGGGGTTCATTTCATACTTCTGAAGATTTGAGGGTGCTGCCTGTTCCATACTCCTCCTCCTACTCCTCAACCATCCTTTTAGGGATACAAACAATAGTAATTGGGGCCTAGTGTGGTGGTGTACGTGTGAGATACATACACTTTCTTTTTGATCATATTTTCTATTCCGCTATTCAATTAAAACCTTTGGGGATCAATTAAATTGCGTGATAGTCTGTGTCGGTACGTGTGAGATCCACCTTTCCAAGTTTTTGGGGTTCATCTCATACTTCTGAAGATTTGAGGGTGCTGCCTGTTCCATACTCCTCCTCCTACTCCTCAACCATCCTTTTAGGGGTACAAACAATAGTAATTGGGGTCTAGTGTGGTGGTGTACGTGTGAGATACATACACTTTCTTTTTGATCATATTTTCTATTCCGCTATTCAATTAAAACCTTTGGGGATCAATTAAATTGCGTGATAGTCTGTATCGGTACGTGTGAGATCCACCTTTCCAAGTTTTTGGGGTTCATCTCATACTTCTGAAGATTTGAGGGTGCTGCCTGTTCCATACTCCTCCTCCTACTCCTCAACCATCCTTTTAGGGGTACAAACAATAGTAATTGGGGCCTAGTGTGGTGGTGTACGTGTGAGATACATACACTTTCTTTTTGATCATATTTTCTATTCCGCTATTCAATTAAAACCTTTGGGGATCAATTAAATTGCGTGATAGTCTGTGTCGGTACGTGTGAGATCCACCTTTCCAAGTTTTTGGGGTTCATCTCATACTTCTGAAGATTTGAGGGTGCTGCCTGTTCCATACTCCTCCTCCTACTGCTCAACCATCCTTTTAGGGGTACAAACAATAGTAATTGGGGCCTAGTGTGGTGGTGTACGTGTGAGATACATACACTTTCTTTTTGATCATATTTTCTATTCCGCTATTCAATTAAAACCTTTGGGGATCAATTAAATTGCGTGATAGTCTGTGTCGGTACGTGTGAGATCCACCTTTCCAAGTTTTTGGGGTTCATCTCATACTTTTGAAGATTTGAGGGTGCTGCCTGTTCCATACTCCTCCTCCTACTGCTCAACCATCCTTTTAGGGGTACAAACAATAGTAATTGGGGCCTAGTGTGGTGGTGTACGTGTGAGATACATACACTTTCTTTTTGATCATATTTTCTATTCCGCTATTCAATTAAAACCTTTGGGGATCAATTAAATTGCGTGATAGTCTGTGTCGGTACGTGTGAGATCCACCTTTCCAAGTTTTTGGGGTTCATCTCATACTTCTGAAGATTTGAGGGTGCTGCCATTTCCATACTCCTCCTCCTACTCCTCAACCATCCTTTTAGGGGTACAAACAATAGTAATTGGGGCCTAGTGTGGTGGTGTACGTGTGAGATACATACACTTTCTTTTTGATCATATTTTCTATTCCGCTATTCAATTAAAACCTTTGGGGATCAATTAAATTGCGTGATAGTCTGTGTCGGTACGTGTGAGATCCACCTTTCCAAGTTTTTGGGGTTCATCTCATACTTCTGAAGATTTGAGGGTGCTGCCTGTTCCTTACTCCTCCTCCTACTGCTCAACCATCCTTTTAGGGGTACAAACAATAGTAATTGGGGCCTAGTGTGGTGGTGTACGTGTGAGATACATACACTTTCTTTTTGATCATATTTTCTATTCCGCTATTCAATTAAAACCTTTGGGGATCAATTAAATTGCGTGATAGTCTGTGTCGGTACGTGTGAGATCCACCTTTCCAAGTTTTTGGGGTTCATCTCATACTTCTGAAGATTTGAGGGTGCTGCCTGTTCCATACTCCTCCTCCTATTCCTCAACCATCCTTTTAGGGGTACAAACAATAGTAATTGGGGCCTAGTGTGGTGGTGTACGTTTGAGATACATACACTTTCTTTTTGATCATATTTTCTATTCCGCTATTCAATTAAAACCTTTGGGGATCAATTAAATTGCGTGATAGTCTGTGTCGGTACGTGTGAGATCCACCTTTCCAAGTTTTTGGGGTTCATCTCATACTTCTGAAGATTTGAGGGTGCTGCCTGTTCCATACTCCTCCTCCTACTCCTCAACCATCCTTTTAGGGGTACAAACAATAGTAATTGGGGCCTAGTGTGGTGGTGTACGTGTGAGATACATACACTTTCTTTTTGATCATATTTTCTATTCCGCTATTCAATTAAAACCTTTGGGGATCAATTAAATTGCGTGATAGTCTGTGTCGGTACGTGTGAGATCCACCTTTCCAAGTTTTTGGGGTTCATCTCATACTTCTGAAGATTTGAGGGTGCTGCCTGTTCCATACTCCTCCTTCTACTGCTCAACCATCCTTTTAGGGGTACAAACAATAGTAATTGGGGCTTAGTGTGGTGGTGTACGTGTGAGATACATACACTTTCTTTTTGATCATATTTTCTATTCCGCTATTCAATTAAAACCTTTGGGGATCAATTAAATTGCGTGATAGTCTGTGTCGGTACGTGTGAGATCCACCTTTCCAAGTTTTTGGGGTTCATTTCATACTTCTGAAGATTTGAGGGTGCTGCCTGTTCCATACTCCTCCTCCTACTCCTCAACCATCCTTTTAGGGATACAAACAATAGTAATTGGGGCCTAGTGTGGTGGTGTACGTGTGAGATACATACACTTTCTTTTTGATCATATTTTCTATTCCGCTATTCAATTAAAACCTTTGGGGATCAATTAAATTGCGTGATAGTCTGTGTCGGTACGTGTGAGATCCACCTTTCCAAGTTTTTGGGGTTCATCTCATACTTCTGAAGATTTGAGGGTGCTGCCTGTTCCATACTCCTCCTCCTACTCCTCAACCATCCTTTTAGGGGTACAAACAATAGTAATTGGGGCCTAGTGTGGTGGTGTACGTGTGAGATACATACACTTTCTTTTTGATCATATTTTCTATTCCGCTATTCAATTAAAACCTTTGGGGATCAATTAAATTGCGTGATAGTCTGTATCGGTACGTGTGAGATCCACCTTTCCAAGTTTTTGGGGCTCATCTCATACTTCTGAAGATTTGAGGGTGCTGCCTGTTCCATACTCCTCCTCCTACTCCTCAACCATCCTTTTAGGGGTACAAACAATAGTAATTGGGGCCTAGTGTGGTGGTGTACGTGTGAGATACATACACTTTCTTTTTGATCATATTTTCTATTCCGCTATTCAATTAAAACCTTTGGGGATCAATTAAATTGCGTGATAGTCTGTGTCGGTACGTGTGAGATCCACCTTTCCAAGTTTTTGGGGTTCATCTCATACTTCTGAAGATTTGAGGGTGCTGCCTGTTCCATACTCCTCCTCCTACTGCTCAACCATCCTTTTAGGGGTACAAACAATAGTAATTGGGGCCTAGTGTGGTGGTGTACGTGTGAGATACATACACTTTCTTTTTGATCATATTTTCTATTCCGCTATTCAATTAAAACCTTTGGGGATCAATTAAATTGCGTGATAGTCTGTGTCGGTACGTGTGAGATCCACCTTTCCAAGTTTTTGGGGTTCATCTCATACTTCTGAAGATTTGAGGGTGCTGCCTGTTCCATACTCCTCCTCCTACTGCTCAACCATCCTTTTAGGGGTACAAACAATAGTAATTGGGGCCTAGTGTGGTGGTGTACGTGTGAGATACATACACTTTCTTTTTGATCATATTTTCTATTCCGCTATTCAATTAAAACCTTTGGGGATCAATTAAATTGCGTGATAGTCTGTGTCGGTACGTGTGAGATCCACCTTTCCAAGTTTTTGGGGTTCATCTCATACTTCTGAAGATTTGAGGGTGCTGCCTGTTCCATACTCCTCCTCCTACTCCTCAACCATCCTTTTAGGGGTACAAACAATAGTAATTGGGGCCTAGTGTGGTGGTGTAAGTGTGAGATACATACACTTTCTTTTTGATCATATTTTCTATTCCGCTATTCAATTAAAACCTTTGGGGATCAATTAAATTGCGTGATAGTCTGTGTCGGTACGTGTGAGATCCACCTTTCCAAGTTTTTGGGGTTCATCTCATACTTCTGAAGATTTGAGGGTGCTGCCTGTTCCATACTCCTCCTCCTACTCCTCAACCATCCTTTTAGGGGTACAAACAATACTAATTGGGGCCTAGTGTGGTGGTGTACGTGTGAGATACATACACTTTCTTTTTGATCATATTTTCTATTCCGCTATTCAATTAAAACCTTTGGGGATCAATTAAATTGCGTGATAGTCTGTGTCGGTACGTGTGAGATCCACCTTTCCAAGTTTTTGGGGTTCATCTCATACTTCTGAAGATTTGAGGGTGCTGCCTGTTCCATACTCCTCCTCCTACTGCTCAACCATCCTTTTAGGGGTACAAACAATAGTAATTGGGGCCTAGTGTGGTGGTGTACGTGTGAGATACATACACTTTCTTTTTGATCATATTTTCTATTCCGCTATTCAATTAAAACCTTTGGGGATCAATTAAATTGCGTGATAGTCTGTGTCGGTACGTGTGAGATCCACCTTTCCAAGTTTTTGGGGTTCATCTCATACTTCTGAAGATTTGAGGGTGCTGCCTGTTCCATACTCCTCCTCCTACTGCTCAACCATCCTTTTAGGGGTACAAACAATAGTAATTGGGGCCTAGTGTGGTGGTGTACGTGTGAGATACATACACTTTCTTTTTGATCATATTTTCTATTCCGCTATTCAATTAAAACCTTTGGGGATCAATTAAATTGCGTGATAGTCTGTGTCGGTACGTGTGAGATCCACCTTTCCAAGTTTTTGGGGTTCATTTCATACTTCTGAAGATTTGAGGGTGCTGCCTGTTCCATACTCCTCCTCCTACTCCTCAACCATCCTTTTAGGGATACAAACAATAGTAATTGGGGCCTAGTGTGGTGGTGTACGTGTGAGATACATACACTTTCTTTTTGATCATATTTTCTATTCCGCTATTCAATTAAAACCTTTGGGGATCAATTAAATTGCGTGATAGTCTGTGTCGGTACGTGTGAGATCCACCTTTCCAAGTTTTTGGGGTTCATCTCATACTTCTGAAGATTTGAGGGTGCTGCCTGTTCCATACTCCTCCTCCTACTCCTCAACCATCCTTTTAGGGGTACAAACAATAGTAATTGGGGCCTAGTGTGGTGGTGTACGTGTGAGATACATACACTTTCTTTTTGATCATATTTTCTATTCCGCTATTCAATTAAAACCTTTGGGGATCAATTAAATTGCGTGATAGTCTGTGTCGGTACGTGTGAGATCCACCTTTCCAAGTTTTTGGGGTTCATCTCATACTTGTGAAGATTTGAGGGTGCTGCCTGTTCCATACTCCTCCTCCTACTCCTCAACCATCCTTTTAGGGGTACAAACAATAGTAATTGGGGCCTAGTGTGGTGGTGTACGTGTGAGATACATACACTTTCTTTTTGATCATATTTTCTATTCCGCTATTCAATTAAAACCTTTGGGGATCAATTAAATTGCGTTGATAGTCTGTGTCGGTACGTGTGAGATCCACCTTTCCAAGTTTTTGGGGTTCATCTCATACTTCTGAAGATTTGAGGGTGCTGCCTGTTCCATACTCCTCCTCCTACTGCTCAACCATCCTTTTAGGGGTACAAACAATAGTAATTGGGGCCTAGTGTGGTGGTGTACGTGTGAGATACATACACTTTCTTTTTGATCATATTTTCTATTCCGCTATTCAATTAAAACCTTTGGGGATCAATTAAATTGCGTGATAGTCTGTGTCGGTACGTGTGAGATCCACCGTTCCAAGTTTTTGGGGTTCATCTCATACTTCTGAAGATTTGAGGGTGCTGCCTGTTCCATACTCCTCCTCCTACTCCTCAACCATCCTTTTAGGGGTACAAACAATAGTAATTGGGGCCTAGTGTGGTGGTGTACGTGTGAGATACATACACTTTCTTTTTGATCATATTTTCTATTCCGCTATTCAATTAAAACCTTTGGGGATCAATTAAATTGCGTGATAGTCTGTGTCGGTATGTGTGAGATCCACCTTTCCAAGTTTTTGGGGTTCATCTCATACTTCTGAAGATTTGAGGGTGCTGCCTGTTCCATACTCCTCCTCCTACTCCTCAACCATCCTTTTAGGGGTACAAACAATAGTAATTGGGGCCTAGTGTGGTGGTGTACGTGTGAGATACATACACTTTCTTTTTGATCATATTTTCTATTCCGCTATTCAATTAAAACCTTTGGGGATCAATTAAATTGCGTGATAGTCTGTGTCGGTACGTGTGAGATCCACCTTTCCAAGTTTTTGGGGTTCATCTCATACTTCTGAAGATTTGAGGGTGCTGCCTGTTCCATACTCCTCCTCCTACTCCTCAACCATCCTTTTAGGGGGTACCAACAATAGTAATTGGGGCCTAGTGTGGTGGTGTACGTGTGAGATACATACACTTTCTTTTTGATCATATTTTCTATTCCGCTATTCAATTAAAACCTTTGGGGATCAATTAAATTGCGTGATAGTCTGTGTCGGTACGTGTGAGATCCACCTTTCCAAGTTTTTGGGGTTCATCTCATACTTGTGAAGATTTGAGGGTGCTGCCTGTTCCATACTCCTCCTCCTACTCCTCAACCATCCTTTTAGGGGTACAAACAATAGTAATTGGGGTCTAGTGTGGTGGTGTACGTGTGAGATACATACACTTTCTTTTTGATCATATTTTCTATTCCGCTATTCAATTAAAACCTTTGGGGATCAATTAAATTGCGTGATAGTCTGTATCGGTACGTGTGAAATCCACCTTTCCAAGTTTTTGGGGTTCATCTCATACTTCTGAAGATTTGAGGGTGCTGCCTGTTCCATACTCCTCCTCCTACTCCTCAACCATCCTTTTAGGGGTACAAACAATAGTAATTGGGGCCTAGTGTGGTGGTGTACGTGTGAGATACATACACTTTCTTTTTGATCATATTTTCTATTCCGCTATTCAATTAAAACCTTTGGGGATCAATTAAATTGCGTGATAGTCTGTGTCGGTACGTGTGAGATCCACCTTTCCAAGTTTTTGGGGTTCATCTCATACTTCTGAAGATTTGAGGGTGCTGCCTGTTCCATACTCCTCCTCCTACTGCTCAACCATCCTTTTAGGGGTACAAACAATAGTAATTGGGGCCTAGTGTGGTGGTGTACGTGTGAGATACATACACTTTCTTTTTGATCATATTTTCTATTCCGCTATTCAATTAAAACCTTTGGGAATCAATTAAATTGCGTGATAGTCTGTGTCGATACGTGTGAGATCCACCTTTCCAAGTTTTTGGGGTTCATCTCATACTTCTGAAGATTTGAGGGTGCTGCCTGTTCCATACTCCTCCTCCTACTGCTCAACCATCCTTTTAGGGGTACAAACAAGAGTAATTGGGGCCTAGTGTGGTGGTGTACGTGTGAGATACATACACTTTCTTTTTGATCATATTTTCTATTCCGCTATTCAATGAAAACCTTTGGGGATCAATTAAATTGCGTGATAGTCTGTGTCGGTACGTGTGAGATCCACCTTTCCAAGTTTTTGGGGTTCATCTCATACTTCTGAAGATTTGAGAGTGCTGCCTGTTCCATACTCCTCCTCCTACTCCTCAACCATCCTTTTAGGGGTACAAACAATAGTAATTGGGGCCTAGTGTGGTGGTGTACGTGTGAGATACATACACTTTCTTTTTGATCATATTTTCTATTCCGCTATGCAATTAAAACCTTTGGGGATCAATTAAATTGCGTGATAGTCTGTGTCGGTACGTGTGAGATCCACCTTTCCAAGTTTTTGGGGTTCATCTCATACTTCTGAAGATTTGAGGGTGCTGCCTGTTCCATACTCCTCCTCCTACTGCTCAACCATCCTTTTAGGGGTACAAACAATAGTAATTGGGGCCTAGTGTGGTGGTGTACGTGTGAGATACATACACTTTCTTTTTGATCATATTTTCTATTCCGCTATTCAATTAAAACCTTTGGGGATCAATTAAATTGCGTGATAGTCTGTGTCGGTACGTGTGAGATCCACCTTTCCAAGTTTTTGGGGTTCATCTCATACTTCTGAAGATTTGAGGGTGCTGCCTGTTCCATACTCCTCCTCCTACTCCTCAACCATCCTTTTAGGGGTACAAACAATAGTAATTGGGGCCTAGTGTGGTGGTGTACGTGTGAGATACATACACTTTCTTTTTGATCATATTTTCTATTCCGCTATTCAATTAAAACCTTTGGGGATCAATTAAATTGCGTGATAGTCTGTGTCGGTACGTGTGAGATCCACCTTTCCAAGTTTTTGGGGTTCATCTCATACTTCTGAAGATTTGAGGGTGCTGCCTGTTCCATACTCCTCCTCCTACTCCTCAACCATCCTTTTAGGGGTACAAACAATAGTAATTGGGGCCTAGTGTGGTGGTGTACGTGTGAGATACATAAACTTTCTTTTTGATCATATTTTCTATTCCGCTATTCAATTAAAACCTTTGGGGATCAATTAAATTGCGTGATAGTCTGTGTCGGTACGTGTGAGATCCACCTTTCCAAGTTTTTGGGGTTCATCTCATACTTCTGAAGATTTGAGGGTGCTGCCTGTTCCATACTCCTCCTCCTACTGCTCAACCATCCTTTTAGGGGTACAAACAATAGTAATTGGGGCCTAGTGTGGTGGTGTACGTGTGAGATACATACACTTTCTTTTTGATCATATTTTCTATTCCGCTATTCAATTAAAACCTTTGGGGATCAATTAAATTGCGTGATAGTCTGTGTCGGTACGTGTGAGATCCACCTTTCCAAGTTTTTGGGGTTCATCTCATACTTCTGAAGATTTGAGGGTGCTGCCTGTTCCATACTCCTCCTCCTACTCCTCAACCATCCTTTTAGGGGTACAAACAATAGTAATTGGGGCCTAGTGTGGTGGTGTACGTGTGGGATACATACACTTTCTTTTTGATCATATTTTCTATTCCGCTATTCAATTAAAACCTTTGGGGATCAATTAAATTGCGTGATAGTCTGTGTCGGTACGTGTGAGATCCACCTTTCCAAGTTTTTGGGGTTCATCTCATACTTCTGAAGATTTGAGAGTGCTGCCTGTTCCATACTCCTCCTCCTACTCCTCAACCATCCTTTTAGGGGTACAAACAATAGTAATTGGGGCCTAGTGTGGTGGTGTACGTGTGAGATACATACACTTTCTTTTTGATCAAATTTTCTATTCCGCTATGCAATTAAAACCTTTGGGGATCAATTAAATTGCGTGATAGTCTGTGTCGGTACGTGTGAGATCCACCTTTCCAAGTTTTTGGGGTTCATCTCATACTTCTGAAGATTTGAGGGTGCTGCCTGTTCCATACTCCTCCTCCTACTGCTCAACCATCCTTTTAGGGGTACAAACAAGAGTAATTGGGGCCTAGTGTGGTGGTGTACGTGTGAGATACATACACTTTCTTTTTGATCATATTTTCTATTCCGCTATTCAATGAAAACCTTTGGGGATCAATTAAATTGCGTGATAGTCTGTGTCGGTACGTGTGAGATCCACCTTTCCAAGTTTTTGGGGTTCATCTCATACTTCTGAAGATTTGAGGGTGCTGCCTGTTCCATACTCCTCCTCCTACTGCTCAACCATCCTTTTAGGGGTACAAACAATAGTAATTGGGGTCTAGTGTGGTGGTGTACGTGTGAGATACATACACTTTCTTTTTGATCATATTTTCTATTCCGCTATTCAATTAAAACCTTTGGGGATCAATTAAATTGCGTGATAGTCTGTGTCGGTACGTGTGAGATCCACCGTTCCAAGTTTTTGGGGTTCATCTCATACTTCTGAAGATTTGAGGGTGCTGCCTGTTCCATACTCCTCCTCCTACTCCTCAACCATCCTTTTAGGGGTACAAACAATAGTAATTGGGGCCTAGTGTGGTGGTGTACGTGTGAGATACATACACTTTCTTTTTGATCATATTTTCTATTCCGCTATTCAATTAAAACCTTTGGGGATCAATTAAATTGCGTGATAGTCTGTGTCGGTATGTGTGAGATCCACCTTTCCAAGTTTTTGGGGTTCATCTCATACTTCTGAAGATTTGAGGGTGCTGCCTGTTCCATACTCCTCCTCCTACTCCTCAACCATCCTTTTAGGGGTACAAACAATAGTAATTGGGGCCTAGTGTGGTGGTGTACGTGTGAGATACATACACTTTCTTTTTGATCATATTTTCTATTCCGCTATTCAATTAAAACCTTTGGGGATCAATTAAATTGCGTGATAGTCTGTGTCGGTACGTGTGAGATCCACCTTTCCAAGTTTTTGGGGTTCATCTCATACTTCTGAAGATTTGAGGGTGCTGCCTGTTCCATACTCCTCCTCCTACTCCTCAACCATCCTTTTAGGGGGTACCAACAATAGTAATTGGGGCCTAGTGTGGTGGTGTACGTGTGAGATACATACACTTTCTTTTTGATCATATTTTCTATTCCGCTATTCAATTAAAACCTTTGGGGATCAATTAAATTGCGTGATAGTCTGTGTCGGTACGTGTGAGATCCACCTTTCCAAGTTTTTGGGGTTCATCTCATACTTGTGAAGATTTGAGGGTGCTGCCTGTTCCATACTCCTCCTCCTACTCCTCAACCATCCTTTTAGGGGTACAAACAATAGTAATTGGGGTCTAGTGTGGTGGTGTACGTGTGAGATACATACACTTTCTTTTTGATCATATTTTCTATTCCGCTATTCAATTAAAACCTTTGGGGATCAATTAAATTGCGTGATAGTCTGTATCGGTACGTGTGAAATCCACCTTTCCAAGTTTTTGGGGTTCATCTCATACTTCTGAAGATTTGAGGGTGCTGCCTGTTCCATACTCCTCCTCCTACTCCTCAACCATCCTTTTAGGGGTACAAACAATAGTAATTGGGGCCTAGTGTGGTGGTGTACGTGTGAGATACATACACTTTCTTTTTGATCATATTTTCTATTCCGCTATTCAATTAAAACCTTTGGGGATCAATTAAATTGCGTGATAGTCTGTGTCGGTACGTGTGAGATCCACCTTTCCAAGTTTTTGGGGTTCATCTCATACTTCTGAAGATTTGAGGGTGCTGCCTGTTCCATACTCCTCCTCCTACTGCTCAACCATCCTTTTAGGGGTACAAACAATAGTAATTGGGGCCTAGTGTGGTGGTGTACGTGTGAGATACATACACTTTCTTTTTGATCATATTTTCTATTCCGCTATTCAATTAAAACCTTTGGGAATCAATTAAATTGCGTGATAGTCTGTGTCGATACGTGTGAGATCCACCTTTCCAAGTTTTTGGGGTTCATCTCATACTTCTGAAGATTTGAGGGTGCTGCCTGTTCCATACTCCTCCTCCTACTGCTCAACCATCCTTTTAGGGGTACAAACAAGATTAATTGGGGCCTAGTGTGGTGGTGTACGTGTGAGATACATACACTTTCTTTTTGATCATATTTTCTATTCCGCTATTCAATGAAAACCTTTGGGGATCAATTAAATTGCGTGATAGTCTGTGTCGGTACGTGTGAGATCCACCTTTCCAAGTTTTTGGGGTTCATCTCATACTTCTGAAGATTTGAGAGTGCTGCCTGTTCCATACTCCTCCTCCTACTCCTCAACCATCCTTTTAGGGGTACAAACAATAGTAATTGGGGCCTAGTGTGGTGGTGTACGTGTGAGATACATACACTTTCTTTTTGATCATATTTTCTATTCCGCTATGCAATTAAAACCTTTGGGGATCAATTAAATTGCGTGATAGTCTGTGTCGGTACGTGTGAGATCCACCTTTCCAAGTTTTTGGGGTTCATCTCATACTTCTGAAGATTTGAGGGTGCTGCCTGTTCCATACTCCTCCTCCTACTGCTCAACCATCCTTTTAGGGGTACAAACAATAGTAATTGGGGCCTAGTGTGGTGGTGTACGTGTGAGATACATACACTTTCTTTTTGATCATATTTTCTATTCCGCTATTCAATTAAAACCTTTGGGGATCAATTAAATTGCGTGATAGTCTGTGTCGGTACGTGTGAGATCCACCTTTCCAAGTTTTTGGGGTTCATCTCATACTTCTGAAGATTTGAGGGTGCTGCCTGTTCCATACTCCTCCTCCTACTCCTCAACCATCCTTTTAGGGGTACAAACAATAGTAATTGGGGCCTAGTGTGGTGGTGTACGTGTGAGATACATACACTTTCTTTTTGATCATATTTTCTATTCCGCTATTCAATTAAAACCTTTGGGGATCAATTAAATTGCGTGATAGTCTGTGTCGGTACGTGTGAGATCCACCTTTCCAAGTTTTTGGGGTTCATCTCATACTTCTGAAGATTTGAGGGTGCTGCCTGTTCCATACTCCTCCTCCTACTCCTCAACCATCCTTTTAGGGGTACAAACAATAGTAATTGGGGCCTAGTGTGGTGGTGTACGTGTGAGATACATAAACTTTCTTTTTGATCATATTTTCTATTCCGCTATTCAATTAAAACCTTTGGGGATCAATTAAATTGCGTGATAGTCTGTGTCGGTACGTGTGAGATCCACCTTTCCAAGTTTTTGGGGTTCATCTCATACTTCTGAAGATTTGAGGGTGCTGCCTGTTCCATACTCCTCCTCCTACTGCTCAACCATCCTTTTAGGGGTACAAACAATAGTAATTGGGGCCTAGTGTGGTGGTGTACGTGTGAGATACATACACTTTCTTTTTGATCATATTTTCTATTCCGCTATTCAATTAAAACCTTTGGGGATCAATTAAATTGCGTGATAGTCTGTGTCGGTACGTGTGAGATCCACCTTTCCAAGTTTTTGGGGTTCATCTCATACTTCTGAAGATTTGAGGGTGCTGCCTGTTCCATACTCCTCCTCCTACTCCTCAACCATCCTTTTAGGGGTACAAACAATAGTAATTGGGGCCTAGTGTGGTGGTGTACGTGTGAGATACATACACTTTCTTTTTGATCATATTTTCTATTCCGCTATTCAATTAAAACCTTTGGGGATCAATTAAATTGCGTGATAGTCTGTGTCGGTACGTGTGAGATCCACCTTTCCAAGTTTTTGGGGTTCATCTCATACTTCTGAAGATTTGAGAGTGCTGCCTGTTCCATACTCCTCCTCCTACTCCTCAACCATCCTTTTAGGGGTACAAACAATAGTAATTGGGGCCTAGTGTGGTGGTGTACGTGTGAGATACATACACTTTCTTTTTGATCAAATTTTCTATTCCGCTATGCAATTAAAACCTTTGGGGATCAATTAAATTGCGTGATAGTCTGTGTCGGTACGTGTGAGATCCACCTTTCCAAGTTTTTGGGGTTCATCTCATACTTCTGAAGATTTGAGGGTGCTGCCTGTTCCATACTCCTCCTCCTACTGCTCAACCATCCTTTTAGGGGTACAAACAAGAGTAATTGGGGCCTAGTGTGGTGGTGTACGTGTGAGATACATACACTTTCTTTTTGATCATATTTTCTATTCCGCTATTCAATGAAAACCTTTGGGGATCAATTAAATTGCGTGATAGTCTGTGTCGGTACGTGTGAGATCCACCTTTCCAAGTTTTTGGGGTTCATCTCATACTTCTGAAGATTTGAGAGTGCTGCCTGTTCCATACTCCTCCTCCTACTCCTCAACCATCCTTTTAGGGGTACAAACAATAGTAATTGGGGCCTAGTGTGGTGGTGTACGTGTGAGATACATACACTTTCTTTTTGATCATATTTTCTATTCCGCTATGCAATTAAAACCTTTGGGGATCAATTAAATTGCGTGATAGTCTGTGTCGGTACGTGTGAGATCCACCTTTCCAAGTTTTTGGGGTTCATCTCATACTTCTGAAGATTTGAGGGTGCTGCCTGTTCCATACTCCTCCTCCTACTGCTCAACCATCCTTTTAGGGGTACAAACAAGAGTAATTGGGGCCTAGTGTGGTGGTGTACGTGTGAGATACATACACTTTCTTTTTGATCATATTTTCTATTCCGCTATTCAATGAAAACCTTTGGGGATCAATTAAATTGCGTGATAGTCTGTGTCGGTACGTGTGAGATCCACCTTTCCAAGTTTTTGGGGTTCATCTCATACTTCTGAAGATTTGAGGGTGCTGCCTGTTCCATACTCCTCCTCCTACTCCTCAACCATCCTTTTAGGGGTACAAACAATAGTAATTGGGGCCTAGTGTGGTGGTGTACGTGTGAGATACATACACTTTCTTTTTGATCATATTTTCTATTCCGCTATTCAATTAAAACCTTTGGGGATCAATTAAATTGCGTGATAGTCTGTGTCGGTACGTGTGAGATCCACCTTTCCAAGTTTTTGGGGTTCATCTCATACTTCTGAAGATTTGAGGGTGCTGCCTGTTCCATACTCCTCCTCCTACTCCTCAACCATCCTTTTAGGGGTACAAACAATAGTAATTGGGGCCTAGTGTGGTGGTGTACGTGTGAGATACATAAACTTTCTTTTTGATCATATTTTCTATTCCGCTATTCAATTAAAACCTTTGGGGATCAATTAAATTGCGTGATAGTCTGTGTCGGTACGTGTGAGATCCACCTTTCCAAGTTTTTGGGGTTCATCTCATACTTCTGAAGATTTGAGGGTGCTGCCTGTTCCATACTCCTCCTCCTACTGCTCAACCATCCTTTTAGGGGTACAAACAATAGTAATTGGGGCCTAGTGTGGTGGTGTACGTGTGAGATACATACACTTTCTTTTTGATCATATTTTCTATTCCGCTATTCAATTAAAACCTTTGGGGATCAATTAAATTGCGTGATAGTCTGTGTCGGTACGTGTGAGATCCACCTTTCCAAGTTTTTGGGGTTCATCTCATACTTCTGAAGATTTGAGGGTGCTGCCTGTTCCATACTCCTCCTCCTACTCCTCAACCATCCTTTTAGGGGTACAAACAATAGTAATTGGGGCCTAGTGTGGTGGTGTACGTGTGAGATACATACACTTTCTTTTTGATCATATTTTCTATTCCGCTATTCAATTAAAACCTTTGGGGATCAATTAAATTGCGTGATAGTCTGTGTCGGTACGTGTGAGATCCACCTTTCCAAGTTTTTGGGGTTCATCTCATACTTCTGAAGATTTGAGGGTGCTGCCTGTTCCATACTCCTCCTCCTACTGCTCAACCATCCTTTTAGGGGTACAAACAATAGTAATTGGGGCCTAGTGTGGTGGTGTACGTGTGAGATACATACACTTTCTTTTTTATCATATTTTCTATTCCGCTATTCAATTAAAACCTTTGGGGATCAATTAAATTGCGTGATAGTCTGTGTCGGTACGTGTGAGATCCACCTTTCCAAGTTTTTGGGGTTCATCTCATACTTCTGAAGATTTGAGGGTGCTGCCTGTTCCATACTCCTCCTCCTACTCCTCAACCATCCTTTTAGGGGTACAAACAATAGTAATTGGGGCCTAGGGTGGTGGTGTACGTGTGAGATACATACACTTTCTTTTTGATCATATTTTCTATTCCGCTATTCAATTAAAACCTTTGGGGATCAATTAAATTGCGTGATAGTCTGTGTCGGTACGTGTGAGATCCACCTTTCCAAGTTTTTGGGGTTCATCTCATACTTCTGAAGATTTGAGGGTGCTGCCTGTTCCATACTCCTCCTCCTACTCCTCAACCATCCTTTTAGGGGTACAAACAATAGTAATTGGGGCCTAGTGTGGTGGTGTACGTGTGAGATACATACACTTTCTTTTTGATCATATTTTCTATTCCGCTATTCAATTAAAACCTTTGGGGATCAATTAAATTGCGTGATAGTCTGTGTCGGTACGTGTGAGATCCACCTTTCCAAGTTTTTGGGGTTCATCTCATACTTCTGAAGATTTGAGGGTGCTGCCTGTTCCATACTCCTCCTCCTACTGCTCAACCATCCTTTTAGGGGTACAAACAATAGTAATTGGGGCCTAGTGTGGTGGTGTACGTGTGAGATACATACACTTTCTTTTTGATCATATTTTCTATTCCGCTATTCAATTAAAACCTTTGGGGATCAATTAAATTGCGTGATAGTCTGTGTCGGTACGCGTGAGATCCACCTTTCCAAGTTTTTGGGGTTCATCTCATACTTCTGAAGATTTGAGGGTGCTGCCTGTTCCATACTCCTCCTCCTACTGCTCAACCATCCTTTTAGGGGTACAAACAATAGTAATTGGGGCCTAGTGTGGTGGTGTACGTGTGAGATACATACACTTTCTTTTTGATCATATTTTCTATTCCGCTATTCAATTAAAACCTTTGGGGATCAATTAAATTGCGTGATAGTCTGTGTCGGTACGTGTGAGATCCACCTTTCCAAGTTTTTGGGGTTCATCTCATACTTCTGAAGATTTGAGGGTGCTGCCTGTTCCATACTCCTCCTCCTACTCCTCAACCATCCTTTTAGGGGTACAAACAATAGTAATTGGGGCCTAGTGTGGTGGTGTACGTGTGAGATACATACACTTTCTTTTTGATCATATTTTCTATTCCGCTATTCAATTAAAACCTTTGGGGATCAATTAAATTGCGTGATAGTCTGTGTCGGTACGTGTGAGATCCACCTTTCCAAGTTTTTGGGGTTCATCTCATACTTCTGAAGATTTGAGGGTGCTGCCTGTTCCATACTCCTCCTCCTACTGCTCAACCATCCTTTTAGGGGTACAAACAATAGTAATTGGGGCCTAGTGTGGTGGTGTATGTGTGAGATACATACACTTTCTTTTTGATCATATTTTCTATTCCGCTATTCAATTAAAACCTTTGGGGATCAATTAAATTGCGTGATAGTCTGTGTCGGTACGTGTGAGATCCACCTTTCCAAGTTTTTGGGGTTCATCTCATACTTCTGAAGATTTGAGGGTGCTGCCTGTTCCATACTCCTCCTCCTACTCCTCAACCATCCTTTTAGGGGTACAAACAATAGTAATTGGGGCCTAGTGTGGTGGTGTACGTGTGAGATACATACACTTTCTTTTTGATCATATTTTCTATTCCGCTATTCAATTAAAACCTTTGGGGATCAATTAAATTGCGTGATAGTCTGTGTCGGTACGTGTGAGATCCACCTTTCCAAGTTTTTGGGGTTCATCTCATACTTCTGAAGATTTGAGGGTGCTGCCTGTTCCATACTCCTCCTCCTACTGCTCAACCATCCTTTTAGGGGTACAAACAATAGTAATTGGGGCCTAGTGTGGTGGTGTACGTGTGAGATACATACACTTTCTTTTTGATCATATTTTCTATTCCGCTATTCAATTAAAACCTTTGGGGATCAATTAAATTGCGTGATAGTCTGTGTCGGTACGTGTGAGATCCACCTTTCCAAGTTTTTGGGGTTCATCTCATACTTCTGAAGATTTGAGGGTGCTGCCTGTTCCATACTCCTCCTCCTACTGCTCAACCATCCTTTTAGGGGTACAAACAATAGTAATTGGGGCCTAGTGTGGTGGTGTACGTGTGAGATACATACACTTTCTTTTTGATCATATTTTCTATTCCGCTATTCAGTTAAAACCTTTGGGGATCAATTAAATTGCGTGATAGTCTGTGTCGGTACGTGTGAGATCCACCTTTCCAAGTTTTTGGGGTTCATTTCATACTTCTGAAGATTTGAGGGTGCTGCCTGTTCCATACTCCTCCTCCTACTCCTCAACCATCCTTTTAGGGATACAAACAATAGTAATTGGGGCCTAGTGTGGTGGTGTACGTGTGAGATACATACACTTTCTTTTTGATCATATTTTCTATTCCGCTATTCAATTAAAACCTTTGGGGATCAATTAAATTGCGTGATAGTCTGTGTCGGTACGTGTGAGATCCACCTTTCCAAGTTTTTGGGGTTCATCTCATACTTCTGAAGATTTGAGGGTGCTGCCTGTTCCATACTCCTCCTCCTACTCCTCAACCATCCTTTTAGGGGTACAAACAATAGTAATTGGGGCCTAGTGTGGTGGTGTACGTGTGAGATACATACACTTTCTTTTTGATCATATTTTCTATTCCGCTATTCAATTAAAACCTTTGGGGATCAATTAAATTGCGTGATAGTCTGTGTCGGTACGTGTGAGATCCACCTTTCCAAGTTTTTGGGGTTCATCTCATACTTCTGAAGATTTGAGGGTGCTGCCTGTTCCATACTCCTCCTCCTACTGCTCAACCATCCTTTTAGGGGTACAAACAATAGTAATTGGGGCCTAGTGTGGTGGTGTACGTGTGAGATACATACACTTTCTTTTTGATCATATTTTCTATTCCGCTATTCAATTAAAACCTTTGGGGATCAATTAAATTGCGTGATAGTCTGTGTCGGTACGTGTGAGATCCACCTTTCCAAGTTTTTGGGGTTCATCTCATACTTCTGAAGATTTGAGGGTGCTGCCTGTTCCATACTCCTCCTCCTACTCCTCAACCATCCTTTTAGGGGTACAAACAATAGTAATTGGGGCCTAGTGTGGTGGTGTACGTGTGAGATACATACACTTTCTTTTTGATCATATTTTCTATTCCGCTATTCAATTAAAACCTTTGGGGATCAATTAAATTGCGTGATAGTCTGTGTCGGTACGTGTGAGATCCACCTTTCCAAGTTTTTGGGGTTCATCTCATACTTCTAAAGATTTGAGGGTGCTGCCTGTTCCATACTCCTCCTCCTACTCCTCAACCATCCTTTTAGGGGTACAAACAATAGTAATTGGGGCCTAGTGTGGTGGTGTACGTGTGAGATACATACACTTTCTTTTTGATCATATTTTCTATTCCGCTATTCAATTAAAACCTTTGGGGATCAATTAAATTGCGTGATAGTCTGTGTCGGTACGTGTGAGATCCACCTTTCCAAGTTTTTGGGGTTCATCTCATACTTCTGAAGATTTGAGGGTGCTGCCTGTTCCATACTCCTCCTCCTACTCCTCAACCATCCTTTTAGGGGTACAAACAATAGTAATTGGGGCCTAGTGTGGTGGTGTACGTGTGAGATACATACACTTTCTTTTTGATCATATTTTCTATTCCGCTATTCAATTAAAACCTTTGGGGATCAATTAAATTGCGTGATAGTCTGTGTCGGTACGTGTGAGATCCACCTTTCCAAGTTTTTGGGGTTCATCTCATACTTCTGAAGATTTGAGGGTGCTGCCTGTTCCATACTCCTCCTCCTACTCCTCAACCATCCTTTTAGGGGTACAAACAATAGTAATTGGGGCCTAGTGTGGTGGTGTACGTGTGAGATACATACACTTTCTTTTTGATCATATTTTCTATTCCGCTATTCAATTAAAACCTTTGGGGATCAATTAAATTGCGTTGATAGTCTGTGTCGGTACGTGTGAGATCCACCTTTCCAAGTTTTTGGGGTTCATCTCATACTTCTGAAGATTTGAGGGTGCTGCCTGTTCCATACTCCTCCTCCTACTGCTCAACCATCCTTTTAGGGGTACAAACAATAGTAATTGGGGCCTAGTGTGGTGGTGTACGTGTGAGATACATACACTTTCTTTTTGATCATATTTTCTATTCCGCTATTCAATTAAAACCTTTGGGGATCAATTAAATTGCGTGATAGTCTGTGTCGGTACGTGTGAGATCCACCTTTCCAAGTTTTTGGGGTTCATCTCATACTTCTGAAGATTTGAGGGTGCTGCCTGTTCCATACTCCTCCTCCTACTCCTCAACCATCCTTTTAGGGGTACAAACAATAGTAATTGGGGCCTAGTGTGGTGGTGTACGTGTGAGATACATACACTTTCTTTTTGATCATATTTTCTATTCCGCTATTCAATTAAAACCTTTGGGGATCAATTAAATTGCGTGATAGTCTGTGTCGGTACGTGTGAGATCCACCTTTCCAAGTTTTTGGGGTTCATCTCATACTTCTGAAGATTTGAGGGTGCTGCCTGTTCCATACTCCTCCTCCTACTCCTCAACCATCCTTTTAGGGGTACAAACAATAGTAATTGGGGCCTAGTGTGGTGGTGTACGTGTGAGATACATACACTTTCTTTTTGATCATATTTTCTATTCCGCTATTCAATTAAAACCTTTGGGGATCAATTAAATTGCGTGATAGTCTGTGTCGGTACGTGTGAGATCCACCTTTCCAAGTTTTTGGGGTTCATCTCATACTTCTGAAGATTTGAGGGTGCTGCCTGTTCCATACTCCTCCTCCTACTCCTCAACCATCCTTTTAGGGGTACAAACAATAGTAATTGGGGCCTAGTGTGGTGGTGTACGTGTGAGATACATACACTTTCTTTTTGATCATATTTTCTATTCCGCTATTCAATTAAAACCTTTGGGGATCAATTAAATTGCGTTGATAGTCTGTGTCGGTACGTGTGAGATCCACCTTTCCAAGTTTTTGGGGTTCATCTCATACTTCTGAAGATTTGAGGGTGCTGCCTGTTCCATACTCCTCCTCCTACTGCTCAACCATCCTTTTAGGGGTACAAACAATAGTAATTGGGGCCTAGTGTGGTGGTGTACGTGTGAGATACATACACTTTCTTTTTGATCATATTTTCTATTCCGCTATTCAATTAAAACCTTTGGGGATCAATTAAATTGCGTGATAGTCTGTGTCGGTACGTGTGAGATCCACCTTTCCAAGTTTTTGGGGTTCATCTCATACTTCTGAAGATTTGAGGGTGCTGCCTGTTCCATACTCCTCCTCCTACTCCTCAACCATCCTTTTAGGGGTACAAACAATAGTAATTGGGGCCTAGTGTGGTGGTGTACGTGTGAGATACATACACTTTCTTTTTGATCATATTTTCTATTCCGCTATTCAATTAAAACCTTTGGGGATCAATTAAATTGCGTGATAGTCTGTGTCGGTACGTGTGAGATCCACCTTTCCAAGTTTTTGGGGTTCATCTCATACTTCTGAAGATTTGAGGGTGCTGCCTGTTCCATACTCCTCCTCCTACTCCTCAACCATCCTTTTAGGGGTACAAACAATAGTAATTGGGGCCTAGTGTGGTGGTGTACGTGTGAGATACATACACTTTCTTTTTGATCATATTTTCTATTCCGCTATTCAATTAAAACCTTTGGGGATCAATTAAATTGCGTGATAGTCTGTGTCGGTACGTGTGAGATCCACCTTTCCAAGTTTTTGGGGTTCATCTCATACTTCTGAAGATTTGAGGGTGCTGCCTGTTCCATACTCCTCCTCCTACTCCTCAACCATCCTTTTAGGGGGTACCAACAATAGTAATTGGGGCCTAGTGTGGTGGTGTACGTGTGAGATACATACACTTTCTTTTTGATCATATTTTCTATTCCGCTATTCAATTAAAACCTTTGGGGATCAATTAAATTGCGTTGATAGTCTGTGTCGGTACGTGTGAGATCCACCTTTCCAAGTTTTTGGGGTTCATCTCATACTTCTGAAGATTTGAGGGTGCTGCCTGTTCCATACTCCTCCTCCTACTGCTCAACCATCCTTTTAGGGGTACAAACAATAGTAATTGGGGCCTAGTGTGGTGGTGTACGTGTGAGATACATACACTTTCTTTTTGATCATATTTTCTATTCCGCTATTCAATTAAAACCTTTGGGGATCAATTAAATTGCGTGATAGTCTGTGTCGGTACGTGTGAGATCCACCTTTCCAAGTTTTTGGGGTTCATCTCATACTTCTGAAGATTTGAGGGTGCTGCCTGTTCCATACTCCTCCTCCTACTCCTCAACCATCCTTTTAGGGGTACAAACAATAGTAATTGGGGCCTAGTGTGGTGGTGTACGTGTGAGATACATACACTTTCTTTTTGATCATATTTTCTATTCCGCTATTCAATTAAAACCTTTGGGGATCAATTAAATTGCGTGATAGTCTGTGTCGGTACGTGTGAGATCCACCTTTCCAAGTTTTTGGGGTTCATCTCATACTTCTGAAGATTTGAGGGTGCTGCCTGTTCCATACTCCTCCTCCTACTCCTCAACCATCCTTTTAGGGGTACAAACAATAGTAATTGGGGCCTAGTGTGGTGGTGTACGTGTGAGATACATACACTTTCTTTTTGATCATATTTTCTATTCCGCTATTCAATTAAAACCTTTGGGGATCAATTAAATTGCGTGATAGTCTGTGTCGGTACGTGTGAGATCCACCTTTCCAAGTTTTTGGGGTTCATCTCATACTTCTGAAGATTTGAGGGTGCTGCCTGTTCCATACTCCTCCTCCTACTCCTCAACCATCCTTTTAGGGGGTACCAACAATAGTAATTGGGGCCTAGTGTGGTGGTGTACGTGTGAGATACATACACTTTCTTTTTGATCATATTTTCTATTCCGCTATTCAATTAAAACCTTTGGGGATCAATTAAATTGCGTGATAGTCTGTGTCGGTACGTGTGAGATCCACCTTTCCAAGTTTTTGGGGTTCATCTCATACTTGTGAAGATTTGAGGGTGCTGCCTGTTCCATACTCCTCCTCCTACTCCTCAACCATCCTTTTAGGGGTACAAACAATAGTAATTGGGGTCTAGTGTGGTGGTGTACGTGTGAGATACATACACTTTCTTTTTGATCATATTTTCTATTCCGCTATTCAATTAAAACCTTTGGGGATCAATTAAATTGCGTGATAGTCTGTGTCGGTACGTGTGAAATCCACCTTTCCAAGTTTTTGGGGTTCATCTCATACTTCTGAAGATTTGAGGGTGCTGCCTGTTCCATACTCCTCCTCCTACTCCTCAACCATCCTTTTAGGGGTACAAACAATAGTAATTGGGGCCTAGTGTGGTGGTGTACGTGTGAGATACATACACTTTCTTTTTGATCATATTTTCTATTCCGCTATTCAATTAAAACCTTTGGGGATCAATTAAATTGCTTGATAGTCTGTGTCGGTACGTGTGAGATCCACCTTTCCAAGTTTTTGGGGTTCATCTCATACTTCTGAAGATTTGAGGGTGCTGCCTGTTCCATACTCCTCCTCCTACTGCTCAACCATCCTTTTAGGGGTACAAACAATAGTAATTGGGGCCTAGTGTGGTGGTGTACGTGTGAGATACATACACTTTCTTTTTGATCATATTTTCTATTCCGCTATTCAATTAAAACCTTTGGGAATCAATTAAATTGCGTGATAGTCTGTGTCGATACGTGTGAGATCCACCTTTCCAAGTTTTTGGGGTTCATCTCATACTTCTGAAGATTTGAGGGTGCTGCCTGTTCCATACTCCTCCTCCTACTGCTCAACCATCCTTTTAGGGGTACAAACAATAGTAATTGGGGCCTAGTGTGGTGGTGTACGTGTGAGATACATACACTTTCTTTTTGATCATATTTTCTATTCCGCTATTCAATGAAAACCTTTGGGGATCAATTAAATTGCGTGATAGTCTGTGTCGGTACGTGTGAGATCCACCTTTCCAAGTTTTTGGGGTTCATCTCATACTTCTGAAGATTTGAGGGTGCTGCCTGTTCCATACTCCTCCTCCTACTCCTCAACCATCCTTTTAGGGGTACAAACAATAGTAATTGGGGCCTAGTGTGGTGGTGTACGTGTGAGATACATACACTTTCTTTTTGATCATATTTTCTATTCCGCTATTCAATTAAAACCTTTGGGGATCAATTAAATTGCGTGATAGTCTGTGTCGGTACGTGTGAGATCCACCTTTCCAAGTTTTTGGGGTTCATCTCATACTTCTGAAGATTTGAGGGTGCTGCCTGTTCCATACTCCTCCTCCTACTGCTCAACCATCCTTTTAGGGGTACAAACAATAGTAATTGGGGCCTAGTGTGGTGGTGTACGTGTGAGATACATACACTTTCTTTTTGATCATATTTTCTATTCCGCTATTCAATTAAAACCTTTGGGGATCAATTAAATTGCGTGATAGTCTGTGTCGGTACGTGTGAGATCCACCTTTCCAAGTTTTTGGGGTTCATCTCATACTTCTGAAGATTTGAGGGTGCTGCCTGTTCCATACTCCTCCTCCTACTCCTCAACCATCCTTTTAGGGGTACAAACAATAGTAATTGGGGCCTAGTGTGGTGGTGTACGTGTGAGATACATACACTTTCTTTTTGATCATATTTTCTATTCCGCTATTCAATTAAAACCTTTGGGGATCAATAAAATGCGTGATAGTCTGTGTCGGTACGTGTGAGATCCACCTTTCCAAGTTTTTGGGGTTCATCTCATACTTCTGAAGATTTGAGGGTGCTGCCTGTTCCATACTCCTCCTCCTACTCCTCAACCATCCTTTTAGGGGTACAAACAATAGTAATTGGGGCCTAGTGTGGTGGTGTACGTGTGAGATACATAAACTTTCTTTTTGATCATATTTTCTATTCCGCTATTCAATTAAAACCTTTGGGGATCAATTAAATTGCGTGATAGTCTGTGTCGGTACGTGTGAGATCCACCTTTCCAAGTTTTTGGGGTTCATCTCATACTTCTGAAGATTTGAGGGTGCTGCCTGTTCCATACTCCTCCTCCTACTGCTCAACCATCCTTTTAGGGGTACAAACAATAGTAATTGGGGCCTAGTGTGGTGGTGTACGTGTGAGATACATACACTTTCTTTTTGATCATATTTTCTATTCCGCTATTCAATTAAAACCTTTGGGGATCAATTAAATTGCGTGATAGTCTGTGTCGGTACGTGTGAGATCCACCTTTCCAAGTTTTTGGGGTTCATCTCATACTTCTGAAGATTTGAGGGTGCTGCCTGTTCCATACTCCTCCTCCTACTCCTCAACCATCCTTTTAGGGGTACAAACAATAGTAATTGGGGCCTAGTGTGGTGGTGTACGTGTGAGATACATACACTTTCTTTTTGATCATATTTTCTATTCCGCTATTCAATTAAAACCTTTGGGGATCAATTAAATTGCGTGATAGTCTGTGTCGGTACGTGTGAGATCCACCTTTCCAAGTTTTTGGGGTTCATCTCATACTTCTGAAGATTTGAGGGTGCTGCCTGTTCCATACTCCTCCTCCTACTGCTCAACCATCCTTTTAGGGGTACAAACAATAGTAATTGGGGCCTAGTGTGGTGGTGTACGTGTGAGATACATACACTTTCTTTTTTATCATATTTTCTATTCCGCTATTCAATTAAAACCTTTGGGGATCAATTAAATTGCGTGATAGTCTGTGTCGGTACGTGTGAGATCCACCTTTCCAAGTTTTTGGGGTTCATCTCATACTTCTGAAGATTTGAGGGTGCTGCCTGTTCCATACTCCTCCTCCTACTCCTCAACCATCCTTTTAGGGGTACAAACAATAGTAATTGGGGCCTAGTGTGGTGGTGTAAGTGTGAGATACATACACTTTCTTTTTGATCATATTTTCTATTCCGCTATTCAATTAAAACCTTTGGGGATCAATTAAATTGCGTGATAGTCTGTGTCGGTACGTGTGAGATCCACCTTTCCAAGTTTTTGGGGTTCATCTCATACTTCTGAAGATTTGAGGGTGCTGCCTGTTCCATACTCCTCCTCCTACTGCTCAACCATCCTTTTAGGGGTACAAACAATAGTAATTGGGGCCTAGTGTGGTGGTGTACGTGTGAGATACATACACTTTCTTTTTGATCATATTTTCTATTCCGCTATTCAATTAAAACCTTTGGGGATCAATTAAATTGCGTGATAGTCTGTGTCGGTACGTGTGAGATCCACCTTTCCAAGTTTTTGGGGTTCATCTCATACTTCTGAAGATTTGAGGGTGCTGCCTGTTCCATACTCCTCCTCCTACTCCTCAACCATCCTTTTAGGGGTACAAACAATAGTAATTGGGGCCTAGTGTGGTGGTGTACGTGTGAGATACATACACTTTCTTTTTGATCATATTTTCTATTCCGCTATTCAATTAAAACCTTTGGGGATCAATTAAATTGCGTGATAGTCTGTGTCGGTACGTGTGAGATCCACCTTTCCAAGTTTTTGGGGTTCATCTCATACTTCTGAAGATTTGAGGGTGCTGCCTGTTCCATACTCCTCCTCCTACTGCTCAACCATCCTTTTAGGGGTACAAACAATAGTAATTGGGGCCTAGTGTGGTGGTGTACGTGTGAGATACATACACTTTCTTTTTGATCATATTTTCTATTCCGCTATTCAATTAAAACCTTTGGGGATCAATTAAATTGCGTGATAGTCTGTGTCGGTACGTGTGAGATCCACCTTTCCAAGTTTTTGGGGTTCATCTCATACTTCTGAAGATTTGAGGGTGCTGCCTGTTCCATACTCCTCCTCCTACTGCTCAACCATCCTTTTAGGGGTACAAACAATAGTAATTGGGGCCTAGTGTGGTGGTGTACGTGTGAGATACATACACTTTCTTTTTGATCATATTTTCTATTCCGCTATTCAGTTAAAACCTTTGGGGATCAATTAAATTGCGTGATAGTCTGTGTCGGTACGTGTGAGATCCACCTTTCCAAGTTTTTGGGGTTCATTTCATACTTCTGAAGATTTGAGGGTGCTGCCTGTTCCATACTCCTCCTCCTACTCCTCAACCATCCTTTTAGGGATACAAACAATAGTAATTGGGGCCTAGTGTGGTGGTGTACGTGTGAGATACATACACTTTCTTTTTGATCATATTTTCTATTCCGCTATTCAATTAAAACCTTTGGGGATCAATTAAATTGCGTGATAGTCTGTGTCGGTACGTGTGAGATCCACCTTTCCAAGTTTTTGGGGTTCATCTCATACTTCTGAAGATTTGAGGGTGCTGCCTGTTCCATACTCCTCCTCCTACTCCTCAACCATCCTTTTAGGGGTACAAACAATAGTAATTGGGGCCTAGTGTGGTGGTGTACGTGTGAGATACATACACTTTCTTTTTGATCATATTTTCTATTCCGCTATTCAATTAAAACCTTTGGGGATCAATTAAATTGCGTGATAGTCTGTGTCGGTACGTGTGAGATCCACCTTTCCAAGTTTTTGGGGTTCATCTCATACTTCTGAAGATTTGAGGGTGCTGCCTGTTCCATACTCCTCCTCCTACTCCTCAACCATCCTTTTAGGGGTACAAACAATAGTAATTGGGGCCTAGTGTGGTGGTGTACGTGTGAGATACATACACTTTCTTTTTGATCATATTTTCTATTCCGCTATTCAATTAAAACCTTTGGGGATCAATTAAATTGCGTTGATAGTCTGTGTCGGTACGTGTGAGATCCACCTTTCCAAGTTTTTGGGGTTCATCTCATACTTCTGAAGATTTGAGGGTGCTGCCTGTTCCATACTCCTCCTCCTACTGCTCAACCATCCTTTTAGGGGTACAAACAATAGTAATTGGGGCCTAGTGTGGTGGTGTACGTGTGAGATACATACACTTTCTTTTTGATCATATTTTCTATTCCGCTATTCAATTAAAACCTTTGGGGATCAATTAAATTGCGTGATAGTCTGTGTCGGTACGTGTGAGATCCACCTTTCCAAGTTTTTGGGGTTCATCTCATACTTCTGAAGATTTAAGGGTGCTGCCTGTTCCATACTCCTCCTCCTACTCCTCAACCATCCTTTTAGGGGTACAAACAATAGTAATTGGGGCCTAGTGTGGTGGTGTACGTGTGAGATACATACACTTTCTTTTTGATCATATTTTCTATTCCGCTATTCAATTAAAACCTTTGGGGATCAATTAAATTGCGTGATAGTCTGTGTCGGTACGTGTGAGATCCACCTTTCCAAGTTTTTGGGGTTCATCTCATACTTCTGAAGATTTGAGGGTGCTGCCTGTTCCATACTCCTCCTCCTACTCCTCAACCATCCTTTTAGGGGTACAAACAATAGTAATTGGGGCCTAGTGTGGTGGTGTACGTGTGAGATACATACACTTTCTTTTTGATCATATTTTCTATTCCGCTATTCAATTAAAACCTTTGGGGATCAATTAAATTGCGTGATAGTCTGTGTCGGTACGTGTGAGATCCACCTTTCCAAGTTTTTGGGGTTCATCTCATACTTCTGAAGATTTGAGGGTGCTGCCTGTTCCATACTCCTCCTCCTACTCCTCAACCATCCTTTTAGGGGGTACCAACAATAGTAATTGGGGCCTAGTGTGGTGGTGTACGTGTGAGATACATACACTTTCTTTTTGATCATATTTTCTATTCCGCTATTCAATTAAAACCTTTGGGGATCAATTAAATTGCGTGATAGTCTGTGTCGGTACGTGTGAGATCCACCTTTCCAAGTTTTTGGGGTTCATCTCATACTTGTGAAGATTTGAGGGTGCTGCCTGTTCCATACTCCTCCTCCTACTCCTCAACCATCCTTTTAGGGGTACAAACAATAGTAATTGGGGTCTAGTGTGGTGGTGTACGTGTGAGATACATACACTTTCTTTTTGATCATATTTTCTATTCCGCTATTCAATTAAAACCTTTGGGGATCAATTAAATTGCGTGATAGTCTGTATCGGTACGTGTGAAATCCACCTTTCCAAGTTTTTGGGGTTCATCTCATACTTCTGAAGATTTGAGGGTGCTGCCTGTTCCATACTCCTCCTCCTACTCCTCAACCATCCTTTTAGGGGTACAAACAATAGTAATTGGGGCCTAGTGTGGTGGTGTACGTGTGAGATACATACACTTTCTTTTTGATCATATTTTCTATTCCGCTATTCAATTAAAACCTTTGGGGATCAATTAAATTGCTTGATAGTCTGTGTCGGTACGTGTGAGATCCACCTTTCCAAGTTTTTGGGGTTCATCTCATACTTCTGAAGATTTGAGGGTGCTGCCTGTTCCATACTCCTCCTCCTACTGCTCAACCATCCTTTTAGGGGTACAAACAATAGTAATTGGGGCCTAGTGTGGTGGTGTACGTGTGAGATACATACACTTTCTTTTTGATCATATTTTCTATTCCGCTATTCAATTAAAACCTTTGGGAATCAATTAAATTGCGTGATAGTCTGTGTCGATACGTGTGAGATCCACCTTTCCAAGTTTTTGGGGTTCATCTCATACTTCTGAAGATTTGAGGGTGCTGCCTGTTCCATACTCCTCCTCCTACTGCTCAACCATCCTTTTAGGGGTACAAACAATAGTAATTGGGGCCTAGTGTGGTGGTGTACGTGTGAGATACATACACTTTCTTTTTGATCATATTTTCTATTCCGCTATTCAATGAAAACCTTTGGGGATCAATTAAATTGCGTGATAGTGTGTGTCGGTACGTGTGAGATCCACCTTTCCAAGTTTTTGGGGTTCATCTCATACTTCTGAAGATTTGAGGGTGCTGCCTGTTCCATACTCCTCCTCCTACTCCTCAACCATCCTTTTAGGGGTACAAACAATAGTAATTGGGGCATAGTGTGGTGGTGTACGTGTGAGATACATACACTTTCTTTTTGATCATATTTTCTATTCCGCTATTCAATTAAAACCTTTGGGGATCAATTAAATTGCGTGATAGTCTGTGTCGGTACGTGTGAGATCCACCTTTCCAAGTTTTTGGGGTTCATCTCATACTTCTGAAGATTTGAGGGTGCTGCCTGTTCCATACTCCTCCTCCTACTGCTCAACCATCCTTTTAGGGGTACAAACAATAGTAATTGGGGCCTAGTGTGGTGGTGTACGTGTGAGATACATACACTTTCTTTTTGATCATATTTTCTATTCCGCTATTCAATTAAAACCTTTGGGGATCAATTAAATTGCGTGATAGTCTGTGTCGGTACGTGTGAGATCCACCTTTCCAAGTTTTTGGGGTTCATCTCATACTTCTGAAGATTTGAGGGTGCTGCCTGTTCCATACTCCTCCTCCTACTCCTCAACCATCCTTTTAGGGGTACAAACAATAGTAATTGGGGCCTAGTGTGGTGGTGTACGTGTGAGATACATACACTTTCTTTTTGATCATATTTTCTATTCCGCTATTCAATTAAAACCTTTGGGGATCAATTAAAATGCGTGATAGTCTGTGTCGGTACGTGTGAGATCCACCTTTCCAAGTTTTTGGGGTTCATCTCATACTTCTGAAGATTTGAGGGTGCTGCCTGTTCCATACTCCTCCTCCTACTCCTCAACCATCCTTTTAGGGGTACAAACAATAGTAATTGGGGCCTAGTGTGGTGGTGTACGTGTGAGATACATAAACTTTCTTTTTGATCATATTTTCTATTCCGCTATTCAATTAAAACCTTTGGGGATCAATTAAATTGCGTGATAGTCTGTGTCGGTACGTGTGAGATCCACCTTTCCAAGTTTTTGGGGTTCATCTCATACTTCTGAAGATTTGAGGGTGCTGCCTGTTCCATACTCCTCCTCCTACTGCTCAACCATCCTTTTAGGGGTACAAACAATAGTAATTGGGGCCTAGTGTGGTGGTGTACGTGTGAGATACATACACTTTCTTTTTGATCATATTTTCTATTCCGCTATTCAATTAAAACCTTTGGGGATCAATTAAATTGTGTGATAGTCTGTGTCGGTACGTGTGAGATCCACCTTTCCAAGTTTTTGGGGTTCATCTCATACTTCTGAAGATTTGAGGGTGCTGCCTGTTCCATACTCCTCCTCCTACTCCTCAACCATCCTTTTAGGGGTACAAACAATAGTAATTGGGGCCTAGTGTGGTGGTGTACGTGTGAGATACATACACTTTCTTTTTGATCATATTTTCTATTCCGCTATTCAATTAAAACCTTTGGGGATCAATTAAATTGCGTGATAGTCTGTGTCGGTACGTGTGAGATCCACCTTTCCAAGTTTTTGGGGTTCATCTCATACTTCTGAAGATTTGAGGGTGCTGCCTGTTCCATACTCCTCCTCCTACTGCTCAACCATCCTTTTAGGGGTACAAACAATAGTAATTGGGGCCTAGTGTGGTGGTGTACGTGTGAGATACATACACTTTCTTTTTTATCATATTTTCTATTCCGCTATTCAATTAAAACCTTTGGGGATCAATTAAATTGCGTGATAGTCTGTGTCGGTACGTGTGAGATCCACCTTTCCAAGATTTTGGGGTTCATCTCATACTTCTGAAGATTTGAGGGTGCTGCCTGTTCCATACTCCTCCTCCTACTCCTCAACCATCCTTTTAGGGGTACAAACAATAGTAATTGGGGCCTAGGGTGGTGGTGTACGTGTGAGATACATACACTTTCTTTTTGATCATATTTTCTATTCCGCTATTCAATTAAAACCTTTGGGGATCAATTAAATTGCGTGATAGTCTGTGTCGGTACGTGTGAGATCCACCTTTCCAAGTTTTTGGGGTTCATCTCATACTTCTGAAGATTTGAGGGTGCTGCCTGTTCCATACTCCTCCTCCTACTCCTCAACCATCCTTTTAGGGGTACAAACAATAGTAATTGGGGCCTAGTGTGGTGGTGTACGTGTGAGATACATACACTTTCTTTTTGATCATATTTTCTATTCCGCTATTCAATTAAAACCTTTGGGGATCAATTAAATTGCGTGATAGTCTGTGTCGGTACGTGTGAAATCCACCTTTCCAAGTTTTTGGGGTTCATCTCATACTTCTGAAGATTTGAGGGTGCTGCCTGTTCCATACTCCTCCTCCTACTCCTCAACCATCCTTTTAGGGGTACAAACAATAGTAATTGGGGCCTAGTGTGGTGGTGTACGTGTGAGATACATACACTTTCTTTTTGATCATATTTTCTATTCCGCTATTCAATTAAAACCTTTGGGGATCAATTAAATTGCGTGATAGTCTGTGTCGGTACGTGTGAGATCCACCTTTCCAAGTTTTTGGGGTTCATTTCATACTTCTGAAGATTTGAGGGTGCTGCCTGTTCCATACTCCTCCTCCTACTCCTCAACCATCCTTTTAGGGGTACAAACAATAGTAATTGGGGCCTAGTGTGGTGGTGTACGTGTGAGATACATACACTTTCTCTTTTGATCATATTTTCTATTCCGCTATTCAATTAAAACCTTTGGGGATCAATTAAATTGCGTGATAGTCTGTGTCGGTACGTGTGAGATCCACCTTTCCAAGTTTTTGGGGTTCATCTCATACTTCTGAAGATTTGAGGGTGCTGCCTGTTCCATACTCCTCCTCCTACTGCTCAACCATCCTTTTAGGGGTACAAACAATAGTAATTGGGGCCTAGTGTGGTGGTGTACGTGTGAGATACATACACTTTCTTTTTGATCATATTTTCTATTCCGCTATTCAATTAAAACCTTTGGGGATCAATTAAATTGCGTGATAGTCTGTGTCGGTACGTGTGAGATCCACCTTTCCAAGTTTTTGGGGTTCATCTCATACTTCTGAAGATTTGAGGGTGCTGCCTGTTCCATACTCCTCCTCCTACTGCTCAACCATCCTTTTAGGGGTACAAACAATAGTAATTGGGGCCTAGTGTGGTGGTGTACGTGTGAGATACATACACTTTCTTTTTGATCATATTTTCTATTCCGCTATTCAATTAAAACCTTTGGGGATCAATTAAATTGTGTGATAGTCTGTGTCGGTACGTGTGAGATCCACCTTTCCAAGTTTTTGGGGTTCATCTCATACTTCTGAAGATTTGAGGGTGCTGCCTGTTCCATACTCCTCCTCCTACTCCTCAACCATCCTTTTAGGGGTACAAACAATAGTAATTGGGGCCTAGTGTGGTGGTGTACGTGTGAGATACATACACTTTCTTTTTGATCATATTTTCTATTCCGCTATTCAATTAAAACCTTTGGGGATCAATTAAATTGCGTGATAGTCTGTGTCGGTACGTGTGAGATCCACCTTTCCAAGTTTTTGGGGTTCATCTCATACTTCTGAAGATTTGAGGGTGCTGCCTGTTCCATACTCCTCCTCCTACTGCTCAACCATCCTTTTAGGGGTACAAACAATAGTAATTGGGGCCTAGTGTGGTGGTGTACGTGTGAGATACATACACTTTCTTTTTTATCATATTTTCTATTCCGCTATTCAATTAAAACCTTTGGGGATCAATTAAATTGCGTGATAGTCTGTGTCGGTACGTGTGAGATCCACCTTTCCAAGTTTTTGGGGTTCATCTCATACTTCTGAAGATTTGAGGGTGCTGCCTGTTCCATACTCCTCCTCCTACTCCTCAACCATCCTTTTAGGGGTACAAACAATAGTAATTGGGGCCTAGGGTGGTGGTGTACGTGTGAGATACATACACTTTCTTTTTGATCATATTTTCTATTCCGCTATTCAATTAAAACCTTTGGGGATCAATTAAATTGCGTGATAGTCTGTGTCGGTACGTGTGAGATCCACCTTTCCAAGTTTTTGGGGTTCATCTCATACTTCTGAAGATTTGAGGGTGCTGCCTGTTCCATACTCCTCCTCCTACTCCTCAACCATCCTTTTAGGGGTACAAACAATAGTAATTGGGGCCTAGTGTGGTGGTGTACGTGTGAGATACATACACTTTCTTTTTGATCATATTTTCTATTCCGCTATTCAATTAAAACCTTTGGGGATCAATTAAATTGCGTGATAGTCTGTGTCGGTACGTGTGAAATCCACCTTTCCAAGTTTTTGGGGTTCATCTCATACTTCTGAAGATTTGAGGGTGCTGCCTGTTCCATACTCCTCCTCCTACTCCTCAACCATCCTTTTAGGGGTACAAACAATAGTAATTGGGGCCTAGTGTGGTGGTGTACGTGTGAGATACATACACTTTCTTTTTGATCATATTTTCTATTCCGCTATTCAATTAAAACCTTTGGGGATCAATTAAATTGCGTGATAGTCTGTGTCGGTACGTGTGAGATCCACCTTTCCAAGTTTTTGGGGTTCATTTCATACTTCTGAAGATTTGAGGGTGCTGCCTGTTCCATACTCCTCCTCCTACTCCTCAACCATCCTTTTAGGGGTACAAACAATAGTAATTGGGGCCTAGTGTGGTGGTGTACGTGTGAGATACATACACTTTCTCTTTTGATCATATTTTCTATTCCGCTATTCAATTAAAACCTTTGGGGATCAATTAAATTGCGTGATAGTCTGTGTCGGTACGTGTGAGATCCACCTTTCCAAGTTTTTGGGGTTCATCTCATACTTCTGAAGATTTGAGGGTGCTGCCTGTTCCATACTCCTCCTCCTACTGCTCAACCATCCTTTTAGGGGTACAAACAATAGTAATTGGGGCCTAGTGTGGTGGTGTACGTGTGAGATACATACACTTTCTTTTTGATCATATTTTCTATTCCGCTATTCAATTAAAACCTTTGGGGATCAATTAAATTGCGTGATAGTCTGTGTCGGTACGTGTGAGATCCACCTTTCCAAGTTTTTGGGGTTCATCTCATACTTCTGAAGATTTGAGGGTGCTGCCTGTTCCATACTCCTCCTCCTACTCCTCAACCATCCTTTTAGGGGTACAAACAATAGTAATTGGGGCCTAGTGTGGTGGTGTAAGTGTGAGATACATACACTTTCTTTTTGATCATATTTTCTATTCCGCTATTCAATTAAAACCTTTGGGGATCAATTAAATTGCGTGATAGTCTGTGTCGGTACGTGTGAGATCCACCTTTCCAAGTTTTTGGGGTTCATCTCATACTTCTGAAGATTTGAGGGTGCTGCCTGTTCCATACTCCTCCTCCTACTGCTCAACCATCCTTTTAGGGGTACAAACAATAGTAATTGGGGCCTAGTGTGGTGGTGTACGTGTGAGATACATACACTTTCTTTTTGATCATATTTTCTATTCCGCTATTCAATTAAAACCTTTGGGGATCAATTAAATTGCGTGATAGTCTGTGTCGGTACGTGTGAGATCCACCTTTCCAAGTTTTTGGGGTTCATCTCATACTTCTGAAGATTTGAGGGTGCTGCCTGTTCCATACTCCTCCTCCTACTCCTCAACCATCCTTTTAGGGGTACAAACAATAGTAATTGGGGCCTAGGGTGGTGGTGTACGTGTGAGATACATACACTTTCTTTTTGATCATATTTTCTATTCCGCTATTCAATTAAAACCTTTGGGGATCAATTAAATTGCGTGATAGTCTGTGTCGGTACGTGTGAGATCCACCTTTCCAAGTTTTTGGGGTTCATCTCATACTTCTGAAGATTTGAGGGTGCTGCCTGTTCCATACTCCTCCTCCTACTCCTCAACCATCCTTTTAGGGGTACAAACAATAGTAATTGGGGCCTAGTGTGGTGGTGTACGTGTGAGATACATACACTTTCTTTTTGATCATATTTTCTATTCCGCTATTCAATTAAAACCTTTGGGGATCAATTAAATTGCGTGATAGTCTGTGTCGGTACGTGTGAAATCCACCTTTCCAAGTTTTTGGGGTTCATCTCATACTTCTGAAGATTTGAGGGTGCTGCCTGTTCCATACTCCTCCTCCTACTCCTCAACCATCCTTTTAGGGGTACAAACAATAGTAATTGGGGCCTAGTGTGGTGGTGTACGTGTGAGATACATACACTTTCTTTTTGATCATATTTTCTATTCCGCTATTCAATTAAAACCTTTGGGGATCAATTAAATTGCGTGATAGTCTGTGTCGGTACGTGTGAGATCCACCTTTCCAAGTTTTTGGGGTTCATTTCATACTTCTGAAGATTTGAGGGTGCTGCCTGTTCCATACTCCTCCTCCTACTCCTCAACCATCCTTTTAGGGGTACAAACAATAGTAATTGGGGCCTAGTGTGGTGGTGTACGTGTGAGATACATACACTTTCTCTTTTGATCATATTTTCTATTCCGCTATTCAATTAAAACCTTTGGGGATCAATTAAATTGCGTGATAGTCTGTGTCGGTACGTGTGAGATCCACCTTTCCAAGTTTTTGGGGTTCATCTCATACTTCTGAAGATTTGAGGGTGCTGCCTGTTCCATACTCCTCCTCCTACTGCTCAACCATCCTTTTAGGGGTACAAACAATAGTAATTGGGGCCTAGTGTGGTGGTGTACGTGTGAGATACATACACTTTCTTTTTGATCATATTTTCTATTCCGCTATTCAATTAAAACCTTTGGGGATCAATTAAATTGCGTGATAGTCTGTGTCGGTACGTGTGAGATCCACCTTTCCAAGTTTTTGGGGTTCATCTCATACTTCTGAAGATTTGAGGGTGCTGCCTGTTCCATACTCCTCCTCCTACTCCTCAACCATCCTTTTAGGGGTACAAACAATAGTAATTGGGGCCTAGTGTGGTGGTGTAAGTGTGAGATACATACACTTTCTTTTTGATCATATTTTCTATTCCGCTATTCAATTAAAACCTTTGGGGATCAATTAAATTGCGTGATAGTCTGTGTCGGTACGTGTGAGATCCACCTTTCCAAGTTTTTGGGGTTCATCTCATACTTCTGAAGATTTGAGGGTGCTGCCTGTTCCATACTCCTCCTCCTACTGCTCAACCATCCTTTTAGGGGTACAAACAATAGTAATTGGGGCCTAGTGTGGTGGTGTACGTGTGAGATACATACACTTTCTTTTTGATCATATTTTCTATTCCGCTATTCAATTAAAACCTTTGGGGATCAATTAAATTGCGTGATAGTCTGTGTCGGTACGTGTGAGATCCACCTTTCCAAGTTTTTGGGGTTCATCTCATACTTCTGAAGATTTGAGGGTGCTGCCTGTTCCATACTCCTCCTCCTACTCCTCAACCATCCTTTTAGGGGTACAAACAATAGTAATTGGGGCCTAGTGTGGTGGTGTACGTGTGAGATACATACACTTTCTTTTTGATCATATTTTCTATTCCGCTATTCAATTAAAACCTTTGGGGATCAATTAAATTGCGTGATAGTCTGTGTCGGTACGTGTGAGATCCACCTTTCCAAGTTTTTGGGGTTCATCTCATACTTCTGAAGATTTGAGGGTGCTGCCTGTTCCATACTCCTCCTCCTACTGCTCAACCATCCTTTTAGGGGTACAAACAATAGTAATTGGGGCCTAGTGTGGTGGTGTACGTGTGAGATACATACACTTTCTTTTTGATCATATTTTCTATTCCGCTATTCAATTAAAACCTTTGGGGATCAATTAAATTGCGTGATAGTCTGTGTCGGTACGTGTGAGATCCACCTTTCCAAGTTTTTGGGGTTCATCTCATACTTCTGAAGATTTGAGGGTGCTGCCTGTTCCATACTCCTCCTCCTACTGCTCAACCATCCTTTTAGGGGTACAAACAATAGTAATTGGGGCCTAGTGTGGTGGTGTACGTGTGAGATACATACACTTTCTTTTTGATCATATTTTCTATTCCGCTATTCAGTTAAAACCTTTGGGGATCAATTAAATTGCGTGATAGTCTGTGTCGGTACGTGTGAGATCCACCTTTCCAAGTTTTTGGGGTTCATTTCATACTTCTGAAGATTTGAGGGTGCTGCCTGTTCCATACTCCTCCTCCTACTCCTCAACCATCCTTTTAGGGATACAAACAATAGTAATTGGGGCCTAGTGTGGTGGTGTACGTGTGAGATACATACACTTTCTTTTTGATCATATTTTCTATTCCGCTATTCAATTAAAACCTTTGGGGATCAATTAAATTGCGTGATAGTCTGTGTCGGTACGTGTGAGATCCACCTTTCCAAGTTTTTGGGGTTCATCTCATACTTCTGAAGATTTGAGGGTGCTGCCTGTTCCATACTCCTCCTCCTACTCCTCAACCATCCTTTTAGGGGTACAAACAATAGTAATTGGGGCCTAGTGTGGTGGTGTACGTGTGAGATACATACACTTTCTTTTTGATCATATTTTCTATTCCGCTATTCAATTAAAACCTTTGGGGATCAATTAAATTGCGTGATAGTCTGTGTCGGTACGTGTGAGATCCACCTTTCCAAGTTTTTGGGGTTCATCTCATACTTCTGAAGATTTGAGGGTGCTGCCTGTTCCATACTCCTCCTCCTACTCCTCAACCATCCTTTTAGGGGTACAAACAATAGTAATTGGGGCCTAGTGTGGTGGTGTACGTGTGAGATACATACACTTTCTTTTTGATCATATTTTCTATTCCGCTATTCAATTAAAACCTTTGGGGATCAATTAAATTGCGTTGATAGTCTGTGTCGGTACGTGTGAGATCCACCTTTCCAAGTTTTTGGGGTTCATCTCATACTTCTGAAGATTTGAGGGTGCTGCCTGTTCCATACTCCTCCTCCTACTGCTCAACCATCCTTTTAGGGGTACAAACAATAGTAATTGGGGCCTAGTGTGGTGGTGTACGTGTGAGATACATACACTTTCTTTTTGATCATATTTTCTATTCCGCTATTCAATTAAAACCTTTGGGGATCAATTAAATTGCGTGATAGTCTGTGTCGGTACGTGTGAAATCCACCTTTCCAAGTTTTTGGGGTTCATCTCATACTTCTGAAGATTTGAGGGTGCTGCCTGTTCCATACTCCTCCTCCTACTCCTCAACCATCCTTTTAGGGGTACAAACAATAGTAATTGGGGCCTAGTGTGGTGGTGTACGTGTGAGATACATACACTTTCTTTTTGATCATATTTTCTATTCCGCTATTCAATTAAAACCTTTGGGGATCAATTAAATTGCGTGATAGTCTGTGTCGGTACGTGTGAGATCCACCTTTCCAAGTTTTTGGGGTTCATCTCATACTTCTGAAGATTTGAGGGTGCTGCCTGTTCCATACTCCTCCTCCTACTCCTCAACCATCCTTTTAGGGGTACAAACAATAGTAATTGGGGCCTAGTGTGGTGGTGTACGTGTGAGATACATACACTTTCTTTTTGATCATATTTTCTATTCCGCTATTCAATTAAAACCTTTGGGGATCAATTAAATTGCGTGATAGTCTGTGTCGGTACGTGTGAGATCCACCTTTCCAAGTTTTTGGGGTTCATCTCATACTTCTGAAGATTTGAGGGTGCTGCCTGTTCCATACTCCTCCTCCTACTCCTCAACCATCCTTTTAGGGGGTACCAACAATAGTAATTGGGGCCTAGTGTGGTGGTGTACGTGTGAGATACATACACTTTCTTTTTGATCATATTTTCTATTCCGCTATTCAATTAAAACCTTTGGGGATCAATTAAATTGCGTGATAGTCTGTGTCGGTACGTGTGAGATCCACCTTTCCAAGTTTTTGGGGTTCATCTCATACTTGTGAAGATTTGAGGGTGCTGCCTGTTCCATACTCCTCCTCCTACTCCTCAACCATCCTTTTAGGGGTACAAACAATAGTAATTGGGGTCTAGTGTGGTGGTGTACGTGTGAGATACATACACTTTCTTTTTGATCATATTTTCTATTCCGCTATTCAATTAAAACCTTTGGGGATCAATTAAATTGCGTGATAGTCTGTATCGGTACGTGTGAAATCCACCTTTCCAAGTTTTTGGGGTTCATCTCATACTTCTGAAGATTTGAGGGTGCTGCCTGTTCCATACTCCTCCTCCTACTCCTCAACCATCCTTTTAGGGGTACAAACAATAGTAATTGGGGCCTAGTGTGGTGGTGTACGTGTGAGATACATACACTTTCTTTTTGATCATATTTTCTATTCCGCTATTCAATTAAAACCTTTGGGGATCAATTAAATTGCTTGATAGTCTGTGTCGGTACGTGTGAGATCCACCTTTCCAAGTTTTTGGGGTTCATCTCATACTTCTGAAGATTTGAGGGTGCTGCCTGTTCCATACTCCTCCTCCTACTGCTCAACCATCCTTTTAGGGGTACAAACAATAGTAATTGGGGCCTAGTGTGGTGGTGTACGTGTGAGATACATACACTTTCTTTTTGATCATATTTTCTATTCCGCTATTCAATTAAAACCTTTGGGAATCAATTAAATTGCGTGATAGTCTGTGTCGATACGTGTGAGATCCACCTTTCCAAGTTTTTGGGGTTCATCTCATACTTCTGAAGATTTGAGGGTGCTGCCTGTTCCATACTCCTCCTCCTACTGCTCAACCATCCTTTTAGGGGTACAAACAATAGTAATTGGGGCCTAGTGTGGTGGTGTACGTGTGAGATACATACACTTTCTTTTTGATCATATTTTCTATTCCGCTATTCAATGAAAACCTTTGGGGATCAATTAAATTGCGTGATAGTCTGTGTCGGTACGTGTGAGATCCACCTTTCCAAGTTTTTGGGGTTCATCTCATACTTCTGAAGATTTGAGGGTGCTGCCTGTTCCATACTCCTCCTCCTACTCCTCAACCATCCTTTTAGGGGTACAAACAATAGTAATTGGGGCATAGTGTGGTGGTGTACGTGTGAGATACATACACTTTCTTTTTGATCATATTTTCTATTCCGCTATTCAATTAAAACCTTTGGGGATCAATTAAATTGCGTGATAGTCTGTGTCGGTACGTGTGAGATCCACCTTTCCAAGTTTTTGGGGTTCATCTCATACTTCTGAAGATTTGAGGGTGCTGCCTGTTCCATACTCCTCCTCCTACTGCTCAACCATCCTTTTAGGGGTACAAACAATAGTAATTGGGGCCTAGTGTGGTGGTGTACGTGTGAGATACATACACTTTCTTTTTGATCATATTTTCTATTCCGCTATTCAATTAAAACCTTTGGGGATCAATTAAATTGCGTGATAGTCTGTGTCGGTACGTGTGAGATCCACCTTTCCAAGTTTTTGGGGTTCATCTCATACTTCTGAAGATTTGAGGGTGCTGCCTGTTCCATACTCCTCCTCCTACTCCTCAACCATCCTTTTAGGGGTACAAACAATAGTAATTGGGGCCTAGTGTGGTGGTGTACGTGTGAGATACATACACTTTCTTTTTGATCATATTTTCTATTCCACTATTCAATTAAAACCTTTGGGGATCAATTAAAATGCGTGATAGTCTGTGTCGGTACGTGTGAGATCCACCTTTCCAAGTTTTTGGGGTTCATCTCATACTTCTGAAGATTTGAGGGTGCTGCCTGTTCCATACTCCTCCTCCTACTGCTCAACCATCCTTTTAGGGGTACAAACAATAGTAATTGGGGCCTAGTGTGGTGGTGTACGTGTGAGATACATACACTTTCTTTTTGATCATATTTTCTATTCCGCTATTCAATTAAAACCTTTGGGGATCAATTAAATTGTGTGATAGTCTGTGTCGGTACGTGTGAGATCCACCTTTCCAAGTTTTTGGGGTTCATCTCATACTTCTGAAGATTTGAGGGTGCTGCCTGTTCCATACTCCTCCTCCTACTCCTCAACCATCCTTTTAGGGGTACAAACAATAGTAATTGGGGCCTAGTGTGGTGGTGTACGTGTGAGATACATACACTTTCTTTTTGATCATATTTTCTATTCCGCTATTCAATTAAAACCTTTGGGGATCAATTAAATTGCGTGATAGTCTGTGTCGGTACGTGTGAGATCCACCTTTCCAAGTTTTTGGGGTTCATCTCATACTTCTGAAGATTTGAGGGTGCTGCCTGTTCCATACTCCTCCTCCTACTGCTCAACCATCCTTTTAGGGGTACAAACAATAGTAATTGGGGCCTAGTGTGGTGGTGTACGTGTGAGATACATACACTTTCTTTTTTATCATATTTTCTATTCCGCTATTCAATTAAAACCTTTGGGGATCAATTAAATTGCGTGATAGTCTGTGTCGGTACGTGTGAGATCCACCTTTCCAAGTTTTTGGGGTTCATCTCATACTTCTGAAGATTTGAGGGTGCTGCCTGTTCCATACTCCTCCTCCTACTCCTCAACCATCCTTTTAGGGGTACAAACAATAGTAATTGGGGCCTAGGGTGGTGGTGTACGTGTGAGATACATACACTTTCTTTTTGATCATATTTTCTATTCCGCTATTCAATTAAAACCTTTGGGGATCAATTAAATTGCGTGATAGTCTGTGTCGGTACGTGTGAGATCCACCTTTCCAAGTTTTTGGGGTTCATCTCATACTTCTGAAGATTTGAGGGTGCTGCCTGTTCCATACTCCTCCTCCTACTCCTCAACCATCCTTTTAGGGGTACAAACAATAGTAATTGGGGCCTAGTGTGGTGGTGTACGTGTGAGATACATACACTTTCTTTTTGATCATATTTTCTATTCCGCTATTCAATTAAAACCTTTGGGGATCAATTAAATTGCGTGATAGTCTGTGTCGGTACGTGTGAAATCCACCTTTCCAAGTTTTTGGGGTTCATCTCATACTTCTGAAGATTTGAGGGTGCTGCCTGTTCCATACTCCTCCTCCTACTCCTCAACCATCCTTTTAGGGGTACAAACAATAGTAATTGGGGCCTAGTGTGGTGGTGTACGTGTGAGATACATACACTTTCTTTTTGATCATATTTTCTATTCCGCTATTCAATTAAAACCTTTGGGGATCAATTAAATTGCGTGATAGTCTGTGTCGGTACGTGTGAGATCCACCTTTCCAAGTTTTTGGGGTTCATTTCATACTTCTGAAGATTTGAGGGTGCTGCCTGTTCCATACTCCTCCTCCTACTCCTCAACCATCCTTTTAGGGGTACAAACAATAGTAATTGGGGCCTAGTGTGGTGGTGTACGTGTGAGATACATACACTTTCTCTTTTGATCATATTTTCTATTCCGCTATTCAATTAAAACCTTTGGGGATCAATTAAATTGCGTGATAGTCTGTGTCGGTACGTGTGAGATCCACCTTTCCAAGTTTTTGGGGTTCATCTCATACTTCTGAAGATTTGAGGGTGCTGCCTGTTCCATACTCCTCCTCCTACTGCTCAACCATCCTTTTAGGGGTACAAACAATAGTAATTGGGGCCTAGTGTGGTGGTGTACGTGTGAGATACATACACTTTCTTTTTGATCATATTTTCTATTCCGCTATTCAATTAAAACCTTTGGGGATCAATTAAATTGCGTGATAGTCTGTGTCGGTACGTGTGAGATCCACCTTTCCAAGTTTTTGGGGTTCATCTCATACTTCTGAAGATTTGAGGGTGCTGCCTGTTCCATACTCCTCCTCCTACTCCTCAACCATCCTTTTAGGGGTACAAACAATAGTAATTGGGGCCTAGTGTGGTGGTGTAAGTGTGAGATACATACACTTTCTTTTTGATCATATTTTCTATTCCGCTATTCAATTAAAACCTTTGGGGATCAATTAAATTGCGTGATAGTCTGTGTCGGTACGTGTGAGATCCACCTTTCCAAGTTTTTGGGGTTCATCTCATACTTCTGAAGATTTGAGGGTGCTGCCTGTTCCATACTCCTCCTCCTACTGCTCAACCATCCTTTTAGGGGTACAAACAATAGTAATTGGGGCCTAGTGTGGTGGTGTACGTGTGAGATACATACACTTTCTTTTTGATCATATTTTCTATTCCGCTATTCAATTAAAACCTTTGGGGATCAATTAAATTGCGTGATAGTCTGTGTCGGTACGTGTGAGATCCACCTTTCCAAGTTTTTGGGGTTCATCTCATACTTCTGAAGATTTGAGGGTGCTGCCTGTTCCATACTCCTCCTCCTACTCCTCAACCATCCTTTTAGGGGTACAAACAATAGTAATTGGGGCCTAGGGTGGTGGTGTACGTGTGAGATACATACACTTTCTTTTTGATCATATTTTCTATTCCGCTATTCAATTAAAACCTTTGGGGATCAATTAAATTGCGTGATAGTCTGTGTCGGTACGTGTGAGATCCACCTTTCCAAGTTTTTGGGGTTCATCTCATACTTCTGAAGATTTGAGGGTGCTGCCTGTTCCATACTCCTCCTCCTACTCCTCAACCATCCTTTTAGGGGTACAAACAATAGTAATTGGGGCCTAGTGTGGTGGTGTACGTGTGAGATACATACACTTTCTTTTTGATCATATTTTCTATTCCGCTATTCAATTAAAACCTTTGGGGATCAATTAAATTGCGTGATAGTCTGTGTCGGTACGTGTGAAATCCACCTTTCCAAGTTTTTGGGGTTCATCTCATACTTCTGAAGATTTGAGGGTGCTGCCTGTTCCATACTCCTCCTCCTACTCCTCAACCATCCTTTTAGGGGTACAAACAATAGTAATTGGGGCCTAGTGTGGTGGTGTACGTGTGAGATACATACACTTTCTTTTTGATCATATTTTCTATTCCGCTATTCAATTAAAACCTTTGGGGATCAATTAAATTGCGTGATAGTCTGTGTCGGTACGTGTGAGATCCACCTTTCCAAGTTTTTGGGGTTCATTTCATACTTCTGAAGATTTGAGGGTGCTGCCTGTTCCATACTCCTCCTCCTACTCCTCAACCATCCTTTTAGGGGTACAAACAATAGTAATTGGGGCCTAGTGTGGTGGTGTACGTGTGAGATACATACACTTTCTCTTTTGATCATATTTTCTATTCCGCTATTCAATTAAAACCTTTGGGGATCAATTAAATTGCGTGATAGTCTGTGTCGGTACGTGTGAGATCCACCTTTCCAAGTTTTTGGGGTTCATCTCATACTTCTGAAGATTTGAGGGTGCTGCCTGTTCCATACTCCTCCTCCTACTGCTCAACCATCCTTTTAGGGGTACAAACAATAGTAATTGGGGCCTAGTGTGGTGGTGTACGTGTGAGATACATACACTTTCTTTTTGATCATATTTTCTATTCCGCTATTCAATTAAAACCTTTGGGGATCAATTAAATTGCGTGATAGTCTGTGTCGGTACGTGTGAGATCCACCTTTCCAAGTTTTTGGGGTTCATCTCATACTTCTGAAGATTTGAGGGTGCTGCCTGTTCCATACTCCTCCTCCTACTCCTCAACCATCCTTTTAGGGGTACAAACAATAGTAATTGGGGCCTAGTGTGGTGGTGTAAGTGTGAGATACATACACTTTCTTTTTGATCATATTTTCTATTCCGCTATTCAATTAAAACCTTTGGGGATCAATTAAATTGCGTGATAGTCTGTGTCGGTACGTGTGAGATCCACCTTTCCAAGTTTTTGGGGTTCATCTCATACTTCTGAAGATTTGAGGGTGCTGCCTGTTCCATACTCCTCCTCCTACTGCTCAACCATCCTTTTAGGGGTACAAACAATAGTAATTGGGGCCTAGTGTGGTGGTGTACGTGTGAGATACATACACTTTCTTTTTGATCATATTTTCTATTCCGCTATTCAATTAAAACCTTTGGGGATCAATTAAATTGCGTGATAGTCTGTGTCGGTACGTGTGAGATCCACCTTTCCAAGTTTTTGGGGTTCATCTCATACTTCTGAAGATTTGAGGGTGCTGCCTGTTCCATACTCCTCCTCCTACTCCTCAACCATCCTTTTAGGGGTACAAACAATAGTAATTGGGGCCTAGTGTGGTGGTGTACGTGTGAGATACATACACTTTCTTTTTGATCATATTTTCTATTCCGCTATTCAATTAAAACCTTTGGGGATCAATTAAATTGCGTGATAGTCTGTGTCGGTACGTGTGAGATCCCCCTTTCCAAGTTTTTGGGGTTCATCTCATACTTCTGAAGATTTGAGGGTGCTGCCTGTTCCATACTCCTCCTCCTACTGCTCAACCATCCTTTTAGGGGTACAAACAATAGTAATTGGGGCCTAGTGTGGTGGTGTACGTGTGAGATACATACACTTTCTTTTTGATCATATTTTCTATTCCGCTATTCAATTAAAACCTTTGGGGATCAATTAAATTGCGTGATAGTCTGTGTCGGTACGTGTGAGATCCACCTTTCCAAGTTTTTGGGGTTCATCTCATACTTCTGAAGATTTGAGGGTGCTGCCTGTTCCATACTCCTCCTCCTACTGCTCAACCATCCTTTTAGGGGTACAAACAATAGTAATTGGGGCCTAGTGTGGTGGTGTACGTGTGAGATACATACACTTTCTTTTTGATCATATTTTCTATTCCGCTATTCAGTTAAAACCTTTGGGGATCAATTAAATTGCGTGATAGTCTGTGTCGGTACGTGTGAGATCCACCTTTCCAAGTTTTTGGGGTTCATTTCATACTTCTGAAGATTTGAGGGTGCTGCCTGTTCCATACTCCTCCTCCTACTCCTCAACCATCCTTTTAGGGATACAAACAATAGTAATTGGGGCCTAGTGTGGTGGTGTACGTGTGAGATACATACACTTTCTTTTTGATCATATTTTCTATTCCGCTATTCAATTAAAACCTTTGGGGATCAATTAAATTGCGTGATAGTCTGTGTCGGTACGTGTGAGATCCACCTTTCCAAGTTTTTGGGGTTCATCTCATACTTCTGAAGATTTGAGGGTGCTGCCTGTTCCATACTCCTCCTCCTACTCCTCAACCATCCTTTTAGGGGTACAAACAATAGTAATTGGGGCCTAGTGTGGTGGTGTACGTGTGAGATACATACACTTTCTTTTTGATCATATTTTCTATTCCGCTATTCAATTAAAACCTTTGGGGATCAATTAAATTGCGTGATAGTCTGTGTCGGTACGTGTGAGATCCACCTTTCCAAGTTTTTGGGGTTCATCTCATACTTCTGAAGATTTGAGGGTGCTGCCTGTTCCATACTCCTCCTCCTACTCCTCAACCGTCCTTTTAGGGGTACAAACAATAGTAATTGGGGCCTAGTGTGGTGGTGTACGTGTGAGATACATACACTTTCTTTTTGATCATATTTTCTATTCCGCTATTCAATTAAAACCTTTGGGGATCAATTAAATTGCGTTGATAGTCTGTGTCGGTACGTGTGAGATCCACCTTTCCAAGTTTTTGGGGTTCATCTCATACTTCTGAAGATTTGAGGGTGCTGCCTGTTCCATACTCCTCCTCCTACTGCTCAACCATCCTTTTAGGGGTACAAACAATAGTAATTGGGGCCTAGTGTGGTGGTGTACGTGTGAGATACATACACTTTCTTTTTGATCATATTTTCTATTCCGCTATTCAATTAAAACCTTTGGGGATCAATTAAATTGCGTGATAGTCTGTGTCGGTACGTGTGAGATCCACCTTTCCAAGTTTTTGGGGTTCATCTCATACTTCTGAAGATTTGAGGGTGCTGCCTGTTCCATACTCCTCCTCCTACTCCTCAACCATCCTTTTAGGGGTACAAACAATAGTAATTGGGGCCTAGTGTGGTGGTGTACGTGTGAGATACATACACTTTCTTTTTGATCATATTTTCTATTCCGCTATTCAATTAAAACCTTTGGGGATCAATTAAATTGCGTGATAGTCTGTGTCGGTACGTGTGAGATCCACCTTTCCAAGTTTTTGGGGTTCATCTCATACTTCTGAAGATTTGAGGGTGCTGCCTGTTCCATACTCCTCCTCCTACTCCTCAACCATCCTTTTAGGGGTACAAACAATAGTAATTGGGGCCTAGTGTGGTGGTGTACGTGTGAGATACATACACTTTCTTTTTGATCATATTTTCTATTCCGCTATTCAATTAAAACCTTTGGGGATCAATTAAATTGCGTGATAGTCTGTGTCGGTACGTGTGAGATCCACCTTTCCAAGTTTTTGGGGTTCATCTCATACTTCTGAAGATTTGAGGGTGCTGCCTGTTCCATACTCCTCCTCCTACTCCTCAACCATCCTTTTAGGGGGTACCAACAATAGTAATTGGGGCCTAGTGTGGTGGTGTACGTGTGAGATACATACACTTTCTTTTTGATCATATTTTCTATTCCGCTATTCAATTAAAACCTTTGGGGATCAATTAAATTGCGTGATAGTCTGTGTCGGTACGTGTGAGATCCACCTTTCCAAGTTTTTGGGGTTCATCTCATACTTGTGAAGATTTGAGGGTGCTGCCTGTTCCATACTCCTCCTCCTACTCCTCAACCATCCTTTTAGGGGTACAAACAATAGTAATTGGGGTCTAGTGTGGTGGTGTACGTGTGAGATACATACACTTTCTTTTTGATCATATTTTCTATTCCGCTATTCAATTAAAACCTTTGGGGATCAATTAAATTGCGTGATAGTCTGTATCGGTACGTGTGAAATCCACCTTTCCAAGTTTTTGGGGTTCATCTCATACTTCTGAAGATTTGAGGGTGCTGCCTGTTCCATACTCCTCCTCCTACTCCTCAACCATCCTTTTAGGGGTACAAACAATAGTAATTGGGGCCTAGTGTGGTGGTGTACGTGTGAGATACATACACTTTCTTTTTGATCATATTTTCTATTCCGCTATTCAATTAAAACCTTTGGGGATCAATTAAATTGCTTGATAGTCTGTGTCGGTACGTGTGAGATCCACCTTTCCAAGTTTTTGGGGTTCATCTCATACTTCTGAAGATTTGAGGGTGCTGCCTGTTCCATACTCCTCCTCCTACTGCTCAACCATCCTTTTAGGGGTACAAACAATAGTAATTGGGGCCTAGTGTGGTGGTGTACGTGTGAGATACATACACTTTCTTTTTGATCATATTTTCTATTCCGCTATTCAATTAAAACCTTTGGGAATCAATTAAATTGCGTGATAGTCTGTGTCGATACGTGTGAGATCCACCTTTCCAAGTTTTTGGGGTTCATCTCATACTTCTGAAGATTTGAGGGTGCTGCCTGTTCCATACTCCTCCTCCTACTGCTCAACCATCCTTTTAGGGGTACAAACAATAGTAATTGGGGCCTAGTGTGGTGGTGTACGTGTGAGATACATACACTTTCTTTTTGATCATATTTTCTATTCCGCTATTCAATGAAAACCTTTGGGGATCAATTAAATTGCGTGATAGTCTGTGTCGGTACGTGTGAGATCCACCTTTCCAAGTTTTTGGGGTTCATCTCATACTTCTGAAGATTTGAGGGTGCTGCCTGTTCCATACTCCTCCTCCTACTCCTCAACCATCCTTTTAGGGGTACAAACAATAGTAATTGGGGCCTAGTGTGGTGGTGTACGTGTGAGATACATACACTTTCTTTTTGATCATATTTTCTATTCCGCTATTCAATTAAAACCTTTGGGGATCAATTAAATTGCTTGATAGTCTGTGTCGGTACGTGTGAGATCCACCTTTCCAAGTTTTTGGGGTTCATCTCATACTTCTGAAGATTTGAGGGTGCTGCCTGTTCCATACTCCTCCTCCTACTGCTCAACCATCCTTTTAGGGGTACAAACAATAGTAATTGGGGCCTAGTGTGGTGGTGTACGTGTGAGATACATACACTTTCTTTTTGATCATATTTTCTATTCCGCTATTCAATTAAAACCTTTGGGGATCAATTAAATTGCGTGATAGTCTGTGTCGGTACGTGTGAGATCCACCTTTCCAAGTTTTTGGGGTTCATCTCATACTTCTGAAGATTTGAGGGTGCTGCCTGTTCCATACTCCTCCTCCTACTCCTCAACCATCCTTTTAGGGGTACAAACAATAGTAATTGGGGCCTAGTGTGGTGGTGTACGTGTGAGATACATACACTTTCTTTTTGATCATATTTTCTATTCCGCTATTCAATTAAAACCTTTGGGGATCAATTAAAATGCGTGATAGTCTGTGTCGGTACGTGTGAGATCCACCTTTCCAAGTTTTTGGGGTTCATCTCATACTTCTGAAGATTTGAGGGTGCTGCCTGTTCCATACTCCTCCTCCTACTCCTCAACCATCCTTTTAGGGGTACAAACAATAGTAATTGGGGCCTAGTGTGGTGGTGTACGTGTGAGATACATAAACTTTCTTTTTGATCATATTTTCTATTCCGCTATTCAATTAAAACCTTTGGGGATCAATTAAATTGCGTGATAGTCTGTGTCGGTACGTGTGAGATCCACCTTTCCAAGTTTTTGGGGTTCATCTCATACTTCTGAAGATTTGAGGGTGCTGCCTGTTCCATACTCCTCCTCCTACTGCTCAACCATCCTTTTAGGGGTACAAACAATAGTAATTGGGGCCTAGTGTGGTGGTGTACGTGTGAGATACATACACTTTCTTTTTGATCATATTTTCTATTCCGCTATTCAATTAAAACCTTTGGGGATCAATTAAATTGCGTGATAGTCTGTGTCGGTACGTGTGAGATCCACCTTTCCAAGTTTTTGGGGTTCATCTCATACTTCTGAAGATTTGAGGGTGCTGCCTGTTCCATACTCCTCCTCCTACTCCTCAACCATCCTTTTAGGGGTACAAACAATAGTAATTGGGGCCTAGTGTGGTGGTGTACGTGTGAGATACATACACTTTCTTTTTGATCATATTTTCTATTCCGCTATTCAATTAAAACCTTTGGGGATCAATTAAATTGCGTGATAGTCTGTGTCGGTACGTGTGAGATCCACCTTTCCAAGTTTTTGGGGTTCATCTCATACTTCTGAAGATTTGAGGGTGCTGCCTGTTCCATACTCCTCCTCCTACTGCTCAACCATCCTTTTAGGGGTACAAACAATAGTAATTGGGGCCTAGTGTGGTGGTGTACGTGTGAGATACATACACTTTCTTTTTTATCATATTTTCTATTCCGCTATTCAATTAAAACCTTTGGGGATCAATTAAATTGCGTGATAGTCTGTGTCGGTACGTGTGAGATCCACCTTTCCAAGTTTTTGGGGTTCATCTCATACTTCTGAAGATTTGAGGGTGCTGCCTGTTCCATACTCCTCCTCCTACTCCTCAACCATCCTTTTAGGGGTACAAACAATAGTAATTGGGGCCTAGGGTGGTGGTGTACGTGTGAGATACATACACTTTCTTTTTGATCATATTTTCTATTCCGCTATTCAATTAAAACCTTTGGGGATCAATTAAATTGCGTGATAGTCTGTGTCGGTACGTGTGAGATCCACCTTTCCAAGTTTTTGGGGTTCATCTCATACTTCTGAAGATTTGAGGGTGCTGCCTGTTCCATACTCCTCCTCCTACTCCTCAACCATCCTTTTAGGGGTACAAACAATAGTAATTGGGGCCTAGTGTGGTGGTGTACGTGTGAGATACATACACTTTCTTTTTGATCATATTTTCTATTCCGCTATTCAATTAAAACCTTTGGGGATCAATTAAATTGCGTGATAGTCTGTGTCGGTACGTGTGAAATCCACCTTTCCAAGTTTTTGGGGTTCATCTCATACTTCTGAAGATTTGAGGGTGCTGCCTGTTCCATACTCCTCCTCCTACTCCTCAACCATCCTTTTAGGGGTACAAACAATAGTAATTGGGGCCTAGTGTGGTGGTGTACGTGTGAGATACATACACTTTCTTTTTGATCATATTTTCTATTCCGCTATTCAATTAAAACCTTTGGGGATCAATTAAATTGCGTGATAGTCTGTGTCGGTACGTGTGAGATCCACCTTTCCAAGTTTTTGGGGTTCATTTCATACTTCTGAAGATTTGAGGGTGCTGCCTGTTCCATACTCCTCCTCCTACTCCTCAACCATCCTTTTAGGGGTACAAACAATAGTAATTGGGGCCTAGTGTGGTGGTGTACGTGTGAGATACATACACTTTCTCTTTTGATCATATTTTCTATTCCGCTATTCAATTAAAACCTTTGGGGATCAATTAAATTGCGTGATAGTCTGTGTCGGTACGTGTGAGATCCACCTTTCCAAGTTTTCGGGGTTCATCTCATACTTCTGAAGATTTGAGGGTGCTGCCTGTTCCATACTCCTCCTCCTACTGCTCAACCATCCTTTTAGGGGTACAAACAATAGTAATTGGGGCCTAGTGTGGTGGTGTACGTGTGAGATACATACACTTTCTTTTTGATCATATTTTCTATTCCGCTATTCAATTAAAACCTTTGGGGATCAATTAAATTGCGTGATAGTCTGTGTCGGTACGTGTGAGATCCACCTTTCCAAGTTTTTGGGGTTCATCTCATACTTCTGAAGATTTGAGGGTGCTGCCTGTTCCATACTCCTCCTCCTACTCCTCAACCATCCTTTTAGGGGTACAAACAATAGTAATTGGGGCCTAGTGTGGTGGTGTACGTGTGAGATACATACACTTTCTTTTTGATCATATTTTCTATTCCGCTATTCAATTAAAACCTTTGGGGATCAATTAAATTGCGTGATAGTCTGTGTCGGTACGTGTGAGATCCACCTTTCCAAGTTTTTGGGGTTCATCTCATACTTCTGAAGATTTGAGGGTGCTGCCTGTTCCATACTCCTCCTCCTACTGCTCAACCATCCTTTTAGGGGTACAAACAATAGTAATTGGGGCCTAGTGTGGTGGTGTACGTGTGAGATACATACACTTTCTTTTTGATCATATTTTCTATTCCGCTATTCAATTAAAACCTTTGGGGATCAATTAAATTGCGTGATAGTCTGTGTCGGTACGTGTGAGATCCACCTTTCCAAGTTTTTGGGGTTCATCTCATACTTCTGAAGATTTGAGGGTGCTGCCTGTTCCATACTCCTCCTCCTACTGCTCAACCATCCTTTTAGGGGTACAAACAATAGTAATTGGGGCCTAGTGTGGTGGTGTACGTGTGAGATACATACACTTTCTTTTTGATCATATTTTCTATTCCGCTATTCAATTAAAACCTTTGGGGATCAATTAAATTGCGTGATAGTCTGTGTCGGTACGTGTGAGATCCACCTTTCCAAGTTTTTGGGGTTCATTTCATACTTCTGAAGATTTGAGGGTGCTGCCTGTTCCATACTCCTCCTCCTACTCCTCAACCATCCTTTTAGGGATACAAACAATAGTAATTGGGGCCTAGTGTGGTGGTGTACGTGTGAGATACATACACTTTCTTTTTGATCATATTTTCTATTCCGCTATTCAATTAAAACCTTTGGGGATCAATTAAATTGCGTGATAGTCTGTGTCGGTACGTGTAAAATCCACCTTTCCAAGTTTTTGGGGTTCATCTCATACTTCTGAAGATTTGAGGGTGCTGCCTGTTCCATACTCCTCCTCCTACTCCTCAACCATCCTTTTAGGGGTACAAACAATAGTAATTGGGGCCTAGTGTGGTGGTGTACGTGTGAGATACATACACTTTCTTTTTGATCATATTTTCTATTCCGCTATTCAATTAAAACCTTTGGGGATCAATTAAATTGCGTGATAGTCTGTGTCGGTACGTGTGAGATCCACCTTTCCAAGTTTTTGGGGTTCATCTCATACTTCTGAAGATTTGCGGGTGCTGCCTGTTCCATACTCCTCCTCCTACTCCTCAACCATCCTTTTAGGGGTACAAACAATAGTAATTGGGGCCTAGTGTGGTGGTGTACGTGTGAGATACATACACTTTCTTTTTGATCATATTTTCTATTCCGCTATTCAATTAAAACCTTTGGGGATCAATTAAATTGCGTTGATAGTCTGTGTCGGTACGTGTGAGATCCACCTTTCCAAGTTTTTGGGGTTCATCTCATACTTCTGAAGATTTGAGGGTGCTGCCTGTTCCATACTCCTCCTCCTACTGCTCAACCATCCTTTTAGGGGTACAAACAATAGTAATTGGGGCCTAGTGTGGTGGTGTACGTGTGAGATACATACACTTTCTTTTTGATCATATTTTCTATTCCGCTATTCAATTAAAACCTTTGGGGATCAATTAAATTGCGTGATAGTCTGTGTCGGTACGTGTGAGATCCACCTTTCCAAGTTTTTGGGGTTCATCTCATACTTCTGAAGATTTGAGGGTGCTGCCTGTTCCATACTCCTCCTCCTACTCCTCAACCATCCTTTTAGGGGTACAAACAATAGTAATTGGGGCCTAGTGTGGTGGTGTACGTGTGAGATACATACACTTTCTTTTTGATCATATTTTCTATTCCGCTATTCAATTAAAACCTTTAGGGATCAATTAAATTGCGTGATAGTCTGTGTCGGTACGTGTGAGATCCACCTTTCCAAGTTTTTGGGGTTCATCTCATACTTCTGAAGATTTGAGGGTGCTGCCTGTTCCATACTCCTCCTCCTACTCCTCAACCATCCTTTTAGGGGTACAAACAATAGTAATTGGGGCCTAGTGTGGTGGTGTACGTGTGAGATACATACACTTTCTTTTTGATCATATTTTCTATTCCGCTATTCAATTAAAACCTTTGGGGATCAATTAAATTGCGTGATAGTCTGTGTCGGTACGTGTGAGATCCACCTTTCCAAGTTTTTGGGGTTCATCTCATACTTCTGAAGATTTGAGGGTGCTGCCTGTTCCATACTCCTCCTCCTACTGCTCAACCATCCTTTTAGGGGTACAAACAATAGTAATTGGGGCCTAGTGTGGTGGTGTACGTGTGAGATACATACACTTTCTTTTTGATCATATTTTCTATTCCGCTATTCAATTAAAACCTTTGGGAATCAATTAAATTGCGTGATAGTCTGTGTCGATACGTGTGAGATCCACCTTTCCAAGTTTTTGGGGTTCATCTCATACTTCTGAAGATTTGAGGGTGCTGCCTGTTCCATACTCCTCCTCCTACTGCTCAACCATCCTTTTAGGGGTGCAAACAATAGTAATTGGGGCCTAGTGTGGTGGTGTACGTGTGAGATACATACACTTTCTTTTTGATCATATTTTCTATTCCGCTATTCAATGAAAACCTTTGGGGATCAATTAAATTGCGTGATAGTCTGTGTCGGTACGTGTGAGATCCACCTTTCCAAGTTTTTGGGGTTCATCTCATACTTCTGAAGATTTGAGGGTGCTGCCTGTTCCATACTCCTCCTCCTACTCCTCAACCATCCTTTTAGGGGTACAAACAATAGTAATTGGGGCCTAGTGTGGTGGTGTACGTGTGAGATACATACACTTTCTTTTTGATCATATTTTCTATTCCGCTATTCAATTAAAACCTTTGGGGATCAATTAAATTGCGTGATAGTCTGTGTCGGTACGTGTGAGATCCACCTTTCCAAGTTTTTGGGGTTCATCTCATACTTCTGAAGATTTGAGGGTGCTGCCTGTTCCATACTCCTCCTCCTACTGCTCAACCATCCTTTTAGGGGTACAAACAATAGTAATTGGGGCCTAGTGTGGTGGTGTACGTGTGAGATACATACACTTTCTTTTTGATCATATTTTCTATTCCGCTATTCAATTAAAACCTTTGGGGATCAATTAAATTGCGTGATAGTCTGTGTCGGTACGTGTGAGATCCACCTTTCCAAGTTTTTGGGTTTCATCTCATACTTCTGAAGATTTGAGGGTGCTGCCTGTTCCATACTCCTCCTCCTACTCCTCAACCATCCTTTTAGGGGTACAAACAATAGTAATTGGGGCCTAGTGTGGTGGTGTACGTGTGAGATACATACACTTTCTTTTTGATCATATTTTCTATTCCGCTATTCAATTAAAACCTTTGGGGATCAATTAAATTGCGTGATAGTCTGTGTCGGTACGTGTGAGATCCACCTTTCCAAGTTTTTGGGGTTCATCTCATACTTCTGAAGATTTGAGGGTGCTGCCTGTTCCATACTCCTCCTCCTACTGCTCAACCATCCTTTTAGGGGTACAAACAATAGTAATTGGGGCCTAGTGTGGTGGTGTACGTGTGAGATACATACACTTTCTTTTTGATCATATTTTCTATTCCGCTATTCAATTAAAACCTTTGGGGATCAATTAAATTGCGTGATAGTCTGTGTCGGTACGTGTGAGATCCACCTTTCCAAGTTTTTGGGGTTCATCTCATACTTCTGAAGATTTGAGGGTGCTGCCTGTTCCATACTCCTCCTCCTACTCCTCAACCATCCTTTTAGGGGTACAAACAATAGTAATTGGGGCCTAGTGTGGTGGTGTACGTGTGAGATACATACACTTTCTTTTTGATCATATTTTCTATTCCGCTATTCAATTAAAACCTTTGGGGATCAATTAAATTGCGTGATAGTCTGTGTCGGTACGTGTGAGATCCACCTTTCCAAGTTTTTGGGGTTCATCTCATACTTCTGAAGATTTGAGGGTGCTGCCTGTTCCATACTCCTCCTCCTACTGCTCAACCATCCTTTTAGGGGTACAAACAATAGTAATTGGGGCCTAGTGTGGTGGTGTACGTGTGAGATACATACACTTTCTTTTTTATCATATTTTCTATTCCGCTATTCAATTAAAACCTTTGGGGATCAATTAAATTGCGTGATAGTCTGTGTCGGTACGTGTGAGATCCACCTTTCCAAGTTTTTGGGGTTCATCTCATACTTCTGAAGATTTGAGGGTGCTGCCTGTTCCATACTCCTCCTCCTACTCCTCAACCATCCTTTTAGGGGTACAAACAATAGTAATTGGGTCCTAGGGTGGTGGTGTACGTGTGAGATACATACACTTTCTTTTTGATCATATTTTCTATTCCGCTATTCAATTAAAACCTTTGGGGATCAATTAAATTGCGTGATAGTCTGTGTCGGTACGTGTGAGATCCACCTTTCCAAGTTTTTGGGGTTCATCTCATACTTCTGAAGATTTGAGGGTGCTGCCTGTTCCATACTCCTCCTCCTACTCCTCAACCATCCTTTTAGGGGTACAAACAATAGTAATTGGGGCCTAGTGTGGTGGTGTACGTGTGAGATACATACACTTTCTTTTTGATCATATTTTCTATTCCGCTATTCAATTAAAACCTTTGGGGATCAATTAAATTGCGTGATAGTCTGTGTCGGTACGTGTGAAATCCACCTTTCCAAGTTTTTGGGGTTCATCTCATACTTCTGAAGATTTGAGGGTGCTGCCTGTTCCATACTCCTCCTCCTACTCCTCAACCATCCTTTTAGGGGTACAAACAATAGTAATTGGGGCCTAGTGTGGTGGTGTACGTGTGAGATACATACACTTTCTTTTTGATCATATTTTCTATTCCGCTATTCAATTAAAACCTTTGGGGATCAATTAAATTGCGTGATAGTCTGTGTCGGTACGTGTGAGATCCACCTTTCCAAGTTTTTGGGGTTCATTTCATACTTCTGAAGATTTGAGGGTGCTGCCTGTTCCATACTCCTCCTCCTACTCCTCAACCATCCTTTTAGGGGTACAAACAATAGTAATTGGGGCCTAGTGTGGTGGTGTACGTGTGAGATACATACACTTTCTCTTTTGATCATATTTTCTATTCCGCTATTCAATTAAAACCTTTGGGGATCAATTAAATTGCGTGATAGTCTGTGTCGGTACGTGTGAGATCCACCTTTCCAAGTTTTTGGGGTTCATCTCATACTTCTGAAGATTTGAGGGTGCTGCCTGTTCCATACTCCTCCTCCTACTCCTCAACCATCCTTTTAGGGGTACAAACAATAGTAATTGGGGCCTAGTGTGGTGGTGTACGTGTGAGATACATACACTTTCTTTTTGATCATATTTTCTATTCCGCTATTCAATTAAAACCTTTGGGGATCAATTAAATTGCGTGATAGTCTGTGTCGGTACGTGTGAGATCCACCTTTCCAAGTTTTTGGGGTTCATCTCATACTTCTGAAGATTTGAGGGTGCTGCCTGTTCCATACTCCTCCTCCTACTGCTCAACCATCCTTTTAGGGGTACAAACAATAGTAATTGGGGCCTAGTGTGGTGGTGTACGTGTGAGATACATACACTTTCTTTTTGATCATATTTTCTATTCCGCTATTCAATTAAAACCTTTGGGGATCAATTAAATTGCGTGATAGTCTGTGTCGGTACGTGTGAGATCCACCTTTCCAAGTTTTTGGGGTTCATTTCATACTTCTGAAGATTTGAGGGTGCTGCCTGTTCCATACTCCTCCTCCTACTCCTCAACCATCCTTTTAGGGATACAAACAATAGTAATTGGGGCCTAGTGTGGTGGTGTACGTGTGAGATACATACACTTTCTTTTTGATCATATTTTCTATTCCGCTATTCAATTAAAACCTTTGGGGATCAATTAAATTGCGTGATAGTCTGTGTCGGTACGTGTAAAATCCACCTTTCCAAGTTTTTGGGGTTCATCTCATACTTCTGAAGATTTGAGGGTGCTGCCTGTTCCATACTCCTCCTCCTACTCCTCAACCATCCTTTTAGGGGTACAAACAATAGTAATTGGGGCCTAGTGTGGTGGTGTACGTGTGAGATACATACACTTTCTTTTTGATCATATTTTCTATTCCGCTATTCAATTAAAACCTTTGGGGATCAATTAAATTGCGTGATAGTCTGTGTCGGTACGTGTGAGATCCACCTTTCCAAGTTTTTGGGGTTCATCTCATACTTCTGAAGATTTGCGGGTGCTGCCTGTTCCATACTCCTCCTCCTACTCCTCAACCATCCTTTTAGGGGTACAAACAATAGTAATTGGGGCCTAGTGTGGTGGTGTACGTGTGAGATACATACACTTTCTTTTTGATCATATTTTCTATTCCGCTATTCAATTAAAACCTTTGGGGATCAATTAAATTGCGTTGATAGTCTGTGTCGGTACGTGTGAGATCCACCTTTCCAAGTTTTTGGGGTTCATCTCATACTTCTGAAGATTTGAGGGTGCTGCCTGTTCCATACTCCTCCTCCTACTGCTCAACCATCCTTTTAGGGGTACAAACAATAGTAATTGGGGCCTAGTGTGGTGGTGTACGTGTGAGATACATACACTTTCTTTTTGATCATATTTTCTATTCCGCTATTCAATTAAAACCTTTGGGGATCAATTAAATTGCGTGATAGTCTGTGTCGGTACGTGTGAGATCCACCTTTCCAAGTTTTTGGGGTTCATCTCATACTTCTGAAGATTTGAGGGTGCTGCCTGTTCCATACTCCTCCTCCTACTCCTCAACCATCCTTTTAGGGGTACAAACAATAGTAATTGGGGCCTAGTGTGGTGGTGTACGTGTGAGATACATACACTTTCTTTTTGATCATATTTTCTATTCCGCTATTCAATTAAAACCTTTAGGGATCAATTAAATTGCGTGATAGTCTGTGTCGGTACGTGTGAGATCCACCTTTCCAAGTTTTTGGGGTTCATCTCATACTTCTGAAGATTTGAGGGTGCTGCCTGTTCCATACTCCTCCTCCTACTCCTCAACCATCCTTTTAGGGGTACAAACAATAGTAATTGGGGCCTAGTGTGGTGGTGTACGTGTGAGATACATACACTTTCTTTTTGATCATATTTTCTATTCCGCTATTCAATTAAAACCTTTGGGGATCAATTAAATTGCGTGATAGTCTGTGTCGGTACGTGTGAGATCCACCTTTCCAAGTTTTTGGGGTTCATCTCATACTTCTGAAGATTTGAGGGTGCTGCCTGTTCCATACTCCTCCTCCTACTCCTCAACCATCCTTTTAGGGGGTACCAACAATAGTAATTGGGGCCTAGTGTGGTGGTGTACGTGTGAGATACATACACTTTCTTTTTGATCATATTTTCTATTCCGCTATTCAATTAAAACCTTTGGGGATCAATTAAATTGCGTGATAGTCTGTGTCGGTACGTGTGAGATCCACCTTTCCAAGTTTTTGGGGTTCATCTCATACTTGTGAAGATTTGAGGGTGCTGCCTGTTCCATACTCCTCCTCCTACTCCTCAACCATCCTTTTAGGGGTACAAACAATAGTAATTGGGGTCTAGTGTGGTGGTGTACGTGTGAGATACATACACTTTCTTTTTGATCATATTTTCTATTCCGCTATTCAATTAAAACCTTTGGGGATCAATTAAATTGCGTGATAGTCTGTATCGGAACGTGTGAAATCCACCTTTCCAAGTTTTTGGGGTTCATCTCATACTTCTGAAGATTTGAGGGTGCTGCCTGTTCCATACTCCTCCTCCTACTCCTCAACCATCCTTTTAGGGGTACAAACAATAGTAATTGGGGCCTAGTGTGGTGGTGTACGTGTGAGATACATACACTTTCTTTTTGATCATATTTTCTATTCCGCTATTCAATTAAAACCTTTGGGGATCAATTAAATTGCGTGATAGTCTGTGTCGGTACGTGTGAGATCCACCTTTCCAAGTTTTTGGGGTTCATCTCATACTTCTGAAGATTTGAGGGTGCTGCCTGTTCCATACTCCTCCTCCTACTGCTCAACCATCCTTTTAGGGGTACAAACAATAGTAATTGGGGCCTAGTGTGGTGGTGTACGTGTGAGATACATACACTTTCTTTTTGATCATATTTTCTATTCCGCTATTCAATTAAAACCTTTGGGAATCAATTAAATTGCGTGATAGTCTGTGTCGATACGTGTGAGATCCACCTTTCCAAGTTTTTGGGGTTCATCTCATACTTCTGAAGATTTGAGGGTGCTGCCTGTTCCATACTCCTCCTCCTACTGCTCAACCATCCTTTTAGGGGTGCAAACAATAGTAATTGGGGCCTAGTGTGGTGGTGTACGTGTGAGATACATACACTTTCTTTTTGATCATATTTTCTATTCCGCTATTCAATGAAAACCTTTGGGGATCAATTAAATTGCGTGATAGTCTGTGTCGGTACGTGTGAGATCCACCTTTCCAAGTTTTTGGGGTTCATCTCATACTTCTGAAGATTTGAGGGTGCTGCCTGTTCCATACTCCTCCTCCTACTCCTCAACCATCCTTTTAGGGGTACAAACAATAGTAATTGGGGCCTAGTGTGGTGGTGTACGTGTGAGATACATACACTTTCTTTTTGATCATATTTTCTATTCCGCTATTCAATTAAAACCTTTGGGGATCAATTAAATTGCGTGATAGTCTGTGTCGGTACGTGTGAGATCCACCTTTCCAAGTTTTTGGGGTTCATCTCATACTTCTGAAGATTTGAGGGTGCTGCCTGTTCCATACTCCTCCTCCTACTGCTCAACCATCCTTTTAGGGGTACAAACAATAGTAATTGGGGCCTAGTGTGGTGGTGTACGTGTGAGATACATACACTTTCTTTTTGATCATATTTTCTATTCCGCTATTCAATTAAAACCTTTGGGGATCAATTAAATTGCGTGATAGTCTGTGTCGGTACGTGTGAGATCCACCTTTCCAAGTTTTTGGGGTTCATCTCATACTTCTGAAGATTTGAGGGTGCTGCCTGTTCCATACTCCTCCTCCTACTCCTCAACCATCCTTTTAGGGGTACAAACAATAGTAATTGGGGCCTAGTGTGGTGGTGTACGTGTGAGATACATACACTTTCTTTTTGATCATATTTTCTATTCCGCTATTCAATTAAAACCTTTGGGGATCAATTAAATTGCGTGATAGTCTGTGTCGGTACGTGTGAGATCCACCTTTCCAAGTTTTTGGGGTTCATCTCATACTTCTGAAGATTTGAGGGTGCTGCCTGTTCCATACTCCTCCTCCTACTGCTCAACCATCCTTTTAGGGGTACAAACAATAGTAATTGGGGCCTAGTGTGGTGGTGTACGTGTGAGATACATACACTTTCTTTTTGATCATATTTTCTATTCCGCTATTCAATTAAAACCTTTGGGGATCAATTAAATTGCGTGATAGTCTGTGTCGGTACGTGTGAGATCCACCTTTCCAAGTTTTTGGGGTTCATCTCATACTTCTGAAGATTTGAGGGTGCTGCCTGTTCCATACTCCTCCTCCTACTCCTCAACCATCCTTTTAGGGGTACAAACAATAGTAATTGGGGCCTAGTGTGGTGGTGTACGTGTGAGATACATACACTTTCTTTTTGATCATATTTTCTATTCCGCTATTCAATTAAAACCTTTGGGGATCAATTAAATTGCGTGATAGTCTGTGTCGGTACGTGTGAGATCCACCTTTCCAAGTTTTTGGGGTTCATCTCATACTTCTGAAGATTTGAGGGTGCTGCCTGTTCCATACTCCTCCTCCTACTGCTCAACCATCCTTTTAGGGGTACAAACAATAGTAATTGGGGCCTAGTGTGGTGGTGTACGTGTGAGATACATACACTTTCTTTTTTATCATATTTTCTATTCCGCTATTCAATTAAAACCTTTGGGGATCAATTAAATTGCGTGATAGTCTGTGTCGGTACGTGTGAGATCCACCTTTCCAAGTTTTTGGGGTTCATCTCATACTTCTGAAGATTTGAGGGTGCTGCCTGTTCCATACTCCTCCTCCTACTCCTCAACCATCCTTTTAGGGGTACAAACAATAGTAATTGGGTCCTAGGGTGGTGGTGTACGTGTGAGATACATACACTTTCTTTTTGATCATATTTTCTATTCCGCTATTCAATTAAAACCTTTGGGGATCAATTAAATTGCGTGATAGTCTGTGTCGGTACGTGTGAGATCCACCTTTCCAAGTTTTTGGGGTTCATCTCATACTTCTGAAGATTTGAGGGTGCTGCCTGTTCCATACTCCTCCTCCTACTCCTCAACCATCCTTTTAGGGGTACAAACAATAGTAATTGGGGCCTAGTGTGGTGGTGTACGTGTGAGATACATACACTTTCTTTTTGATCATATTTTCTATTCCGCTATTCAATTAAAACCTTTGGGGATCAATTAAATTGCGTGATAGTCTGTGTCGGTACGTGTGAAATCCACCTTTCCAAGTTTTTGGGGTTCATCTCATACTTCTGAAGATTTGAGGGTGCTGCCTGTTCCATACTCCTCCTCCTACTCCTCAACCATCCTTTTAGGGGTACAAACAATAGTAATTGGGGCCTAGTGTGGTGGTGTACGTGTGAGATACATACACTTTCTTTTTGATCATATTTTCTATTCCGCTATTCAATTAAAACCTTTGGGGATCAATTAAATTGCGTGATAGTCTGTGTCGGTACGTGTGAGATCCACCTTTCCAAGTTTTTGGGGTTCATTTCATACTTCTGAAGATTTGAGGGTGCTGCCTGTTCCATACTCCTCCTCCTACTCCTCAACCATCCTTTTAGGGGTACAAACAATAGTAATTGGGGCCTAGTGTGGTGGTGTACGTGTGAGATACATACACTTTCTCTTTTGATCATATTTTCTATTCCGCTATTCAATTAAAACCTTTGGGGATCAATTAAATTGCGTGATAGTCTGTGTCGGTACGTGTGAGATCCACCTTTCCAAGTTTTTGGGGTTCATCTCATACTTCTGAAGATTTGAGGGTGCTGCCTGTTCCATACTCCTCCTCCTACTCCTCAACCATCCTTTTAGGGGTACAAACAATAGTAATTGGGGCCTAGTGTGGTGGTGTACGTGTGAGATACATACACTTTCTTTTTGATCATATTTTCTATTCCGCTATTCAATTAAAACCTTTGGGGATCAATTAAATTGCGTGATAGTCTGTGTCGGTACGTGTGAGATCCACCTTTCCAAGTTTTTGGGGTTCATCTCATACTTCTGAAGATTTGAGGGTGCTGCCTGTTCCATACTCCTCCTCCTACTCCTCAACCATCCTTTTAGGGGTACAAACAATAGTAATTGGGGCCTAGTGTGGTGGTGTACGTGTGAGATACATACACTTTCTTTTTGATCATATTTTCTATTCCGCTATTCAATTAAAACCTTTGGGGATCAATTAAATTGCGTTGATAGTCTGTGTCGGTACGTGTGAGATCCACCTTTCCAAGTTTTTGTGGTTCATCTCATACTTCTGAAGATTTGAGGGTGCTGCCTGTTCCATACTCCTCCTCCTACTGCTCAACCATCCTTTTAGGGGTACAAACAATAGTAATTGGGGCCTAGTGTGGTGGTGTACGTGTGAGATACATACACTTTCTTTTTGATCATATTTTCTATTCCGCTATTCAATTAAAACCTTTGGGGATCAATTAAATTGCGTGATAGTCTGTGTCGGTATGTGTGAGATCCACCTTTCCAAGTTTTTGGGGTTCATCTCATACTTCTGAAGATTTGAGGGTGCTGCCTGTTCCATACTCCTCCTCCTACTGCTCAACCATCCTTTTAGGGGTACAAACAATAGTAATTGGGGCCTAGTGTGGTGGTGTACGTGTGAGATACATACACTTTCTTTTTGATCATATTTTCTATTCCGCTATTCAATTAAAACCTTTGGGGATCAATTAAATTGCGTGATAGTCTGTGTCGATACGTGTGAGATCCACCTTTCCAAGTTTTTGGGGTTCATCTCATACTTCTGAAGATTTGAGGGTGCTGCCTGTTCCATACTCCTCCTCCTACTGCTCAACCATCCTTTTAGGGGTACAAACAATAGTAATTGGGGCCTAGTGTGGTGGTGTACGTGTGAGATACATACACTTTCTTTTTGATCATATTTTCTATTCCGCTATTCAATTAAAACCTTTGGGGATCAATTAAATTGCGTGATAGTCTGTGTCGGTACGTGTGAGATCCACCTTTCCAAGTTTTTGGGGTTCATCTCATACTTCTGAAGATTTGAGGGTGCTGCCTGTTCCATACTCCTCCTCCTACTCCTCAACCATCCTTTTAGGGGTACAAACAATAGTAATTGGGGCCTAGTGTGGTGGTGTACGTGTGAGATACATACACTTTCTTTTTGATCATATTTTCTATTCCGCTATTCAATTAAAACCTTTGGGGATCAATTAAATTGCGTGATAGTCTGTGTCGGTACGTGTGAGATCCACCTTTCCAAGTTTTTGGGGTTCATCTCATACTTCTGAAGATTTGAGGGTGCTGCCTGTTCCATACTCCTCCTCCTACTCCTCAACCATCCTTTTAGGGGTACAAACAATAGTAATTGGGGCCTAGTGTGGTGGTGTACGTGTGAGATACATACACTTTCTTTTTGATCATATTTTCTATTCCGCTATTCAATTAAAACCTTTGGGGATCAATTAAATTGCGTGATAGTCTGTGTCGGTACGTGTGAGATCCACCTTTCCAAGTTTTTGGGGTTCATCTCATACTTCTGAAGATTTGAGGGTGCTGCCTGTTCCATACTCCTCCTCCTACTGCTCAACCATCCTTTTAGGGGTACAAACAATAGTAATTGGGGCCTAGTGTGGTGGTGTACGTGTGAGATACATAAACTTTCTTTTTGATCATATTTTCTATTCCGCTATTCAATTAAAACCTTTGGGGATCAATTAAATTGCGTGATAGTCTGTGTCGGTACGTGTGAGATCCACCTTTCCAAGTTTTTGGGGTTCATCTCATACTTCTGAAGATTTGAGGGTGCTGCCTGTTCCATACTCCTCCTCCTACTGCTCAACCATCCTTTTAGGGGTACAAACAATAGTAATTGGGGCCTAGTGTGGTGGTGTACGTGTGAGATACATACACTTTCTTTTTGATCATATTTTCTATTCCGCTATTCAATTAAAACCTTTGGGGATCAATTAAATTGCGTGATAGTCTGTGTCGGTACGTGTGAGATCCACCTTTCCAAGTTTTTGGGGTTCATCTCATACTTCTGAAGATTTGAGGGTGCTGCCTGTTCAATACTCCTCCTCCTACTCCTCAACCATCCTTTTAGGGGTACAAACAATAGTAATTGGGGCCTAGTGTGTTGGTGTACGTGTGAGATACATACACTTTCTTTTTGATCATATTTTCTATTCCGCTATTCAATTAAAACCTTTGGGGATCAATTAAATTGCGTGATAGTCTGTGTCGGTACGTGTGAGATCCACCTTTCCAAGTTTTTGGGGTTCATCTCATACTTCTGAAGATTTGAGGGTGCTGCCTGTTCCATACTCCTCCTCCTACTCCTCAACCATCCTTTTAGGGGTACAAACAATAGTAATTGGGGCCTAGTGTGGTGGTGTACGTGTGAGATACATACACTTTCTTTTTGATCATATTTTCTATTCCGCTATTCAATTAAAACCTTTGGGGATCAATTAAATTGCGTGATAGTCTGTGTCGGTACGTGTGAGATCCACCTTTCCAAGTTTTTGGGGTTCATCTCATACTTCTGAATATTTGAGGGTGCTGCCTGTTCCATACTCCTCCTCCTACTCCTCAACCATCCTTTTAGGGGTACAAACAATAGTAATTGGGGCCTAGTGTGGTGGTGTACGTGTGAGATACATACACTTTCTTTTTGATCATATTTTCTATTCCGCTATTCAATTAAAACCTTTGGGGATCAATTAAATTGCGTGATAGTCTGTGTCGGTACGTGTGAGATCCACCTTTCCAAGTTTTTGGGGTTCATCTCATACTTCTGAATATTTGAGGGTGCTGCCTGTTCCATACTCCTCCTCCTACTCCTCAACCATCCTTTTAGGGGTACAAACAATAGTAATTGGGGCCTAGTGTGGTGGTGTACGTGTGAGATACATACACTTTCTTTTTGATCATATTTTCTATTCCGCTATTCAATTAAAACCTTTGGGGATCAATTAAATTGCGTTGATAGTCTGTGTCGGTACGTGTGAGATCCACCTTTCCAAGTTTTTGTGGTTCATCTCATACTTCTGAAGATTTGAGGGTGCTGCCTGTTCCATACTCCTCCTCCTACTGCTCAACCATCCTTTTAGGGGTACAAACAATAGTAATTGGGGCCTAGTGTGGTGGTGTACGTGTGAGATACATACACTTTCTTTTTGATCATATTTTCTATTCCGCTATTCAATTAAAACCTTTGGGGATCAATTAAATTGCGTGATAGTCTGTGTCGGTATGTGTGAGATCCACCTTTCCAAGTTTTTGGGGTTCATCTCATACTTCTGAAGATTTGAGGGTGCTGCCTGTTCCATACTCCTCCTCCTACTGCTCAACCATCCTTTTAGGGGTACAAACAATAGTAATTGGGGCCTAGTGTGGTGGTGTACGTGTGAGATACATACACTTTCTTTTTGATCATATTTTCTATTCCGCTATTCAATTAAAACCTTTGGGGATCAATTAAATTGCGTGATAGTCTGTGTCGATACGTGTGAGATCCACCTTTCCAAGTTTTTGGGGTTCATCTCATACTTCTGAAGATTTGAGGGTGCTGCCTGTTCCATACTCCTCCTCCTACTGCTCAACCATCCTTTTAGGGGTACAAACAATAGTAATTGGGGCCTAGTGTGGTGGTGTACGTGTGAGATACATACACTTTCTTTTTGATCATATTTTCTATTCCGCTATTCAATTAAAACCTTTGGGGATCAATTAAATTGCGTGATAGTCTGTGTCGGTACGTGTGAGATCCACCTTTCCAAGTTTTTGGGGTTCATCTCATACTTCTGAAGATTTGAGGGTGCTGCCTGTTCCATACTCCTCCTCCTACTCCTCAACCATCCTTTTAGGGGTACAAACAATAGTAATTGGGGCCTAGTGTGGTGGTGTACGTGTGTCAGGAACGCTCCCTGTGCACACTAAAGTGCTGTCATGAATCTGCCACCTAAGGGTTAAACTAGCTCAGACTAATTTCATTAATTGGCAATAGGCTGCCTTATTTAAGCACCTCAGAAGCACAGTGTCTTTGCTGTCTGACCTGAAGCTTCTCCTGTGTTCCTGAACCTGAAACCTTTTGTATCCAGTTTGATTCCTGTTTGACCTCCTGGCTTGTCCCTCACCTTGCTTGTCTGCTGCCCGCCCTGACCTCGGCTTGTTTGTGACCACTCTTTTGCCTTATCCTTGTCTGTTTATCTGCCACCAGATCCGGACCTGTTCACCTCCTGGCAGGGCAACCCCGAGGACCGCGACCTGGTGCTATACACGCAGCAAAATCCAACCTCACCATCTGAGGCTCTGGTGAAGACCGGTTGGCACTTAGATTCCGCACCTCGGGTTAGCCTGCGTCTACTGCCTGGGTGACTCGTCTGTGCTCCATCCCTCGGTGAGCTAAAGGCTACCCTCTGCACGTCAGGCTCGCCTCCAGAGTCTCTAGGGTGTCAGGAACCCCAACCCGGGCTAGCTCATCCTTCAGCCCTTCACAGAGACCTAAACGAAACTGATACCGTAATGCAGCGTCATTCCACTGGGTGTCGGAACTCCAACGCCTAAAGTCTGTTACATAGTCTTCCACATCTCTTTGACCCTGCTGAAGCGCATGCAGAGCAGCTTCAGCGGTGGAGGTTCGCTGAGGGTCGTCATACAGCTGAGCCATGGCACTGAAGAAAGACAATAAGTACTTTAGATGAGGACTGCGCTCTTCAATAAGCCGATGAGCCCAAGACTGTGGTTCATCCAGGAGCAGGGAGATGACAAAGCCCACTTTGGTAGCCTCCAAGGAAAAAGTCTGAGGTTGCAGAGAAAAATATAATTCACATGCGTTGCGAAACGCCCTGAACTTGCCTCTGTGCCCTGAGAACTTTTCGGGTGTAGGGACCCGGGGTTCAGGTGGCAACATCACTACTGTGGGACCTGGAGTAGGTTCTGCTGGTACCGAGGAAGAAGAATCTGTCATCACAGGGGGGTTCCCAGGTGCAGAACGCATCCGTTCCTCCAGATGCATGTAGCCCTCCTGAAGTGTCTTTACGGCTTGAGATAAAGTTGTGAGGTGCTGGCAGATCTCATCCAATGGTGAGGCCCCTCTTGCAGGCTGCGACATGGCTGTCTGACACTGTCAGGACTCTGGAGGCGAGCCTGACGTGCAGAGGGTAGCCTTTAGCTCACCGAGGGATGGAGCACAGACGAGTCACCCAGGCAGTAGACGCAGGCTAACCCGAGGTGCGGAATCTAAGTGCCAACCGGTCTTCACCAGAGCCTCAGATGGTGAGGTTGGATTTTGCTGCGTGTATAGCACCAGGTCGCGGTCCTCGGGGTTGCCCTGCCAGGAGGTGAACAGGTCCGGATCTGGTGGCAGATAAACAGACAAGGATAAGGCAAAAGAGTGGTCACAAACAAGCCGAGGTCAGGGCGGGCAGCAGACAAGCAAGGTGAGGGACAAGCCAGGAGGTCAAACAGGAATCAAACTGGATACAAAAGGTTTCAGGTTCAGGAACACAGGAGAAGCTTCAGGTCAGACAGCAAAGACACTGTGCTTCTGAGGTGCTTAAATAAGGCAGCCTATTGCCAATTAATGAAATTAGTCTGAGCTAGTTTAACCCTTAGGTGGCAGATTCATGACAGCACTTTAGTGTGCACAGGGAGCGTTCCTGACAACGTGTGAGATACATACACTTTCTTTTTGATCATATTTTCTATTCCGCTATTCAATTAAAACCTTTGGGGATCAATTAAATTGCGTGATAGTCTGTGTCGGTACGTGTGAGATCCACCTTTCCAAGTTTTTGGGGTTCATCTCATACTTCTGAAGATTTGAGGGTGCTGCCTGTTCCATACTCCTCCTCCTACTCCTCAACCATCCTTTTAGGGGTACAAACAATAGTAATTGGGGCCTAGTGTGGTGGTGTACGTGTGAGATACATACACTTTCTTTTTGATCATATTTTCTATTCCGCTATTCAATTAAAACCTTTGGGGATCAATTAAATTGCGTGATAGTCTGTGTCGGTACGTGTGAGATCCACCTTTCCAAGTTTTTGGGGTTCATCTCATACTTCTGAAGATTTGAGGGTGCTGCCTGTTCCATACTCCTCCTCCTACTGCTCAACCATCCTTTTAGGGGTACAAACAATAGTAATTGGGGCCTAGTGTGGTGGTGTACGTGTGAGATACATAAACTTTCTTTTTGATCATATTTTCTATTCCGCTATTCAATTAAAACCTTTGGGGATCAATTAAATTGCGTGATAGTCTGTGTCGGTACGTGTGAGATCCACCTTTCCAAGTTTTTGGGGTTCATCTCATACTTCTGAAGATTTGAGGGTGCTGCCTGTTCCATACTCCTCCTCCTACTGCTCAACCATCCTTTTAGGGGTACAAACAATAGTAATTGGGGCCTAGTGTGGTGGTGTACGTGTGAGATACATACACTTTCTTTTTGATCATATTTTCTATTCCGCTATTCAATTAAAACCTTTGGGGATCAATTAAATTGCGTGATAGTCTGTGTCGGTACGTGTGAGATCCACCTTTCCAAGTTTTTGGGGTTCATCTCATACTTCTGAAGATTTGAGGGTCCTGCCTGTTCAATACTCCTCCTCCTACTCCTCAACCATCCTTTTAGGGGTACAAACAATAGTAATTGGGGCCTAGTGTGTTGGTGTACGTGTGAGATACATACACTTTCTTTTTGATCATATTTTCTATTCCGCTATTCAATTAAAACCTTTGGGGATCAATTAAATTGCGTGATAGTCTGTGTCGGTACGTGTGAGATCCACCTTTCCAAGTTTTTGGGGTTCATCTCATACTTCTGAAGATTTGAGGGTGCTGCCTGTTCCATACTCCTCCTCCTACTCCTCAACCATCCTTTTAGGGGTACAAACAATAGTAATTGGGGCCTAGTGTGGTGGTGTACGTGTGAGATACATACACTTTCTTTTTGATCATATTTTCTATTCCGCTATTCAATTAAAACCTTTGGGGATCAATTAAATTGCGTGATAGTCTGTGTCGGTACGTGTGAGATCCACCTTTCCAAGTTTTTGGGGTTCATCTCATACTTCTGAATATTTGAGGGTGCTGCCTGTTCCATACTCCTCCTCCTACTCCTCAACCATCCTTTTAGGGGTACAAACAATAGTAATTGGGGCCTAGTGTGGTGGTGTACGTGTGAGATACATACACTTTCTTTTTGATCATATTTTCTATTCCGCTATTCAATTAAAACCTTTGGGGATCAATTAAATTGCGTGATAGTCTGTGTCGGTACGTGTGAGATCCACCTTTCCAAGTTTTTGGGGTTCATCTCATACTTCTGAAGATTTGAGGGTGCTGCCTGTTCCATACTCCTCCTCCTACTCCTCAACCATCCTTTTAGGGGTACAAACAATAGTAATTGGGGCCTAGTGTGGTGGTGTACGTGTGAGATACATACACTTTCTTTTTGATCATATTTTCTATTCCGCTATTCAATTAAAACCTTTGGGGATCAATTAAATTGTGTGATAGTCTGTGTCGGTACGTGTGAGATCCACCTTTCCAAGTTTTTGGGGTTCATCTCATACTTCTGAAGATTTGAGGGTGCTGCCTGTTCCATACTCCTCCTCCTACTCCTCAACCATCCTTTTAGGGGTACAAACAATAGTAATTGGGGCCTAGTGTGGTGGTGTACGTGTGAGATACATACACTTTCTTTTTGATCATATTTTCTATTCCGCTATTCAATTAAAACCTTTGGGGATCAATTAAATTGCGTGATAGTCTGTGTCGGTACGTGTGAGATCCACCTTTCCAAGTTTTTGGGGTTCATCTCATACTTCTGAATATTTGAGGGTGCTGCCTGTTCCATACTCCTCCTCCTACTCCTCAACCATCCTTTTAGGGGTACAAACAATAGTAATTGGGGCCTAGTGTGGTGGTGTACGTGTGAGATACATACACTTTCTTTTTGATCATATTTTCTATTCCGCTATTCAATTAAAACCTTTGGGGATCAATTAAATTGCGTGATAGTCTGTGTCGGTACGTGTGAGATCCACCTTTCCAAGTTTTTGGGGTTCATCTCATACTTCTGAAGATTTGAGGGTGCTGCCTGTTCCATACTCCTCCTCCTACTCCTCAACCATCCTTTTAGGGGTACAAACAATAGTAATTGGGGCCTAGTGTGGTGGTGTACGTGTGAGATACATACACTTTCTTTTTGATCATATTTTCTATTCCGCTATTCAATTAAAACCTTTGGGGATCGATTAAATTGTGTGATAGTCTGTGTCGGTACGTGTGAGATCCACCTTTCCAAGTTTTTGGGGTTCATCTCATACTTCTGAAGATTTGAGGGTGCTGCCTGTTCCATACTCCTCCTCCTACTCCTCAACCATCCTTTTAGGGGTACAAACAATAGTAATTGGGGCCTAGTGTGGTGGTGTACGTGTGAGATACATACACTTTCTTTTTGATCATATTTTCTATTCCGCTATTCAATTAAAACCTTTGGGGATCAATTAAATTGCGTGATAGTCTGTGTCGGTACGTGTGAGATCCACCTTTCCAAGTTTTTGGGGTTCATCTCATACTTCTGAAGATTTGAGGGTGCTGCCTGTTCCATACTCCTCCTCCTACTCCTCAACCATCCTTTTAGGGGTACAAACAATAGTAATTGGGGCCTAGTGTGGTGGTGTACGTGTGAGATACATACACTTTCTTTTTGATCATATTTTCTATTCCGCTATTCAATTAAAACCTTTGGGGATCAATTAAATTGCGTGATAGTCTGTGTCGGTACGTGTGAGATCCACCTTTCCAAGTTTTTGGGGTTCATCTCATACTTCTGAAGATTTGAGGGTGCTGCCTGTTCCATACTCCTCCTCCTACTCCTCAACCATCCTTTTAGGGGTACAAACAATAGTAATTGGGGCCTAGTGTGGTGGTGTACGTGTGAGATACATACACTTTCTTTTTGATCATATTTTCTATTCCGCTATTCAATTAAAACCTTTGGGGATCAATTAAATTGCGTGATAGTCTGTGTCGGTACGTGTGAGATCCACCTTTCCAAGTTTTTGGGGTTCATCTCATACTTCTGAAGATTTGAGGGTGCTGCCTGTTCCATACTCCTCCTCCTACTCCTCAACCATCCTTTTAGGGGTACAAACAATAGTAATTGGGGTCTAGTGTGGTGGTGTACGTGTGAGATACATACACTTTCTTTTTGATCATATTTTCTATTCCGCTATTCAATTAAAACCTTTGGGGATCAATTAAATTGCGTGATAGTCTGTGTCGGTACGTGTGAGATCCACCTTTCCAAGTTTTTGGGGTTCATCTCATACTTCTGAAGATTTGAGGGTGCTGCCTGTTCCATACTCCTCCTCCTACTCCTCAACCATCCTTTTAGGGGTACAAACAATAGTAATTGGGGCCTAGTGTGGTGGTGTACGTGTGAGATACATACACTTTCTTTTTGATCATATTTTCTATTCCGCTATTCAATTAAAACCTTTGGGGATCAATTAAATTGCGTGATAGTCTGTGTCGGTACGTGTGAGATCCACCTTTCCAAGTTTTTGGGGTTCATCTCATACTTCTGAAGATTTGAGGGTGCTGCCTGTTCCATACTCCTCCTCCTACTCCTCAACCATCCTTTTAGGGGTACCAACAATAGTAATTGGGGCCTAGTGTTGTGGTGTACGTGTGAGATACATACACTTTCTTTTTGATCATATTTTCTATTCCGCTATTCAATTAAAACCTTTGGGGATCAATTAAATTGCGTGATAGTCTGTGTCGGTACGTGTGAGATCCACCTTTCCAAGTTATTGGGGTTCATCTCATACTTCTGAAGATTTGAGGGTGCTGCCTGTTCCATACTCCTCCTCCTACTCCTCAACCATCCTTTTAGGGGTACAAACAATAGTAATTGGGGTCTAGTGTGGTGGTATACGTGTGAGATACATACACTTTCTTTTTGATCATATTTTCTATTCCGCTATTCAATTAAAACCTTTGGGGATCAATTAAATTGCGTGATAGTCTGTGTCGGTACGTGTGAGATCCACCTTTCCAAGTTTTTGGGGTTCATCTCATACTTCTGAAGATTTGAGGGTGCTGCCTGTTCCATACTCCTCCTCCTACTCCTCAACCATCCTTTTAGGGGTACAAACAATAGTAATTGGGGCCTAGTGTGGTGGTGTACGTGTGAGATACATACACTTTCTTTTTGATCATATTTTCTATTCCGCTATTCAATTAAAACCTTTGGGGATCGATTAAATTGTGTGATAGTCTGTGTCGGTACGTGTGAGATCCACCTTTCCAAGTTTTTGGGGTTCATCTCATACTTCTGAAGATTTGAGGGTGCTGCCTGTTCCATACTCCTCCTCCTACTCCTCAACCATCCTTTTAGGGGTACAAACAATAGTAATTGGGGCCTAGTGTGGTGGTGTACGTGTGAGATACATACACTTTCTTTTTGATCATATTTTCTATTCCGCTATTCAATTAAAACCTTTGGGGATCAATTAAATTGCGTGATAGTCTGTGTCGGTACGTGTGAGATCCACCTTTCCAAGGTTTTGGGGTTCATCTCATACTTCTGAAGATTTGAGGGTGCTGCCTGTTCCATACTCCTCCTCCTACTCCTCAACCATCCTTTTAGGGGTACCAACAATAGTAATTGGGGCCTAGTGTGGTGGTGTACGTGTGAGATACATACACTTTCTTTTTGATCATATTTTCTATTCCGCTATTCAATTAAAACCTTTGGGGATCAATTAAATTGCGTGATAGTCTGTGTCGGTACGTGTGAGATCCACCTTTCCAAGTTTTTGGGGTTCATCTCATACTTCTGAAGATTTGAGGGTGCTGCCTGTTCCATACTCCTCCTCCTACTCCTCAACCATCCTTTTAGGGGTACCAACAATAGTAATTGGGGCCTAGTGTTGTGGTGTACGTGTGAGATACATACACTTTCTTTTTGATCATATTTTCTATTCCGCTATTCAATTAAAACCTTTGGGGATCAATTAAATTGCGTGATAGTCTGTGTCGGTACGTGTGAGATCCACCTTTCCAAGTTATTGGGGTTCATCTCATACTTCTGAAGATTTGAGGGTGCTGCCTGTTCCATACTCCTCCTCCTACTCCTCAACCATCCTTTTAGGGGTACAAACAATAGTAATTGGGGTCTAGTGTGGTGGTATACGTGTGAGATACATACACTTTCTTTTTGATCATATTTTCTATTCCGCTATTCAATTAAAACCTTTGGGGATCAATTAAATTGCGTGATAGTCTGTGTCGGTACGTGTGAGATCCACCTTTCCAAGTTTTTGGGGTTCATCTCATACTTCTGAAGATTTGAGGGTGCTGCCTGTTCCATACTCCTCCTCCTACTCCTCAACCATCCTTTTAGGGGTACAAACAATAGTAATTGGGGCCTAGTGTGGTGGTGTACGTGTGAGATACATACACTTTCTTTTTGATCATATTTTCTATTCCGCTATTCAATTAAAACCTTTGGGGATCGATTAAATTGTGTGATAGTCTGTGTCGGTACGTGTGAGATCCACCTTTCCAAGTTTTTGGGGTTCATCTCATACTTCTGAAGATTTGAGGGTGCTGCCTGTTCCATACTCCTCCTCCTACTCCTCAACCATCCTTTTAGGGGTACAAACAATAGTAATTGGGGCCTAGTGTGGTGGTGTACGTGTGAGATACATACACTTTCTTTTTGATCATATTTTCTATTCCGCTATTCAATTAAAACCTTTGGGGATCAATTAAATTGCGTGATAGTCTGTGTCGGTACGTGTGAGATCCACCTTTCCAAGGTTTTGGGGTTCATCTCATACTTCTGAAGATTTGAGGGTGCTGCCTGTTCCATACTCCTCCTCCTACTCCTCAACCATCCTTTTAGGGGTACCAACAATAGTAATTGGGGCCTAGTGTGGTGGTGTACGTGTGAGATACATACACTTTCTTTTTGATCATATTTTCTATTCCGCTATTCAATTAAAACCTTTGGGGATCAATTAAATTGCGTGATAGTCTGTGTCGGTACGTGTGAGATCCACCTTTCCAAGTTTTTGGGGTTCATCTCATACTTCTGAAGATTTGAGGGTGCTGCCTGTTCCATACTCCTCCTCCTACTCCTCAACCATCCTTTTAGGGGTACAAACAATAGTAATTGGGGTCTAGTGTGGTGGTGTACGTGTGAGATACATACACTTTCTTTTTGATCATATTTTCTATTCCGCTATTCAATTAAAACCTTTGGGGATCAATTAAATTGCGTGATAGTCTGTATCGGTACGTGTGAGATCCACCTTTCCAAGTTTTTGGGGTTCATCTCATACTTCTGAAGATTTGAGGGTGCTGCCTGTTCCATACTCCTCCTCCTACTCCTCAACCATCCTTTTAGGGGTACAAACAATAGTAATTGGGGCCTAGTGTGGTGGTGTACGTGTGAGATACATACACTTTCTTTTTGATCATATTTTCTATTCCGCTATTCAATTAAAACCTTTGGGGATCAATTAAATTGCGTGATAGTCTGTGTCGGTACGTGTGAGATCCACCTTTCCAAGTTTTTGGGGTTCATCTCATACTTCTGAAGATTTGAGGGTGCTGCCTGTTCCATACTCCTCCTCCTACTCCTCAACCATCCTTTTAGGGGTACAAACAATAGTAATTGGGGCCTAGTGTGGTGGTGTACGTGTGAGATACATACACTTTCTTTTTGATCATATTTTCTATTCCGCTATTCAATTAAAACCTTTGGGGATCAATTAAATTGCGTGATAGTCTGTGTCGGTACGTGTGAGATCCACCTTTCCAAGTTTTTGGGGTTCATCTCATACTTCTGAAGATTTGAGGGTGCTGCCTGTTCCATACTCCTCCTCCTACTCCTCAACCATCCTTTTAGGGGTACAAACAATAGTAATTGGGGCCTAGTGTGGTGGTGTACGTGTGAGATACATACACTTTCTTTTTGATCATATTTTCTATTCCGCTATTCAATTAAAACCTTTGGGGATCAATTAAATTGCGTGATAGTCTGTGTCGGTACGTGTGAGATCCACCTTTCCAAGTTTTTGGGGTTCATCTCATACTTCTGAAGATTTGAGGGTGCTGCCTGTTCCATACTCCTCCTCCTACTCCTCAACCATCCTTTTAGGGGTACAAACAATAGTAATTGGGGCCTAGTGTGGTGGTGTACGTGTGAGATACATACACTTTCTTTTTGATCATATTTTCTATTCCGCTATTCAATTAAAACCTTTGGGGATCAATTAAATTGCGTGATAGTCTGTGTCGGTACGTGTGAGATCCACCTTTCCAAGTTTTTGGGGTTCATCTCATACTTCTGAAGATTTGAGGGTGCTGCCTGTTCCATACTCCTCCTCCTACTCCTCAACCATCCTTTTAGGGGTACAAACAATAGTAATTGGGGTCTAGTGTGGTGGTGTACGTGTGAGATACATACACTTTCTTTTTGATCATATTTTCTATTCCGCTATTCAATTAAAACCTTTGGGGATCAATTAAATTGCGTGATAGTCTGTGTCGGTACGTGTGAGATCCACCTTTCCAAGTTTTTGGGGTTCATCTCATACTTCTGAAGTTTTGAGGGTGCTGCCTGTTCCATACTCCTCCTCCTACTCCTCAACCATCCTTTTAGGGGTACAAACAATAGTAATTGGGGCCTAGTGTGGTGGTGTACGTGTGAGATACATACACTTTCTTTTTGATCATATTTTCTATTCCGCTATTCAATTAAAACCTTTGGGGATCAATTAAATTGCGTGATAGTCTGTGTCGGTACGTGTGACATCCACCTTTCCAAGTTTTTGGGGTTCATCTCATATTTCTGAAGATTTGAGGGTGCTGCCTGTTCCATACTCCTCCTCCTACTCCTCAACCATCCTTTTAGGGGTACAAACAATAGTAATTGGGGCTTAGTGTGGTGGTGTACGTGTGAGATACATACACTTTCTTTTTGATCATATTTTCTATTCCGCTATTCAATTAAAACCTTTGGGGATCAATTAAATTGCGTGATAGTCTGTGTCGGTACGTGTGAGATCCACCTTTCCAAGTTTTTGGTATTCATCTCATACTTCTGAAGATTTGAGGGTGCTGCCTGTTCCATACTCCTCCTCCTACTGCTCAACCATCCTTTTAGGGGTACAAACAATAGTAATTGGGGCCTAGTGTGGTGGTGTACGTGTGAGATACATAAACTTTCTTTTTGATCATATTTTCTATTCCGCTATTCAATTAAAACCTTTGGGGATCAATTAAATTGCGTGATAGTCTGTGTCGGTACGTGTGAGATCCACCTTTCCAAGTTTTTGGGGTTCATCTCATACTTCTGAAGATTTGAGGGTGCTGCCTGTTCCATACTCCTCCTCCTACTCCTCAACCATCCTTTTAGGGGTACAAACAATAGTAATTGGGGCCTAGTGTGGTGGTGTACGTGTGAGATACATACACTTTCTTTTTGATCATATTTTCTATTCCGCTATTCAATTAAAACCTTTGGGGATCAATTAAATTGCGTGATAGTCTGTGTCGGTACGTGTGAGATCCACCTTTCCAAGTTTTTGGGGTTCATCTCATACTTCTGAAGATTTGAGGGTGCTGCCTGTTCCATACTCCTCCTCCTACTCCTCAACCATCCTTTTAGGGGTACCAACAATAGTAATTGGGGCCTAGTGTGGTGGTGTACGTGTGAGATACATACACTTTCTTTTTGATCATATTTTCTATTCCGCTATTCAATTAAAACCTTTGGGAATCAATTAAATTGCGTGATAGTCTGTGTCGGTACGTGTGAGATCCACCTTTCCAAGTTTTTGGGGTTCATCTCATACTTCTGAAGATTTGAGGGTGCTGCCTGTTCCATACTCCTCCTCCTACTCCTCAACCATCCTTTTAGGGGTACAAACAATAGTAATTGGGGCCTAGTGTGGTGGTGTACGTGTGAGATACATACACTTTCTTTTTGATCATATTTTCTATTCCGCTATTCAATTAAAACCTTTGGGGATCAATTAAATTGCGTGATAGTCTGTGTCGGTACGTGTGAGATCCACCTTTCCAAGTTTTTGGGGTTCATCTCATACTTCTGAAGATTTGAGGGTGCTGCCTGTTCCATACTCCTCCTCCTACTGCTCAACCATCCTTTTAGGGGTACAAACAATAGTAATTGGGGCCTAGTGTGTTGGTGTACGTGTGAGATACATACACTTTCTTTTTGATCATATTTTCTATTCCGCTATTCAATTAAAACCTTTGGGGATCAATTAAATTGCGTGATAGTCTGTGTCGGTACGTGTGAGATCCACCTTTCCAAGTTTTTGGGGTTCATCTCATACTTCTGAAGATTTGAGGGTGCTGCCTGTTCCATACTCCTCCTCCTACTCCTCAACCATCCTTTTAGGGGTACAAACAATAGTAATTGGGGCCTAGTGTGGTGGTGTACGTGTGAGATACATACACTTTCTTTTTGATCATATTTTCTATTCCGCTATTCAATTAAAACCTTTGGGGATCAATTAAATTGCGTGATAGTCTGTGTCGGTACGTGTGAGATCCACCTTTCCAAGTTTTTGGGGTTCATCTCATACTTCTGAAGATTTGAGGGGGCTGCCTGTTCCATACTCCTCCTCCTACTCCTCAACCATCCTTTTAGGGGTACAAACAATAGTAATTGGGGCCTAGTGTGGTGGTGTACGTGTGAGATACATACACTTTCTTTTTGATCATATTTTCTATTCCGCTATTCAATTAAAACCTTTGGGGATCAATTAAATTGCGTGATAGTCTGTGTCGGTACGTGTGAGATCCACCTTTCCAAGTTTTTGGGGTTCATCTCATACTTCTGAAGATTTGAGGGTGCTGCCTGTTCCATACTCCTCCTCCTACTCCTCAACCATCCTTTTAGGGGTACAAACAATAGTAATTGGGGCCTAGTGTGGTGGTGTACGTGTGAGATACATACACTTTCTTTTTGATCATATTTTCTATTCCGCTATTCAATTAAAACCTTTGGGGATCAATTAAATTGCGTGATAGTCTGTGTCGGTACGTGTGAGATCCACCTTTCCAAGGTTTTGGGGTTCATCTCATACTTCTGAAGATTTGAGGGTGCTGCCTGTTCCATACTCCTCCTCCTACTCCTCAACCATCCTTTTAGGGGTACCAACAATAGTAATTGGGGCCTAGTGTGGTGGTGTACGTGTGAGATACATACACTTTCTTTTTGATCATATTTTCTATTCCGCTATTCAATTAAAACCTTTGGGGATCAATTAAATTGCGTGATAGTCTGTGTCGGTACGTGTGAGATCCACCTTTCCAAGTTTTTGGGGTTCATCTCATACTTCTGAAGATTTGAGGGTGCTGCCTGTTCCATACTCCTCCTCCTACTCCTCAACCATCCTTTTAGGGGTACAAACAATAGTAATTGGGGTCTAGTGTGGTGGTGTACGTGTGAGATACATACACTTTCTTTTTGATCATATTTTCTATTCCGCTATTCAATTAAAACCTTTGGGGATCAATTAAATTGCGTGATAGTCTGTATCGGTACGTGTGAGATCCACCTTTCCAAGTTTTTGGGGTTCATCTCATACTTCTGAAGATTTGAGGGTGCTGCCTGTTCCATACTCCTCCTCCTACTCCTCAACCATCCTTTTAGGGGTACAAACAATAGTAATTGGGGCCTAGTGTGGTGGTGTACGTGTGAGATACATACACTTTCTTTTTGATCATATTTTCTATTCCGCTATTCAATTAAAACCTTTGGGGATCAATTAAATTGCGTGATAGTCTGTGTCGGTACGTGTGAGATCCACCTTTCCAAGTTTTTGGGGTTCATCTCATACTTCTGAAGATTTGAGGGTGCTGCCTGTTCCATACTCCTCCTCCTACTCCTCAACCATCCTTTTAGGGGTACAAACAATAGTAATTGGGGCCTAGTGTGGTGGTGTACGTGTGAGATACATACACTTTCTTTTTGATCATATTTTCTATTCCGCTATTCAATTAAAACCTTTGGGGATCAATTAAATTGCGTGATAGTCTGTGTCGGTACGTGTGAGATCCACCTTTCCAAGTTTTTGGGGTTCATCTCATACTTCTGAAGATTTGAGGGTGCTGCCTGTTCCATACTCCTCCTCCTACTCCTCAACCATCCTTTTAGGGGTACAAACAATAGTAATTGGGGCCTAGTGTGGTGGTGTACGTGTGAGATACATACACTTTCTTTTTGATCATATTTTCTATTCCGCTATTCAATTAAAACCTTTGGGGATCAATTAAATTGCGTGATAGTCTGTGTCGGTACGTGTGAGATCCACCTTTCCAAGTTTTTGGGGTTCATCTCATACTTCTGAAGATTTGAGGGTGCTGCCTGTTCCATACTCCTCCTCCTACTCCTCAACCATCCTTTTAGGGGTACAAACAATAGTAATTGGGGCCTAGTGTGGTGGTGTACGTGTGAGATACATACACTTTCTTTTTGATCATATTTTCTATTCCGCTATTCAATTAAAACCTTTGGGGATCAATTAAATTGCGTGATAGTCTGTGTCGGTACGTGTGAGATCCACCTTTCCAAGTTTTTGGGGTTCATCTCATACTTCTGAAGATTTGAGGGTGCTGCCTGTTCCATACTCCTCCTCCTACTCCTCAACCATCCTTTTAGGGGTACAAACAATAGTAATTGGGGTCTAGTGTGGTGGTGTACGTGTGAGATACATACACTTTCTTTTTGATCATATTTTCTATTCCGCTATTCAATTAAAACCTTTGGGGATCAATTAAATTGCGTGATAGTCTGTGTCGGTACGTGTGAGATCCACCTTTCCAAGTTTTTGGGGTTCATCTCATACTTCTGAAGTTTTGAGGGTGCTGCCTGTTCCATACTCCTCCTCCTACTCCTCAACCATCCTTTTAGGGGTACAAACAATAGTAATTGGGGCCTAGTGTGGTGGTGTACGTGTGAGATACATACACTTTCTTTTTGATCATATTTTCTATTCCGCTATTCAATTAAAACCTTTGGGGATCAATTAAATTGCGTGATAGTCTGTGTCGGTACGTGTGACATCCACCTTTCCAAGTTTTTGGGGTTCATCTCATATTTCTGAAGATTTGAGGGTGCTGCCTGTTCCATACTCCTCCTCCTACTCCTCAACCATCCTTTTAGGGGTACAAACAATAGTAATTGGGGCTTAGTGTGGTGGTGTACGTGTGAGATACATACACTTTCTTTTTGATCATATTTTCTATTCCGCTATTCAATTAAAACCTTTGGGGATCAATTAAATTGCGTGATAGTCTGTGTCGGTACGTGTGAGATCCACCTTTCCAAGTTTTTGGTATTCATCTCATACTTCTGAAGATTTGAGGGTGCTGCCTGTTCCATACTCCTCCTCCTACTGCTCAACCATCCTTTTAGGGGTACAAACAATAGTAATTGGGGCCTAGTGTGGTGGTGTACGTGTGAGATACATAAACTTTCTTTTTGATCATATTTTCTATTCCGCTATTCAATTAAAACCTTTGGGGATCAATTAAATTGCGTGATAGTCTGTGTCGGTACGTGTGAGATCCACCTTTCCAAGTTTTTGGGGTTCATCTCATACTTCTGAAGATTTGAGGGTGCTGCCTGTTCCATACTCCTCCTCCTACTCCTCAACCATCCTTTTAGGGGTACAAACAATAGTAATTGGGGCCTAGTGTGGTGGTGTACGTGTGAGATACATACACTTTCTTTTTGATCATATTTTCTATTCCGCTATTCAATTAAAACCTTTGGGGATCAATTAAATTGCGTGATAGTCTGTGTCGGTACGTGTGAGATCCACCTTTCCAAGTTTTTGGGGTTCATCTCATACTTCTGAAGATTTGAGGGTGCTGCCTGTTCCATACTCCTCCTCCTACTCCTCAACCATCCTTTTAGGGGTACCAACAATAGTAATTGGGGCCTAGTGTGGTGGTGTACGTGTGAGATACATACACTTTCTTTTTGATCATATTTTCTATTCCGCTATTCAATTAAAACCTTTGGGAATCAATTAAATTGCGTGATAGTCTGTGTCGGTACGTGTGAGATCCACCTTTCCAAGTTTTTGGGGTTCATCTCATACTTCTGAAGATTTGAGGGTGCTGCCTGTTCCATACTCCTCCTCCTACTCCTCAACCATCCTTTTAGGGGTACAAACAATAGTAATTGGGGCCTAGTGTGGTGGTGTACGTGTGAGATACATACACTTTCTTTTTGATCATATTTTCTATTCCGCTATTCAATTAAAACCTTTGGGGATCAATTAAATTGCGTGATAGTCTGTGTCGGTACGTGTGAGATCCACCTTTCCAAGTTTTTGGGGTTCATCTCATACTTCTGAAGATTTGAGGGTGCTGCCTGTTCCATACTCCTCCTCCTACTCCTCAACCATCCTTTTAGGGGTACAAACAATAGTAATTGGGGCCTAGTGTGGTGGTGTACGTGTGAGATACATACACTTTCTTTTTGATCATATTTTCTATTCCGCTATTCAATTAAAACCTTTGGGGATCAATTAAATTGCGTGATAGTCTGTGTCGGTACGTGTGAGATCCACCTTTCCAAGTTTTTGGGGTTCATCTCATACTTCTGAAGATTTGAGGGTGCTGCCTGTTCCATACTCCTCCTCCTACTCCTCAACCATCCTTTTAGGGGTACAAACAATAGTAATTGGGGCCTAGTGTGGTGGTGTACGTGTGAGATACATACACTTTCTTTTTGATCATATTTTCTATTCCGCTATTCAATTAAAACCTTTGGGGATCAATTAAATTGCGTGATAGTCTGTGTCGGTACGTGTGAGATCCACCTTTCCAAGTTTTTGGGGTTCATCTCATACTTCTGAAGATTTGAGGGTGCTGCCTGTTCCATACTCCTCCTCCTACTCCTCAACCATCCTTTTAGGGGTACAAACAATAGTAATTGGGGCCTAGTGTGGTGGTGTACGTGTGAGATACATACACTTTCTTTTTGATCATATTTTCTATTCCGCTATTCAATTAAAACCTTTGGGGATCAATTAAATTGCGTGATAGTCTGTGTCGGTACGTGTGAGATCCACCTTTCCAAGTTTTTGGGGTTCATCTCATACTTCTGAAGATTTGAGGGTGCTGCCTGTTCCATACTCCTCCTCCTACTCCTCAACCATCCTTTTAGGGGTACAAACAATAGTAATTGGGGTCTAGTGTGGTGGTGTACGTGTGAGATACATACACTTTCTTTTTGATCATATTTTCTATTCCGCTATTCAATTAAAACCTTTGGGGATCAATTAAATTGCGTGATAGTCTGTGTCGGTACGTGTGAGATCCACCTTTCCAAGTTTTTGGGGTTCATCTCATACTTCTGAAGTTTTGAGGGTGCTGCCTGTTCCATACTCCTCCTCCTACTCCTCAACCATCCTTTTAGGGGTACAAACAATAGTAATTGGGGCCTAGTGTGGTGGTGTACGTGTGAGATACATACACTTTCTTTTTGATCATATTTTCTATTCCGCTATTCAATTAAAACCTTTGGGGATCAATTAAATTGCGTGATAGTCTGTGTCGGTACGTGTGACATCCACCTTTCCAAGTTTTTGGGGTTCATCTCATATTTCTGAAGATTTGAGGGTGCTGCCTGTTCCATACTCCTCCTCCTACTCCTCAACCATCCTTTTAGGGGTACAAACAATAGTAATTGGGGCTTAGTGTGGTGGTGTACGTGTGAGATACATACACTTTCTTTTTGATCATATTTTCTATTCCGCTATTCAATTAAAACCTTTGGGGATCAATTAAATTGCGTGATAGTCTGTGTCGGTACGTGTGAGATCCACCTTTCCAAGTTTTTGGTATTCATCTCATACTTCTGAAGATTTGAGGGTGCTGCCTGTTCCATACTCCTCCTCCTACTGCTCAACCATCCTTTTAGGGGTACAAACAATAGTAATTGGGGCCTAGTGTGGTGGTGTACGTGTGAGATACATAAACTTTCTTTTTGATCATATTTTCTATTCCGCTATTCAATTAAAACCTTTGGGGATCAATTAAATTGCGTGATAGTCTGTGTCGGTACGTGTGAGATCCACCTTTCCAAGTTTTTGGGGTTCATCTCATACTTCTGAAGATTTGAGGGTGCTGCCTGTTCCATACTCCTCCTCCTACTCCTCAACCATCCTTTTAGGGGTACAAACAATAGTAATTGGGGCCTAGTGTGGTGGTGTACGTGTGAGATACATACACTTTCTTTTTGATCATATTTTCTATTCCGCTATTCAATTAAAACCTTTGGGGATCAATTAAATTGCGTGATAGTCTGTGTCGGTACGTGTGAGATCCACCTTTCCAAGTTTTTGGGGTTCATCTCATACTTCTGAAGATTTGAGGGTGCTGCCTGTTCCATACTCCTCCTCCTACTCCTCAACCATCCTTTTAGGGGTACCAACAATAGTAATTGGGGCCTAGTGTGGTGGTGTACGTGTGAGATACATACACTTTCTTTTTGATCATATTTTCTATTCCGCTATTCAATTAAAACCTTTGGGAATCAATTAAATTGCGTGATAGTCTGTGTCGGTACGTGTGAGATCCACCTTTCCAAGTTTTTGGGGTTCATCTCATACTTCTGAAGATTTGAGGGTGCTGCCTGTTCCATACTCCTCCTCCTACTCCTCAACCATCCTTTTAGGGGTACAAACAATAGTAATTGGGGCCTAGTGTGGTGGTGTACGTGTGAGATACATACACTTTCTTTTTGATCATATTTTCTATTCCGCTATTCAATTAAAACCTTTGGGGATCAATTAAATTGCGTGATAGTCTGTGTCGGTACGTGTGAGATCCACCTTTCCAAGTTTTTGGGGTTCATCTCATACTTCTGAAGATTTGAGGGTGCTGCCTGTTCCATACTCCTCCTCCTACTCCTCAACCATCCTTTTAGGGGTACCAACAATAGTAATTGGGGCCTAGTGTGGTGGTGTACGTGTGAGATACATACACTTTCTTTTTGATCATATTTTCTATTCCGCTATTCAATTAAAACCTTTGGGAATCAATTAAATTGCGTGATAGTCTGTGTCGGTACGTGTGAGATCCACCTTTCCAAGTTTTTGGGGTTCATCTCATACTTCTGAAGATTTGAGGGTGCTGCCTGTTCCATACTCCTCCTCCTACTCCTCAACCATCCTTTTAGGGGTACAAACAATAGTAATTGGGGCCTAGTGTGGTGGTGTACGTGTGAGATACATACACTTTCTTTTTGATCATATTTTCTATTCCGCTATTCAATTAAAACCTTTGGGGATCAATTAAATTGCGTGATAGTCTGTGTCGGTACGTGTGAGATCCACCTTTCCAAGTTTTTGGGGTTCATCTCATACTTCTGAAGATTTGAGGGTGCTGCCTGTTCCATACTCCTCCTCCTACTGCTCAACCATCCTTTTAGGGGTACAAACAATAGTAATTGGGGCCTAGTGTGTTGGTGTACGTGTGAGATACATACACTTTCTTTTTGATCATATTTTCTATTCCGCTATTCAATTAAAACCTTTGGGGATCAATTAAATTGCGTGATAGTCTGTGTCGGTACGTGTGAGATCCACCTTTCCAAGTTTTTGGGGTTCATCTCATACTTCTGAAGATTTGAGGGTGCTGCCTGTTCCATACTCCTCCTCCTACTCCTCAACCATCCTTTTAGGGGTACAAACAATAGTAATTGGGGCCTAGTGTGGTGGTGTACGTGTGAGATACATACACTTTCTTTTTGATCATATTTTCTATTCCGCTATTCAATTAAAACCTTTGGGGATCAATTAAATTGCGTGATAGTCTGTGTCGGTACGTGTGAGATCCACCTTTCCAAGTTTTTGGGGTTCATCTCATACTTCTGAAGATTTGAGGGGGCTGCCTGTTCCATACTCCTCCTCCTACTCCTCAACCATCCTTTTAGGGGTACAAACAATAGTAATTGGGGCCTAGTGTGGTGGTGTACGTGTGAGATACATACACTTTCTTTTTGATCATATTTTCTATTCCGCTATTCAATTAAAACCTTTGGGGATCAATTAAATTGCGTGATAGTCTGTGTCGGTACGTGTGAGATCCACCTTTCCAAGTTTTTGGGGTTCATCTCATACTTCTGAAGATTTGAGGGTGCTGCCTGTTCCATACTCCTCCTCCTACTCCTCAACCATCCTTTTAGGGGTACAAACAATAGTAATTGGGGCCTAGTGTGGTGGTGTACGTGTGAGATACATACACTTTCTTTTTGATCATATTTTCTATTCCGCTATTCAATTAAAACCTTTGGGGATCAATTAAATTGCGTGATAGTCTGTGTCGGTACGTGTGAGATCCACCTTTCCAAGTTTTTGGGGTTCATCTCATACTTCTGAAGATTTGAGGGTGCTGCCTGTTCCATACTCCTCCTCCTACTCCTCAACCATCCTTTTAGGGGTACAAACAATAGTAATTGGGGCCTAGTGTGGTGGTGTACGTGTGAGATACATACACTTTCTTTTTGATCATATTTTCTATTCCGCTATTCAATTAAAACCTTTGGGGATCAATTAAATTGTGTGATAGTCTGTGTCGGTACGTGTGAGATCCACCTTTCCAAGTTTTTGGGGTTCATCTCATACTTCTGAAGATTTGAGGGTGCTGCCTGTTCCATACTCCTCCTCCTACTCCTCAACCATCCTTTTAGGGGTACAAACAATAGTAATTGGGGCCTAGTGTGGTGGTGTACGTGTGAGATACATACACTTTCTTTTTGATCATATTTTCTATTCCGCTATTCAATTAAAACCTTTGGGGATCAATTAAATTGCGTGATAGTCTGTGTCGGTACGTGTGAGATCCACCTTTCCAAGTTTTTGGGGTTCATCTCATACTTCTGAATATTTGAGGGTGCTGCCTGTTCCATACTCCTCCTCCTACTCCTCAACCATCCTTTTAGGGATACAAACAATAGTAATTGGGGCCTAGTGTGGTGGTGTACGTGTGAGATACATACACTTTCTTTTTGATCATATTTTCTATTCCGCTATTCAATTAAAACCTTTGGGGATCAATTAAATTGCGTGATAGTCTGTGTCGGTACGTGTGAGATCCACCTTTCCAAGTTTTTGGGGTTCATCTCATACTTCTGAAGATTTGAGGGTGCTGCCTGTTCCATACTCCTCCTCCTACTCCTCAACCATCCTTTTAGGGGTACAAACAATAGTAATTGGGGCCTAGTGTGGTGGTGTACGTGTGAGATACATACACTTTCTTTTTGATCATATTTTCTATTCCGCTATTCAATTAAAACCTTTGGGGATCAATTAAATTGTGTGATAGTCTGTGTCGGTACGTGTGAGATCCACCTTTCCAAGTTTTTGGGGTTCATCTCATACTTCTGAAGATTTGAGGGTGCTGCCTGTTCCATACTCCTCCTCCTACTGCTCAACCATCCTTTTAGGGGTACAAACAATAGTAATTGGGGCCTAGTGTGGTGGTGTACGTGTGAGATACATACACTTTCTTTTTGATCATATTTTCTATTCCGCTATTCAATTAAAACCTTTGGGGATCAATTAAATTGCGTGATAGTCTGTGTCGGTACGTGTGAGATCCACCTTTCCAAGTTTTTGGGGTTCATCTCATACTTCTGAAGATTTGAGGGTGCTGCCTGTTCCATACTCCTCCTCCTACTCCTCAACCATCCTTTTAGGGGTACAAACAATAGTAATTGGGGTCTAGTGTGGTGGTGTACGTGTGAGATACATACACTTTCTTTTTGATCATATTTTCTATTCCGCTATTCAATAAAAACCTTTGGGGATCAATTAAATTGCGTGATAGTCTGTGTCGGTACGTGTGAGATCCACCTTTCCAAGTTTTTGGGGTTCATCTCATACTTCTGAAGATTTGAGGGTGCTGCCTGTTCCATACTCCTCCTCCTACTCCTCAACCATCCTTTTAGGGGTACAAACAATAGTAATTGGGGCCTAGTGTGGTGGTGTACGTGTGAGATACATACACTTTCTTTTTGATCATATTTTCTATTCCGCTATTCAATTAAAACCTTTGGGGATCAATTAAATTGCGTGATAGTCTGTGTCGGTACGTGTGAGATCCACCTTTCCAAGTTTTTGGGGTTCATCTCATACTTCTGAAGATTTGAGGGTGCTGCCTGTTCCATACTCCTCCTCCTACTCCTCAACCATCCTTTTAGGGGTACCAACAATAGTAATTGGGGCCTAGTGTGGTGGTGTACGTGTGAGATACATACACTTTCTTTTTGATCATATTTTCTATTCCGCTATTCAATTAAAACCTTTGGGGATCAATTAAATTGTGTGATAGTCTGTGTCGGTACGTGTGAGATCCACCTTTCCAAGTTTTTGGGGTTCATCTCATACTTCTGAAGATTTGAGGGTGCTGCCTGTTCCATACTCCTCCTCCTACTGCTCAACCATCCTTTTAGGGGTACAAACAATAGTAATTGGGGCCTAGTGTGGTGGTGTACGTGTGAGATACATACACTTTCTTTTTGATCATATTTTCTATTCCGCTATTCAATTAAAACCTTTGGGGATCAATTAAATTGCGTGATAGTCTGTGTCGGTACGTGTGAGATCCACCTTTCCAAGTTTTTGGGGTTCATCTCATACTTCTGAAGATTTGAGGGTGCTGCCTGTTCCATACTCCTCCTCCTACTCCTCAACCATCCTTTTAGGGGTACAAACAATAGTAATTGGGGTCTAGTGTGGTGGTGTACGTGTGAGATACATACACTTTCTTTTTGATCATATTTTCTATTCCGCTATTCAATTAAAACCTTTGGGGATCAATTAAATTGCGTGATAGTCTGTGTCGGTACGTGTGAGATCCACCTTTCCAAGTTTTTGGGGTTCATCTCATACTTCTGAAGATTTGAGGGTGCTGCCTGTTCCATACTCCTCCTCCTACTGCTCAACCATCCTTTTAGGGGTACAAACAATAGTAATTGGGGCCTAGTGTGTTGGTGTACGTGTGAGATACATACACTTTCTTTTTGATCATATTTTCTATTCCGCTATTCAATTAAAACCTTTGGGGATCAATTAAATTGCGTGATAGTCTGTGTCGGTACGTGTGAGATCCACCTTTCCAAGTTTTTGGGGTTCATCTCATACTTCTGAAGATTTGAGGGTGCTGCCTGTTCCATACTCCTCCTCCTACTCCTCAACCATCCTTTTAGGGGTACAAACAATAGTAATTGGGGCCTAGTGTGGTGGTTTACGTGTGAGATACATACACTTTCTTTTTGATCATATTTTCTATTCCGCTATTCAATTAAAACCTTTGGGGATCAATTAAATTGCGTGATAGTCTGTGTCGGTACGTGTGAGATCCACCTTTCCAAGTTTTTGGGGTTCATCTCATACTTCTGAAGATTTGAGGGTGCTGCCTGTTCCATACTCCTCCTCCTACTGCTCAACCATCCTTTTAGGGGTACAAACAATAGTAATTGGGGCCTAGTGTGGTGGTGTACGTGTGAGATACATACACTTTCTTTTTGATCATATTTTCTATTCCGCTATTCAATTAAAACCTTTGGGGATCAATTAAATTGCGTGATAGTCTGTGTCGGTACGTGTGAGATCCACCTTTCCAAGTTTTTGGGGTTCATCTCATACTTCTGAAGATTTGAGGGTGCTGCCTGTTCCATACTCCTCCTCCTACTCCTCAACCATCCTTTTAGGGGTACAAACAATAGTAATTGGGGTCTAGTGTGGTGGTGTACGTGTGAGATACATACACTTTCTTTTTGATCATATTTTCTATTCCGCTATTCAATTAAAACCTTTGGGGATCAATTAAATTGCGTGATAGTCTGTGTCGGTACGTGTGAGATCCACCTTTCCAAGTTTTTGGGGTTCATCTCATACTTCTGAAGATTTGAGGGTGCTGCCTGTTCCATACTCCTCCTCCTACTCCTCAACCATCCTTTTAGGGGTACAAACAATAGTAATTGGGGCCTAGTGTGGTGGTGTACGTGTGAGATACATACACTTTCTTTTTGATCATATTTTCTATTCCGCTATTCAATTAAAACCTTTGGGGATCAATTAAATTGCGTGATAGTCTGTGTCGGTACGTGTGAGATCCACCTTTCCAAGTTTTTGGGGTTCATCTCATACTTCTGAAGATTTGAGGGTGCTGCCTGTTCCATACTCCTCCTCCTACTCCTCAACCATCCTTTTAGGGGTACAAACAATAGTAATTGGGGCCTAGTGTGGTGGTGTACGTGTGAGATACATACACTTTCTTTTTGATCATATTTTCTATTCCGCTATTCAATTAAAACCTTTGGGGATCAATTAAATTGCGTGATAGTCTGTGTCGGTACGTGTGAGATCCACCTTTCCAAGTTTTTGGGGTTCATCTCATACTTCTGAAGATTTGAGGGTGCTGCCTGTTCCATACTCCTCCTCCTACTCCTCAACCATCCTTTTAGGGGTACAAACAATAGTAATTGGGGTCTAGTGTGGTGGTGTACGTGTGAGATACATACACTTTCTTTTTGATCATATTTTCTATTCCGCAATTCAATTAAAACCTTTGGGGATCAATTAAATTGCGTGATAGTCTGTGTCGGTACGTGTGAGATCCACCTTTCCAAGTTTTTGGGGTTCATCTCATACTTCTGAAGATTTGAGGGTGCTGCCTGTTCCATACTCCTCCTCCTACTCCTCAACCATCCTTTTAGGGGTACAAACAATAGTAATTGGGGCCTAGTGTGGTGGTGTACGTGTGAGATACATACACTTTCTTTTTGATCATATTTTCTATTCCGCTATTCAATTAAAACCTTTGGGGATCAATTAAATTGCGTGATAGTCTGTGTCGGTACGTGTGAGATCCACCTTTCCAAGTTTTTGGGGTTCATCTCATACTTCTGAAGATTTGAGGGTGCTGCCTGTTCCATACTCCTCCTCCTACTGCTCAACCATCCTTTTAGGGGTACAAACAATAGTAATTGGGGCCTAGTGTGGTGGTGTACGTGTGAGATACATACACTTTCTTTTTGATCATATTTTCTATTCCGCTATTCAATTAAAACCTTTGGGGATCAATTAAATTGCGTGATAGTCTGTGTCGGTACGTGTGAGATCCACCTTTCCAAGTTTTTGTTGTTCATCTCATACTTCTGAAGATTTGAGGGTGCTGCCTGTTCCATACTCCTCCTCCTACTGCTCAACCATCCTTTTAGGGGTACAAACAATAGTAATTGGGGCCTAGTGTGGTGGTGTATGTGTGAGATACATACACTTTCTTTTTGATCATATTTTCTATTCCGCTATTCAATTAAAACCTTTGGGGATCAATTAAATTGCGTGATAGTCTGTGTCGGTACGTGTGAGATCCACCTTTCCAAGTTTTTGGGGTTCATCTCATACTTCTGAAGATTTGAGGGTGCTGCCTGTTCCATACTCCTCCTCCTACTCCTCAACCATCCTTTTAGGGGTACAAACAATAGTAATTGGGGCCTAGTGTGGTGGTGTACGTGTGAGATACATACACTTTCTTTTTGATCATATTTTCTATTCCGCTATTCAATTAAAACCTTTGGGGATCAATTAAATTGCGTGATAGTCTGTGTCGGTACGTGTGAGATCCACCTTTCCAAGTTTTTGGGGTTCATCTCATACTTCTGAAGATTTGAGGGTGCTGCCTGTTCCATACTCCTCCTCCTACTGCTCAACCATCCTTTTAGGGGTACAAACAATAGTAATTGGGGCCTAGTGTGGTGGTGTACGTGTGAGATACATACACTTTCTTTTTGATCATATTTTCTATTCCGCTATTCAATTAAAACCTTTGGGGATCAATTAAATTGCGTGATAGTCTGTGTCGGTACGTGTGAGATCCACCTTTCCAAGTTTTTGGGGTTCATCTCATACTTCTGAAGATTTGAGGGTGCTGCCTGTTCCATACTCCTCCTCCTACTCCTCAACCATCCTTTTAGGGGTACCAACAATAGTAATTGGGGCCTAGTGTGGTGGTGTACGTGTGAGATACATACACTTTCTTTTTGATCATATTTTCTATTCCGCTATTCAATTAAAACCTTTGGGGATCAATTAAATTGCGTGATAGTCTGTGTCGGTACGTGTGAGATCCACCTTTCCAAGTTTTTGGGGTTCATCTCATACTTCTGAAGATTTGAGGGTGCTGCCTGTTCCATACTCCTCCTCCTACTCCTCAACCATCCTTTTAGGGGTACAAACAATAGTAATTGGGGTCTAGTGTGGTGGTGTACGTGTGAGATACATACACTTTCTTTTTGATCATATTTTCTATTCCGCTATTCAATTAAAACCTTTGGGGATCAATTAAATTGCGTGATAGTCTGTATCGGTACGTGTGAGATCCACCTTTCCAAGTTTTTGGGGTTCATCTCATACTTCTGAAGATTTGAGGGTGCTGCCTGTTCCATACTCCTCCTCCTACTCCTCAACCATCCTTTTAGGGGTACAAACAATAGTAATTGGGGCCTAGTGTGGTGGTGTACGTGTGAGATACATACACTTTCTTTTTGATCATATTTTCTATTCCGCTATTCAATTAAAACCTTTGGGGATCAATTAAATTGCGTGATAGTCTGTGTCGGTACGTGTGAGATCCACCTTTCCAAGTTTTTGGGGTTCATCTCATACTTCTGAAGATTTGAGGGTGCTGCCTGTTCCATACTCCTCCTCCTACTGCTCAACCATCCTTTTAGGGGTACAAACAATAGTAATTGGGGCCTAGTGTGGTGGTGTACGTGTGAGATACATACACTTTCTTTTTGATCATATTTTCTATTCCGCTATTCAATTAAAACCTTTGGGGATCAATTAAATTGCGTGATAGTCTGTGTCGGTACGTGTGAGATCCACCTTTCCAAGTTTTTGGGGTTCATCTCATACTTCTGAAGATTTGAGGGTGCTGCCTGTTCCATACTCCTCCTCCTACTCCTCAACCATCCTTTTAGGGGTACAAACAATAGTAATTGGGGCCTAGTGTGGTGGTGTACGTGTGAGATACATACACTTTCTTTTTGATCATATTTTCTATTCCGCTATTCAATTAAAACCTTTGGGGATCAATTAAATTGCGTGATAGTCTGTGTCGGTACGTGTGAGATCCACCTTTCCAAGTTTTTGGGGTTCATCTCATACTTCTGAAGATTTGAGGGTGCTGCCTGTTCCATACTCCTCCTCCTACTCCTCAACCATCCTTTTAGGGGTACAAACAATAGTAATTGGGGCCTAGTGTGGTGGTGTACGTGTGAGATACATACACTTTCTTTTTGATCATATTTTCTATTCCGCTATTCAATTAAAACCTTTGGGGATCAATTAAATTGCGTGATAGTCTGTGTCGGTACGTGTGAGATCCACCTTTCCAAGTTTTTGGGGTTCATCTCATACTTCTGAAGATTTGAGGGTGCTGCCTGTTCCATACTCCTCCTCCTACTCCTCAACCATCCTTTTAGGGGTACAAACAATAGTAATTGGGGTCTAGTGTGGTGGTGTACGTGTGAGATACATACACTTTCTTTTTGATCATATTTTCTATTCCGCAATTCAATTAAAACCTTTGGGGATCAATTAAATTGCGTGATAGTCTGTGTCGGTACGTGTGAGATCCACCTTTCCAAGTTTTTGGGGTTCATCTCATACTTCTGAAGATTTGAGGGTGCTGCCTGTTCCATACTCCTCCTCCTACTCCTCAACCATCCTTTTAGGGGTACAAACAATAGTAATTGGGGCCTAGTGTGGTGGTGTACGTGTGAGATACATACACTTTCTTTTTGATCATATTTTCTATTCCGCTATTCAATTAAAACCTTTGGGGATCAATTAAATTGCGTGATAGTCTGTGTCGGTACGTGTGAGATCCACCTTTCCAAGTTTTTGGGGTTCATCTCATACTTCTGAAGATTTGAGGGTGCTGCCTGTTCCATACTCCTCCTCCTACTGCTCAACCATCCTTTTAGGGGTACAAACAATAGTAATTGGGGCCTAGTGTGGTGGTGTACGTGTGAGATACATACACTTTCTTTTTGATCATATTTTCTATTCCGCTATTCAATTAAAACCTTTGGGGATCAATTAAATTGCGTGATAGTCTGTGTCGGTACGTGTGAGATCCCCCTTTCCAAGTTTTTGTTGTTCATCTCATACTTCTGAAGATTTGAGGGTGCTGCCTGTTCCATACTCCTCCTCCTACTGCTCAACCATCCTTTTAGGGGTACAAACAATAGTAATTGGGGCCTAGTGTGGTGGTGTATGTGTGAGATACATACACTTTCTTTTTGATCATATTTTCTATTCCGCTATTCAATTAAAACCTTTGGGGATCAATTAAATTGCGTGATAGTCTGTGTCGGTACGTGTGAGATCCACCTTTCCAAGTTTTTGGGGTTCATCTCATACTTCTGAAGATTTGAGGGTGCTGCCTGTTCCATACTCCTCCTCCTACTCCTCAACCATCCTTTTAGGGGTACAAACAATAGTAATTGGGGCCTAGTGTGGTGGTGTACGTGTGAGATACATACACTTTCTTTTTGATCATATTTTCTATTCCGCTATTCAATTAAAACCTTTGGGGATCAATTAAATTGCGTGATAGTCTGTGTCGGTACGTGTGAGATCCACCTTTCCAAGTTTTTGGGGTTCATCTCATACTTCTGAAGATTTGAGGGTGCTGCCTGTTCCATACTCCTCCTCCTACTGCTCAACCATCCTTTTAGGGGTACAAACAATAGTAATTGGGGCCTAGTGTGGTGGTGTACGTGTGAGATACATACACTTTCTTTTTGATCATATTTTCTATTCCGCTATTCAATTAAAACCTTTGGGGATCAATTAAATTGCGTGATAGTCTGTGTCGGTACGTGTGAGATCCACCTTTCCAAGTTTTTGGGGTTCATCTCATACTTCTGAAGATTTGAGGGTGCTGCCTGTTCCATACTCCTCCTCCTACTCCTCAACCATCCTTTTAGGGGTACCAACAATAGTAATTGGGGCCTAGTGTGGTGGTGTACGTGTGAGATACATACACTTTCTTTTTGATCATATTTTCTATTCCGCTATTCAATTAAAACCTTTGGGGATCAATTAAATTGCGTGATAGTCTGTGTCGGTACGTGTGAGATCCACCTTTCCAAGTTTTTGGGGTTCATCTCATACTTCTGAAGATTTGAGGGTGCTGCCTGTTCCATACTCCTCCTCCTACTCCTCAACCATCCTTTTAGGGGTACAAACAATAGTAATTGGGGTCTAGTGTGGTGGTGTACGTGTGAGATACATACACTTTCTTTTTGATCATATTTTCTATTCCGCTATTCAATTAAAACCTTTGGGGATCAATTAAATTGCGTGATAGTCTGTATCGGTACGTGTGAGATCCACCTTTCCAAGTTTTTGGGGTTCATCTCATACTTCTGAAGATTTGAGGGTGCTGCCTGTTCCATACTCCTCCTCCTACTCCTCAACCATCCTTTTAGGGGTACAAACAATAGTAATTGGGGCCTAGTGTGGTGGTGTACGTGTGAGATACATACACTTTCTTTTTGATCATATTTTCTATTCCGCTATTCAATTAAAACCTTTGGGGATCAATTAAAATTGCGTGATAGTCTGTGTCGGTACGTGTGAGATCCACCTTTCCAAGTTTTTGGGGTTCATCTCATACTTCTGAAGATTTGAGGGTGCTGCCTGTTCCATACTCCTCCTCCTACTGCTCAACCATCCTTTTAGGGGTACAAACAATAGTAATTGGGGCCTAGTGTGGTGGTGTACGTGTGAGATACATACACTTTCTTTTTGATCATATTTTCTATTCCGCTATTCAATTAAAACCTTTGGGGATCAATTAAATTGCGTGATAGTCTGTGTCGGTACGTGTGAGATCCACCTTTCCAAGTTTTTGGGGTTCATCTCATACTTCTGAAGATTTGAGGGTGCTGCCTGTTCCATACTCCTCCTCCTACTCCTCAACCATCCTTTTAGGGGTACAAACAATAGTAATTGGGGCCTAGTGTGGTGGTTTACGTGTGAGATACATACACTTTCTTTTTGATCATATTTTCTATTCCGCTATTCAATTAAAACCTTTGGGGATCAATTAAATTGCGTGATAGTCTGTGTCGGTACGTGTGAGATCCACCTTTCCAAGTTTTTGGGGTTCATCTCATACTTCTGAAGATTTGAGGGTGCTGCCTGTTCCATACTCCTCCTCCTACTGCTCAACCATCCTTTTAGGGGTACAAACAATAGTAATTGGGGCCTAGTGTGGTGGTGTACGTGTGAGATACATACACTTTCTTTTTGATCATATTTTCTATTCCGCTATTCAATTAAAACCTTTGGGGATCAATTAAATTGCGTGATAGTCTGTGTCGGTACGTGTGAGATCCACCTTTCCAAGTTTTTGGGGTTCATCTCATACTTCTGAAGATTTGAGGGTGCTGCCTGTTCCATACTCCTCCTCCTACTCCTCAACCATCCTTTTAGGGGTACAAACAATAGTAATTGGGGTCTAGTGTGGTGGTGTACGTGTGAGATACATACACTTTCTTTTTGATCATATTTTCTATTCCGCTATTCAATTAAAACCTTTGGGGATCAATTAAATTGCGTGATAGTCTGTGTCGGTACGTGTGAGATCCACCTTTCCAAGTTTTTGGGGTTCATCTCATACTTCTGAAGATTTGAGGGTGCTGCCTGTTCCATACTCCTCCTCCTACTCCTCAACCATCCTTTTAGGGGTACAAACAATAGTAATTGGGGCCTAGTGTGGTGGTGTACGTGTGAGATACATACACTTTCTTTTTGATCATATTTTCTATTCCGCTATTCAATTAAAACCTTTGGGGATCAATTAAATTGCGTGATAGTCTGTGTCGGTACGTGTGAGATCCACCTTTCCAAGTTTTTGGGGTTCATCTCATACTTCTGAAGATTTGAGGGTGCTGCCTGTTCCATACTCCTCCTCCTACTCCTCAACCATCCTTTTAGGGGTACAAACAATAGTAATTGGGGCCTAGTGTGGTGGTGTACGTGTGAGATACATACACTTTCTTTTTGATCATATTTTCTATTCCGCTATTCAATTAAAACCTTTGGGGATCAATTAAATTGCGTGATAGTCTGTGTCGGTACGTGTGAGATCCACCTTTCCAAGTTTTTGGGGTTCATCTCATACTTCTGAAGATTTGAGGGTGCTGCCTGTTCCATACTCCTCCTCCTACTCCTCAACCATCCTTTTAGGGGTACAAACAATAGTAATTGGGGTCTAGTGTGGTGGTGTACGTGTGAGATACATACACTTTCTTTTTGATCATATTTTCTATTCCGCAATTCAATTAAAACCTTTGGGGATCAATTAAATTGCGTGATAGTCTGTGTCGGTACGTGTGAGATCCACCTTTCCAAGTTTTTGGGGTTCATCTCATACTTCTGAAGATTTGAGGGTGCTGCCTGTTCCATACTCCTCCTCCTACTCCTCAACCATCCTTTTAGGGGTACAAACAATAGTAATTGGGGCCTAGTGTGGTGGTGTACATGTGAGATACATACACTTTCTTTTTGATCATATTTTCTATTCCGCTATTCAATTAAAACCTTTGGGGATCAATTAAATTGCGTGATAGTCTGTGTCGGTACGTGTGAGATCCACCTTTCCAAGTTTTTGGGGTTCATCTCATACTTCTGAAGATTTGAGGGTGCTGCCTGTTCCATACTCCTCCTCCTACTGCTCAACCATCCTTTTAGGGGTACAAACAATAGTAATTGGGGCCTAGTGTGGTGGTGTACGTGTGAGATACATACACTTTCTTTTTGATCATATTTTCTATTCCGCTATTCAATTAAAACCTTTGGGGATCAATTAAATTGCGTGATAGTCTGTGTCGGTACGTGTGAGATCCACCTTTCCAAGTTTTTGTTGTTCATCTCATACTTCTGAAGATTTGAGGGTGCTGCCTGTTCCATACTCCTCCTCCTACTGCTCAACCATCCTTTTAGGGGTACAAACAATAGTAATTGGGGCCTAGTGTGGTGGTGTATGTGTGAGATACATACACTTTCTTTTTGATCATATTTTCTATTCCGCTATTCAATTAAAACCTTTGGGGATCAATTAAATTGCGTGATAGTCTGTGTCGGTACGTGTGAGATCCACCTTTCCAAGTTTTTGGGGTTCATCTCATACTTCTGAAGATTTGAGGGTGCTGCCTGTTCCATACTCCTCCTCCTACTCCTCAACCATCCTTTTAGGGGTACAAACAATAGTAATTGGGGCCTAGTGTGGTGGTGTACGTGTGAGATACATACACTTTCTTTTTGATCATATTTTCTATTCCGCTATTCAATTAAAACCTTTGGGGATCAATTAAATTGCGTGATAGTCTGTGTCGGTACGTGTGAGATCCACCTTTCCAAGTTTTTGGGGTTCATCTCATACTTCTGAAGATTTGAGGGTGCTGCCTGTTCCATACTCCTCCTCCTACTGCTCAACCATCCTTTTAGGGGTACAAACAATAGTAATTGGGGCCTAGTGTGGTGGTGTACGTGTGAGATACATACACTTTCTTTTTGATCATATTTTCTATTCCGCTATTCAATTAAAACCTTTGGGGATCAATTAAATTGCTTGATAGTCTGTGTCAGTACGTGTGAGATCCACCTTTCCAAGTTTTTGGGGTTCATCTCATACTTCTGAAGATTTGAGGGTGCTGCCTGTTCCATACTCCTCCTCCTACTCCTCAACCATCCTTTTAGGGGTACAAACAATAGTAATTGGGGCCTAGTGTGGTGGTGTACGTGTGAGATACATACACTTTCTTTTTGATCATATTTTCTATTCCGCTATTCAATTAAAACCTTTGGGGATCAATTAAATTGCGTGATAGTCTGTGTCGGTACGTGTGAGATCCACCTTTCCACGTTTTTGGGGTTCATCTCATACTTCTGAAGATTTGAGGGTGCTGCCTGTTCCATACTCCTCCTCCTACTCCTCAACCATCCTTTTAGGGGTACAAACAATAGTAATTGGGGCCTAGTGTGGTGGTGTACGTGTGAGATACATACACTTTCTTTTTGATCATATTTTCTATTCCGCTATTCAATTAAAACCTTTGGGGATCAATTAAATTGCGTGATAGTCTGTGTCGGTACGTGTGAGATCCACCTTTCCAAGTTTTTGTTGTTCATCTCATACTTCTGAAGATTTGAGGGTGCTGCCTGTTCCATACTCCTCCTCCTACTGCTCAACCATCCTTTTAGGGGTACAAACAATAGTAATTGGGGCCTAGTGTGGTGGTGTACGTGTGAGATACATAAACTTTCTTTTTGATCATATTTTCTATTCCGCTATTCAATTAAAACCTTTGGGGATCAATTAAATTGCGTGATAGTCTGTGTCGGTACGTGTGAGATCCACCTTTCCAAGTTTTTGGGGTTCATCTCATACTTCTTAGGATTTGAGGGTGCTGCCTGTTCCATACTCCTCCTCCTACTCCTCAACCATCCTTTTAGGGGTACAAACAATAGTAATTGGGGCCTAGTGTGGTGGTGTACGTGTGAGATACATACACTTTCTTTTTGATCATATTTTCTATTCCGCTATTCAATTAAAACCTTTGGGGATCAATTAAATTGCGTGATAGTCTGTGTCGGTACGTGTGAGATCCACCTTTCCAAGTTTTTGGGGTTCATCTCATACTTCTGAAGATTTGAGGGTGCTGCCTGTTCCATACTCCTCCTCCTACTGCTCAACCATCCTTTTAGGGGTACAAACAATAGTAATTGGGGCCTAGTGTGGTGGTGTACGTGTGAGATACATACACTTTCTTTTTGATCATATTTTCTATTCCGCTATTCAATTAAAACCTTTGGGGATCAATTAAATTGCTTGATAGTCTGTGTCAGTAAGTGTGAGATCCACCTTTCCAAGTTTTTGGGGTTCATCTCATACTTCTGAAGATTTGAGGGTGCTGCCTGTTCCATACTCCTCCTCCTACTCCTCAACCATCCTTTTAGGGGTACAAACAATAGTAATTGGGGCCTAGTGTGGTGGTGTACGTGTGAGATACATACACTTTCTTTTTGATCATATTTTCTATTCCGCTATTCAATTAAAACCTTTGGGGATCAATTAAATTGCGTGATAGTCTGTGTCGGTACGTGTGAGATCCACCTTTCCACGTTTTTGGGGTTCATCTCATACTTCTGAAGATTTGAGGGTGCTGCCTGTTCCATACTCCTCCTCCTACTCCTCAACCATCCTTTTAGGGGTACAAACAATAGTAATTGGGGCCTAGTGTGGTGGTGTACGTGTGAGATACATACACTTTCTTTTTGATCATATTTTCTATTCCGCTATTCAATTAAAACCTTTGGGGATCAATTAAATTGCGTGATAGTCTGTGTCGGTACGTGTGAGATCCACCTTTCCAAGTTTTTGTTGTTCATCTCATACTTCTGAAGATTTGAGGGTGCTGCCTGTTCCATACTCCTCCTCCTACTGCTCAACCATCCTTTTAGGGGTACAAACAATAGTAATTGGGGCCTAGTGTGGTGGTGTACGTGTGAGATACATAAACTTTCTTTTTGATCATATTTTCTATTCCGCTATTCAATTAAAACCTTTGGGGATCAATTAAATTGCGTGATAGTCTGTGTCGGTACGTGTGAGATCCACCTTTCCAAGTTTTTGGGGTTCATCTCATACTTCTGAAGATTTGAGGGTGCTGCCTGTTCCATACTCCTCCTCCTACTCCTCAACCATCCTTTTAGGGGTACAAACAATAGTAATTGGGGCCTAGTGTGGTGGTGTACGTGTGAGATACATACACTTTCTTTTTGATCATATTTTCTATTCCGCTATTCAATTAAAACCTTTGGGGATCAATTAAATTGCGTGATAGTCTGTGTCGGTACGTGTGAGATCCACCTTTCCAAGTTTTTGGGGTTCATCTCATACTTCTGAAGATTTGAGGGTGCTGCCTGTTCCATACTCCTCCTCCTACTCCTCAACCATCCTTTTAGGGGTACAAACAATAGTAATTGGGGCCTAGTGTGGTGGTGTACGTGTGAGATACATACACTTTCTTTTTGATCATATTTTCTATTCCGCTATTCAATTAAAACCTTTGGGGATCAATTAAATTGCGTGATAGTCTGTGTCGGTACGTGTGAGATCCACCTTTCCAAGTTTTTGGGGTTCATCTCATACTTCTGAAGATTTGAGGGTGCTGCCTGTTCCATACTCCTCCTCCTACTCCTCAACCATCCTTTTAGGGGTACCAACAATAGTAATTGGGGCCTAGTGTGGTGGTGTACGTGTGAGATACATACACTTTCTTTTTGATCATATTTTCTATTCCGCTATTCAATTAAAACCTTTGGGGATCAATTAAATTGCGTGATAGTCTGTGTCGGTACGTGTGAGATCCACCTTTCCAAGTTTTTGGGGTTCATCTCATACTTCTGAAGATTTGAGGGTGCTGCCTGTTCCATACTCCTCCTCCTACTCCTCAACCATCCTTTTAGGGGTACAAACAATAGTAATTGGGGTCTAGTGTGGTGGTGTACGTGTGAGATACATACACTTTCTTTTTGATCATATTTTCTATTCCGCTATTCAATTAAAACCTTTGGGGATCAATTAAATTGCGTGATAGTCTGTGTCGGTACGTGTGAGATCCACCTTTCCAAGTTTTTGGGGTTCATCTCATACTTCTGAAGATTTGAGGGTGCTGCCTGTTCCATACTCCTCCTCCTACTCCTCAACCATCCTTTTAGGGGTACAAACAATAGTAATTGGGGCCTAGTGTGGTGGTGTACGTGTGAGATACATACTCTTTCTTTTTGATCATATTTTCTATTCCGCTATTCAATTAAAACCTTTGGGGATCAATTAAATTGCGTGATAGTCTGTGTCGGTACGTGTGAGATCCACCTTTCCAAGTTTTTGGGGTTCATCTCATACTTCTGAAGATTTGAGGGTGCTGCCTGTTCCATACTCCTCCTCCTACTCCTCAACCATCCTTTTAGGGGTACAAACAATAGTAATTGGGGCCTAGTGTGGTGGTGTACGTGTGAGATACATACACTTTCTTTTTGATCATATTTTCTATTCCGCTATTCAATTAAAACCTTTGGGGATCAATTAAATTGCGTGATAGTCTGTGTCGGTATGTGTGAGATCCACCTTTCCAAGTTTTTGGGGTTCATCTCATACTTCTGAAGATTTGAGGGTGCTGCCTGTTCCATACTCCTCCTCCTACTCCTCAACCATCCTTTTAGGGGTACAAACAATAGTAATTGGGGCCTAGTGTGGTGGTGTACGTGTGAGATACATACACTTTCTTTTTGATCATATTTTCTATTCCGCTATTCAATTAAAACCTTTGGGGATGAATTAAATTGCGTGATAGTCTGTGTCGGTACGTGTGAGATCCACCTTTCCAAGTTTTTGGGGTTCATCTCATACTTCTGAAGATTTGAGGGTGCTGCCTGTTCCATACTCCTCCTCCTACTGCTCAACCATCCTTTTAGGGGTACAAACAATAGTAATTGGGGCCTAGTGTGGTGGTGTACGTGTGAGATACATACACTTTCTTTTTGATCATATTTTCTATTCCGCTATTCAATTAAAACCTTTGGGGATCAATTAAATTGCGTGATAGTCTGTGTCGGTACGTGTGAGATCCACCTTTCCAAGTTTTTGGGGTTCATTTCATACTTCTGAAGATTTGAGGGTGCTGCCTGTTCCATACTCCTCCTCCTACTCCTCAACCATCCTTTTAGGGATACAAACAATAGTAATTGGGGCCTAGTGTGGTGGTGTACGTGTGAGATACATACACTTTCTTTTTGATCATATTTTCTATTCCGCTATTCAATTAAAACCTTTGGGGATCAATTAAATTGCGTGATAGTCTGTGTCGGTACGTGTGAGATCCACCTTTCCAAGTTTTTGGGGTTCATCTCATACTTCTGAAGATTTGAGGGTGCTGCCTGTTCCATACTCCTCCTCCTACTCCTCAACCATCCTTTTAGGGGTACAAACAATAGTAATTGGGGCCTAGTGTGGTGGTGTACGTGTGAGATACATACACTTTCTTTTTGATCATATTTTCTATTCCGCTATTCAATTAAAACCTTTGGGGATCAATTAAATTGCGTGATAGTCTGTGTCGGTACGTGTGAGATCCACCTTTCCAAGTTTTTGGGGTTCATCTCATACTTCTGAAGATTTGAGGGTGCTGCCTGTTCCATACTCCTCCTCCTACTCCTCAACCATTCTTTTAGGGGTACAAACAATAGTAATTGGGGTCTAGTGTGGTGGTGTACGTGTGAGATACATACACTTTCTTTTTGATCATATTTTCTATTCCGCTATTCAATTAAAACCTTTGGGGATCAATTAAATTGCGTGATAGTCTGTATCGGTACGTGTGAGATCCACCTTTCCAAGTTTTTGGGGTTCATCTCATACTTCTGAAGATTTGAGGGTGCTGCCTGTTCCATACTCCTCCTCCTACTCCTCAACCATCCTTTTAGGGGTACAAACAATAGTAATTGGGGCCTAGTGTGGTGGTGTATGTGTGAGATACATACACTTTCTTTTTGATCATATTTTCTATTCCGCTATTCAATTAAAACCTTTGGGGATCAATTAAATTGCGTGATAGTCTGTATCGGTACGTGTGAGATCCACCTTTCCAAGTTTTTGGGGTTCATCTCATACTTCTGAAGATTTGAGGGTGCTGCCTGTTCCATACTCCTCCTCCTACTCCTCAACCATCCTTTTAGGGGTACAAACAATAGTAATTGGGGCCTAGTGTGGTGGTGTACGTGTGAGATACATACACTTTCTTTTTGATCATATTTTCTATTCCGCTATTCAATTAAAACCTTTGGGGATCAATTAAATTGCGTTGATAGTCTGTGTCGGTACGTGTGAGATCCACCTTTCCAAGTTTTTGGGGTTCATCTCATACTTCTGAAGATTTGAGGGTGCTGCCTGTTCCATACTCCTCCTCCTACTGCTCAACCATCCTTTTAGGGGTACAAACAATGGTAATTGGGGCCTAGTGTGGTGGTGTACGTGTGAGATACATACACTTTCTTTTTGATCATATTTTCTATTCCGCTATTCAATTAAAACCTTTGGGGATCAATTAAATTGCGTGATAGTCTGTGTCGGTACGTGTGAGATCCACCTTTCCAAGTTTTTGGGGTTCATCTCATACTTCTGAAGATTTGAGGGTGCTGCCTGTTCCATACTCCTCCTCCTACTCCTCAACCATCCTTTTAGGGGTACAAACAATAGTAATTGGGGCCTAGTGTGGTGGTGTACGTGTGAGATACATACACTTTCTTTTTGATCATATTTTCTATTCCGCTATTCAATTAAAACCTTTGGGGATCAATTAAATTGCGTGATAGTCTGTGTCGGTACGTGTGAGATCCACCTTTCCAAGTTTTTGGGGTTCATCTCATACTTCTGAAGATTTGAGGGTGCTGCCTGTTCCATACTCCTCCTCCTACTCCTCAACCATCCTTTTAGGGGTACAAACAATAGTAATTGGGGCCTAGTGTGGTGGTGTACGTTTGAGATACATACACTTTCTTTTTGATCATATTTTCTATTCCGCTATTCAATTAAAACCTTTGGGGATCAATTAAATTGCGTGATAGTCTGTGTCGGTACGTGTGAGATCCACCTTTCCAAGTTTTTGGGGTTCATCTCATACTTCTGAAGATTTGAGGGTGCTGCCTGTTCCATACTCCTCCTCCTACTCCTCAACCATCCTTTTAGGGGTACCAACAATAGTAATTGGGGCCTAGTGTGGTGGTGTACGTGTGAGATACATACACTTTCTTTTTGATCATATTTTCTATTCCGCTATTCAATTAAAACCTTTGGGGATCAATTAAATTGCGTGATAGTCTGTGTCGGTACGTGTGAGATCCACCTTTCCAAGTTTTTGGGGTTCATCTCATACTTCTGAAGATTTGAGGGTGCTGCCTGTTCCATACTCCTCCTCCTACTCCTCAACCATCCTTTTAGGGGTACAAACAATAGTAATTGGGGTCTAGTGTGGTGGTGTACGTGTGAGATACATACACTTTCTTTTTGATCATATTTTCTATTCCGCTATTCAATTAAAACCTTTGGGGATCAATTAAATTGCGTTGATAGTCTGTATCGGTACGTGTGAGATCCACCTTTCCAAGTTTTTGGGGTTCATCTCATACTTCTGAAGATTTGAGGGTGCTGCCTGTTCCATACTCCTCCTCCTACTCCTCAACCATCCTTTTAGGGGTACAAACAATAGTAATTGGGGCCTAGTGTGGTGGTGTACGTGTGAGATACATACACTTTCTTTTTGATCATATTTTCTATTCCGCTATTCAATTAAAACCTTTGGGGATCAATTAAATTGCGTGATAGTCTGTGTCGGTACGTTTGAGATCCACCTTTCCAAGTTTTTGGGGTTCATCTCATACTTCTGAAGATTTGAGGGTGCTGCCTGTTCCATACTCCTCCTCCTACTGCTCAACCATCCTTTTAGGGGTACAAACAATAGTAATTGGGGCCTAGTGTGGTGGTGTATGTGTGAGATACATACACTTTCTTTTTGATCATATTTTCTATTCCGCTATTCAATTAAAACCTTTGGGGATCAATTAAATTGCGTGATAGTCTGTGTCGGTACGTGTGAGATCCACCTTTCCAAGTTTTTGGGGTTCATCTCATACTTTTGAAGATTTGAGGGTGCTGCCTGTTCCATACTCCTCCTCCTACTGCTCAACCATCCTTTTAGGGGTACAAACAATAGTAATTGGGGCCTAGTGTGGTGGTGTACGTGTGAGATACATACACTTTCTTTTTGATCATATTTTCTATTCCGCTATTCAATTAAAACCTTTGGGGATCAATTAAATTGCGTGATAGTCTGTGTCGGTACGTGTGAGATCCACCTTTCCAAGTTTTTGGGGTTCATCTCATACTTCTGAAGATTTGAGGGTGCTGCCTGTTCCATACTCCTCCTCCTACTCCTCAACCATCCTTTTAGGGGTACAAACAATAGTAATTGGGGCCTAGTGTGGTGGTGTACGTGTGAGATACATACACTTTCTTTTTGATCATATTTTCTATTCCGCTATTCAATTAAAACCTTTGGGGATCAATTAAATTGCGTGATAGTCTGTGTCGGTACGTGTGAGATCCACCTTTCCAAGTTTTTGGGGTTCATCTCATACTTCTGAAGATTTGAGGGTGCTGCCTGTTCCATACTCCTCCTCCTACTCCTCAACCATCCTTTTAGGGGTACAAACAATAGTAATTGGGGCCTAGTGTGGTGGTGTACGTGTGAGATACATACACTTTCTTTTTGATCATATTTTCTATTCCGCTATTCAATTAAAACCTTTGGGGATCAATTAAATTGCGTGATAGTCTGTGTCGGTACGTGTGAGATCCACCTTTCCAAGTTTTTGGGGTTCATCTCATACTTCTGAAGATTTGAGGGTGCTGCCTGTTCCATACTCCTCCTCCTACTCCTCAACCATCCTTTTAGGGGTACAAACAATAGTAATTGGGGCCTAGTGTGGTGGTGTACGTGTGAGATACATACACTTTCTTTTTGATCATATTTTCTATTCCGCTATTCAATTAAAACCTTTGGGGATCAATTAAATTGCGTGATAGTCTGTGTCGGTACGTGTGAGATCCACCTTTCCAAGTTTTTGGGGTTCATCTCATACTTCTGAAGATTTGAGGGTGCTGCCTGTTCCATACTCCTCCTCCTACTCCTCAACCATCCTTTTAGGGGTACAAACAATAGTAATTGGGGCCTAGTGTGGTGGTGTACGTGTGAGATACATACACTTTCTTTTTGATCATATTTTCTATTCCGCTATTCAATTAAAACCTTTGGGGATCAATTAAATTGCGTGATAGTCTGTGTCGGTACGTGTGAGATCCACCTTTCCAAGTTTTTGGGGTTCATCTCATACTTCTGAAGATTTGAGGGTGCTGCCTGTTCCATACTCCTCCTCCTACTGCTCAACCATCCTTTTAGGGGTACAAACAATAGTAATTGGGGCCTAGTGTGGTGGTGTACGTGTGAGATACATACACTTTCTTTTTGATCATATTTTCTATTCCGCTATTCAATTAAAACCTTTGGGGATCAATTAAATTGCGTGATAGTCTGTGTCGGTACGTGTGAGATCCACCTTTCCAAGTTTTTGGGGTTCATCTCATACTTCTGAAGATTTGAGGGTGCTGCCTGTTCCATACTCCTCCTTCTACTGCTCAACCATCCTTTTAGGGGTACAAACAATAGTAATTGGGGCCTAGTGTGGTGGTGTACGTGTGAGATACATACACTTTCTTTTTGATCATATTTTCTATTCCGCTATTCAATTAAAACCTTTGGGGATCAATTAAATTGCGTGATAGTCTGTGTCGGTACGTGTGAGATCCACCTTTCCAAGTTTTTGGGGTTCATTTCATACTTCTGAAGATTTGAGGGTGCTGCCTGTTCCATAATCCTCCTCCTACTCCTCAACCATCCTTTTAGGGATACAAACAATAGTAATTGGGGCCTAGTGTGGTGGTGTACGTGTGAGATACATACACTTTCTTTTTGATCATATTTTCTATTCCGCTATTCAATTAAAACCTTTGGGGATCAATTAAATTGCGTGATAGTCTGTGTCGGTACGTGTGAGATCCACCTTTCCAAGTTTTTGGGGTTCATCTCATACTTCTGAAGATTTGAGGGTGCTGCCTGTTCCATACTCCTCCTCCTACTCCTCAACCATCCTTTTAGGGGTACAAACAATAGTAATTGGGGCCTAGTGTGGTGGTGTACGTGTGAGATACATACACTTTCTTTTTGATCATATTTTCTATTCCGCTATTCAATTAAAACCTTTGGGGATCAATTAAATTGCGTGATAGTCTGTATCGGTACGTGTGAGATCCACCTTTCCAAGTTTTTGGGGCTCATCTCATACTTCTGAAGATTTGAGGGTGCTGCCTGTTCCATACTCCTCCTCCTACTCCTCAACCATCCTTTTAGGGGTACAAACAATAGTAATTGGGGCCTAGTGTGGTGGTGTACGTGTGAGATACATACACTTTCTTTTTGATCATATTTTCTATTCCGCTATTCAATTAAAACCTTTGGGGATCAATTAAATTGCGTGATAGTCTGTGTCGGTACGTGTGAGATCCACCTTTCCAAGTTTTTGGGGTTCATCTCATACTTCTGAAGATTTGAGGGTGCTGCCTGTTCCATACTCCTCCTCCTACTGCTCAACCATCCTTTTAGGGGTACAAACAATAGTAATTGGGGCCTAGTGTGGTGGTGTACGTGTGAGATACATACACTTTCTTTTTGATCATATTTTCTATTCCGCTATTCAATTAAAACCTTTGGGGATCAATTAAATTGCGTGATAGTCTGTGTCGGTACGTGTGAGATCCACCTTTCCAAGTTTTTGGGGTTCATCTCATACTTCTGAAGATTTGAGGGTGCTGCCTGTTCCATACTCCTCCTCCTACTGCTCAACCATCCTTTTAGGGGTACAAACAATAGTAATTGGGGCCTAGTGTGGTGGTGTACGTGTGAGATACATACACTTTCTTTTTGATCATATTTTCTATTCCGCTATTCAATTAAAACCTTTGGGGATCAATTAAATTGCGTGATAGTCTGTGTCGGTACGTGTGAGATCCACCTTTCCAAGTTTTTGGGGTTCATCTCATACTTCTGAAGATTTGAGGGTGCTGCCTGTTCCATACTCCTCCTTCCACTCCTCAACCATCCTTTTAGGGGTACAAACAATAGTAATTGGGGCCTAGTGTGGTGGTGTAAGTGTGAGATACATACACTTTCTTTTTGATCATATTTTCTATTCCGCTATTCAATTAAAACCTTTGGGGATCAATTAAATTGCGTGATAGTCTGTGTCGGTACGTGTGAGATCCACCTTTCCAAGTTTTTGGGGTTCATCTCATACTTCTGAAGATTTGAGGGTGCTGCCTGTTCCATACTCCTCCTCCTACTGCTCAACCATCCTTTTAGGGGTACAAACAATAGTAATTGGGGCCTAGTGTGGTGGTGTACGTGTGAGATACATACACTTTCTTTTTGATCATATTTTCTATTCCGCTATTCAATTAAAACCTTTGGGGATCAATTAAATTGCGTGATAGTCTGTGTCGGTACGTGTGAGATCCACCTTTCCAAGTTTTTGGGGTTCATCTCATACTTCTGAAGATTTGAGGGTGCTGCCTGTTCCATACTCCTCCTCCTACTCCTCAACCATCCTTTTAGGGGTACAAACAATAGTAATTGGGGCCTAGTGTGGTGGTGTACGTGTGAGATACATACACTTTCTTTTTGATCATATTTTCTATTCCGCTATTCAATTAAAACCTTTGGGGATCAATTAAATTGCGTGATAGTCTGTGTCGGTACGTGTGAGATCCACCTTTCCAAGTTTTTGGGGTTCATCTCATACTTCTGAAGATTTGAGGGTGCTGCCTGTTCCATACTCCTCCTCCTACTGCTCAACCATCCTTTTAGGGGTACAAACAATAGTAATTGGGGCCTAGTGTGGTGGTGTACGTGTGAGATACATACACTTTCTTTTTGATCATATTTTCTATTCCGCTATTCAATTAAAACCTTTGGGGATCAATTAAATTGCGTGATAGTCTGTGTCGGTACGTGTGAGATCCACCTTTCCAAGTTTTTGGGGTTCATCTCATACTTCTGAAGATTTGAGGGTGCTGCCTGTTCCATACTCCTCCTCCTACTGCTCAAACATCCTTTTAGGGGTACAAACAATAGTAATTGGGGCCTAGTGTGGTGGTGTACGTGTGAGATACATACACTTTCTTTTTGATCATATTTTCTATTCCGCTATTCAATTAAAACCTTTGGGGATCAATTAAATTGCGTGATAGTCTGTGTCGGTACGTGTGAGATCCACCTTTCCAAGTTTTTGGGGTTCATTTCATACTTCTGAAGATTTGAGGGTGCTGCCTGTTCCATACTCCTCCTCCTACTCCTCAACCATCCTTTTAGGGATACAAACAATAGTAATTGGGGCCTAGTGTGGTGGTGTACGTGTGAGATACATACACTTTCTTTTTGATCATATTTTCTATTCCGCTATTCAATTAAAACCTTTGGGGATCAATTAAATTGCGTGATAGTCTGTGTCGGTACGTGTGAGATCCACCTTTCCAAGTTTTTGGGGTTCATCTCATACTTCTGAAGATTTGAGGGTGCTGCCTGTTCCATACTCCTCCTCCTACTCCTCAACCATCCTTTTAGGGGTACAAACAATAGTAATTGGGGCCTAGTGTGGTGGTGTACGTGTGAGATACATACACTTTCTTTTTGATCATATTTTCTATTCCGCTATTCAATTAAAACCTTTGGGGATCAATTAAATTGCGTGATAGTCTGTGTCGGTACGTGTGAGATCCACCTTTCCAAGTTTTTGGGGTTCATCTCATACTTCTGAAGATTTGAGGGTGCTGCCTGTTCCATACTCCTCCTCCTACTCCTCAACCATCCTTTTAGGGGTACAAACAATAGTAATTGGGGCCTAGTGTGGTGGTGTACGTGTGAGATACATACACTTTCTTTTTGATCATATTTTCTATTCCGCTATTCAATTAAAACCTTTGGGGATCAATTAAATTGCGTTGATAGTCTGTGTCGGTACGTGTGAGATCCACCTTTCCAAGTTTTTGGGGTTCATCTCATACTTCTGAAGATTTGAGGGTGCTGCCTGTTCCATACTCCTCCTCCTACTGCTCAACCATCCTTTTAGGGGTACAAACAATAGTAATTGGGGCCTAGTGTGGTGGTGTACGTGTGAGATACATACACTTTCTTTTTGATCATATTTTCTATTCCGCTATTCAATTAAAACCTTTGGGGATCAATTAAATTGCGTGATAGTCTGTGTCGGTACGTGTGAGATCCACCTTTCCAAGTTTTTGGGGTTCATCTCATACTTCTGAAGATTTGAGGGTGCTGCCTGTTCCATACTCCTCCTCCTACTCCTCAACCATCCTTTTAGGGGTACAAACAATAGTAATTGGGGCCTAGTGTGGTGGTGTACGTGTGAGATACATACACTTTCTTTTTGATCATATTTTCTATTCCGCTATTCAATTAAAACCTTTGGGGATCAATTAAATTGCGTGATAGTCTGTGTCGGTACGTGTGAGATCCACCTTTCCAAGTTTTTGGGGTTCATCTCATACTTCTGAAGATTTGAGGGTGCTGCCTGTTCCATACTCCTCCTCCTACTCCTCAACCATTCTTTTAGGGGTACAAACAATAGTAATTGGGGTCTAGTGTGGTGGTGTACGTGTGAGATACATACACTTTCTTTTTGATCATATTTTCTATTCCGCTATTCAATTAAAACCTTTGGGGATCAATTAAATTGCGTGATAGTCTGTATCGGTACGTGTGAGATCCACCTTTCCAAGTTTTTGGGGTTCATCTCATACTTCTGAAGATTTGAGGGTGCTGCCTGTTCCATACTCCTCCTCCTACTCCTCAACCATCCTTTTAGGGGTACAAACAATAGTAATTGGGGCCTAGTGTGGTGGTGTACGTGTGAGATACATACACTTTCTTTTTGATCATATTTTCTATTCCGCTATTCAATTAAAACCTTTGGGGATCAATTAAATTGCGTGATAGTCTGTATCGGTACGTGTGAGATCCACCTTTCCAAGTTTTTGGGGTTCATCTCATACTTCTGAAGATTTGAGGGTGCTGCCTGTTCCATACTCCTCCTCCTACTCCTCAACCATCCTTTTAGGGGTACAAACAATAGTAATTGGGGCCTAGTGTGGTGGTGTACGTGTGAGATACATACACTTTCTTTTTGATCATATTTTCTATTCCGCTATTCAATTAAAACCTTTGGGGATCAATTAAATTGCGTGATAGTCTGTGTCGGTACGTGTGAGATCCACCTTTCCAAGTTTTTGGGGTTCATCTCATACTTCTGAAGATTTGAGGGTGCTGCCTGTTCCATACTCCTCCTCCTACTGCTCAACCATCCTTTTAGGGGTACAAACAATAGTAATTGGGGCCTAGTGTGGTGGTGTACGTGTGAGATACATACACTTTCTTTTTGATCATATTTTCTATTCCGCTATTCAATTAAAACCTTTGGGGATCAATTAAATTGCGTGATAGTCTGTGTCGGTACGTGTGAGATCCACCTTTCCAAGTTTTTGGGGTTCATCTCATACTTCTGAAGATTTGAGGGTGCTGCCTGTTCCATACTCCTCCTCCTACTGCTCAAACATCCTTTTAGGGGTACAAACAATAGTAATTGGGGCCTAGTGTGGTGGTGTACGTGTGAGATACATACACTTTCTTTTTGATCATATTTTCTATTCCGCTATTCAATTAAAACCTTTGGGGATCAATTAAATTGCGTGATAGTCTGTGTCGGTACGTGTGAGATCCACCTTTCCAAGTTTTTGGGGTTCATTTCATACTTCTGAAGATTTGAGGGTGCTGCCTGTTCCATACTCCTCCTCCTACTCCTCAACCATCCTTTTAGGGATACAAACAATAGTAATTGGGGCCTAGTGTGGTGGTGTACGTGTGAGATACATACACTTTCTTTTTGATCATATTTTCTATTCCGCTATTCAATTAAAACCTTTGGGGATCAATTAAATTGCGTGATAGTCTGTGTCGGTACGTGTGAGATCCACCTTTCCAAGTTTTTGGGGTTCATCTCATACTTCTGAAGATTTGAGGGTGCTGCCTGTTCCATACTCCTCCTCCTACTCCTCAACCATCCTTTTAGGGGTACAAACAATAGTAATTGGGGCCTAGTGTGGTGGTGTACGTGTGAGATACATACACTTTCTTTTTGATCATATTTTCTATTCCGCTATTCAATTAAAACCTTTGGGGATCAATTAAATTGCGTGATAGTCTGTGTCGGTACGTGTGAGATCCACCTTTCCAAGTTTTTGGGGTTCATCTCATACTTCTGAAGATTTGAGGGTGCTGCCTGTTCCATACTCCTCCTCCTACTCCTCAACCATCCTTTTAGGGGTACAAACAATAGTAATTGGGGCCTAGTGTGGTGGTGTACGTGTGAGATACATACACTTTCTTTTTGATCATATTTTCTATTCCGCTATTCAATTAAAACCTTTGGGGATCAATTAAATTGCGTTGATAGTCTGTGTCGGTACGTGTGAGATCCACCTTTCCAAGTTTTTGGGGTTCATCTCATACTTCTGAAGATTTGAGGGTGCTGCCTGTTCCATACTCCTCCTCCTACTGCTCAACCATCCTTTTAGGGGTACAAACAATAGTAATTGGGGCCTAGTGTGGTGGTGTACGTGTGAGATACATACACTTTCTTTTTGATCATATTTTCTATTCCGCTATTCAATTAAAACCTTTGGGGATCAATTAAATTGCGTGATAGTCTGTGTCGGTACGTGTGAGATCCACCTTTCCAAGTTTTTGGGGTTCATCTCATACTTCTGAAGATTTGAGGGTGCTGCCTGTTCCATACTCCTCCTCCTACTCCTCAACCATCCTTTTAGGGGTACAAACAATAGTAATTGGGGCCTAGTGTGGTGGTGTACGTGTGAGATACATACACTTTCTTTTTGATCATATTTTCTATTCCGCTATTCAATTAAAACCTTTGGGGATCAATTAAATTGCGTGATAGTCTGTGTCGGTACGTGTGAGATCCACCTTTCCAAGTTTTTGGGGTTCATCTCATACTTCTGAAGATTTGAGGGTGCTGCCTGTTCCATACTCCTCCTCCTACTCCTCAACCATTCTTTTAGGGGTACAAACAATAGTAATTGGGGTCTAGTGTGGTGGTGTACGTGTGAGATACATACACTTTCTTTTTGATCATATTTTCTATTCCGCTATTCAATTAAAACCTTTGGGGATCAATTAAATTGCGTGATAGTCTGTATCGGTACGTGTGAGATCCACCTTTCCAAGTTTTTGGGGTTCATCTCATACTTCTGAAGATTTGAGGGTGCTGCCTGTTCCATACTCCTCCTCCTACTCCTCAACCATCCTTTTAGGGGTACAAACAATAGTAATTGGGGCCTAGTGTGGTGGTGTACGTGTGAGATACATACACTTTCTTTTTGATCATATTTTCTATTCCGCTATTCAATTAAAACCTTTGGGGATCAATTAAATTGCGTGATAGTCTGTATCGGTACGTGTGAGATCCACCTTTCCAAGTTTTTGGGGTTCATCTCATACTTCTGAAGATTTGAGGGTGCTGCCTGTTCCATACTCCTCCTCCTACTCCTCAACCATCCTTTTAGGGGTACAAACAATAGTAATTGGGGCCTAATGTGGTGGTGTACGTGTGAGATACATACACTTTCTTTTTGATCATATTTTCTATTCCGCTATTCAATTAAAACCTTTGGGGATCAATTAAATTGCGTTGATAGTCTGTGTCGGTACGTGTGAGATCCACCTTTCCAAGTTTTTGGGGTTCATCTCATACTTCTGAAGATTTGAGGGTGCTGCCTGTTCCATACTCCTCCTCCTACTGCTCAACCATCCTTTTAGGGGTACAAACAATGGTAATTGGGGCCTAGTGTGGTGGTGTACGTGTGAGATACATACACTTTCTTTTTGATCATATTTTCTATTCCGCTATTCAATTAAAACCTTTGGGGATCAATTAAATTGCGTGATAGTCTGTGTCGGTACGTGTGAGATCCACCTTTTTAAGTTTTTGGGGTTCATCTCATACTTCTGAAGATTTGAGGGTGCTGCCTGTTCCATACTCCTCCTCCTACTCCTCAACCATCCTTTTAGGGGTACAAACAATAGTAATTGGGGCCTAGTGTGGTGGTGTACGTGTGAGATACATACACTTTCTTTTTGATCATATTTTCTATTCCGCTATTCAATTAAAACCTTTGGGGATCAATTAAATTGCGTGATAGTCTGTGTCGGTACGTGTGAGATCCACCTTTCCAAGTTTTTGGGGTTCATCTCATACTTCTGAAGATTTGAGGGTGCTGCCTGTTCCATACTCCTCCTCCTACTCCTCAACCATCCTTTTAGGGGTACAAACAATAGTAATTGGGGCCTAGTGTGGTGGTGTACGTTTGAGATACATACACTTTCTTTTTGATCATATTTTCTATTCCGCTATTCAATTAAAACCTTTGGGGATCAATTAAATTGCGTGATAGTCTGTGTCGGTACGTGTGAGATCCACCTTTCCAAGTTTTTGGGGTTCATCTCATACTTCTGAAGATTTGAGGGTGCTGCCTGTTCCATACTCCTCCTCCTACTCCTCAACCATCCTTTTAGGGGTACCAACAATAGTAATTGGGGCCTAGTGTGGTGGTGTACGTGTGAGATACATACACTTTCTTTTTGATCATATTTTCTATTCCGCTATTCAATTAAAACCTTTGGGGATCAATTAAATTGCGTGATAGTCTGTGTCGGTACGTGTGAGATCCACCTTTCCAAGTTTTTGGGGTTCATCTCATACTTCTGAAGATTTGAGGGTGCTGCCTGTTCCATACTCCTCCTCCTACTCCTCAACCATCCTTTTAGGGGTACAAACAATAGTAATTGGGGTCTAGTGTGGTGGTGTACGTGTGAGATACATACACTTTCTTTTTGATCATATTTTCTATTCCGCTATTCAATTAAAACCTTTGGGGATCAATTAAATTGCGTGATAGTCTGTATCGGTACGTGTGAGATCCACCTTTCCAAGTTTTTGGGGTTCATCTCATACTTCTGAAGATTTGAGGGTGCTGCCTGTTCCATACTCCTCCTCCTACTCCTCAACCATCCTTTTAGGGGTACAAACAATAGTAATTGGGGCCTAGTGTGGTGGTGTACGTGTGAGATACATACACTTTCTTTTTGATCATATTTTCTATTCCGCTATTCAATTAAAACCTTTGGGGATCAATTAAATTGCGTGATAGTCTGTGTCGGTACGTTTGAGATCCACCTTTCCAAGTTTTTGGGGTTCATCTCATACTTCTGAAGATTTGAGGGTGCTGCCTGTTCCATACTCCTCCTCCTACTGCTCAACCATCCTTTTAGGGGTACAAACAATAGTAATTGGGGCCTAGTGTGGTGGTGTATGTGTGAGATACATACACTTTCTTTTTGATCATATTTTCTATTCCGCTATTCAATTAAAACCTTTGGGGATCAATTAAATTGCGTGATAGTCTGTGTCGGTACGTGTGAGATCCACCTTTCCAAGTTTTTGGGGTTCATCTCATACTTTTGAAGATTTGAGGGTGCTGCCTGTTCCATACTCCTCCTCCTACTGCTCAACCATCCTTTTAGGGGTACAAACAATAGTAATTGGGGCCTAGTGTGGTGGTGTACGTGTGAGATACATACACTTTCTTTTTGATCATATTTTCTATTCCGCTATTCAATTAAAACCTTTGGGGATCAATTAAATTGCGTGATAGTCTGTGTCGGTACGTGTGAGATCCACCTTTCCAAGTTTTTGGGGTTCATCTCATACTTCTGAAGATTTGAGGGTGCTGCCTGTTCCATACTCCTCCTCCTACTCCTCAACCATCCTTTTAGGGGTACAAACAATAGTAATTGGGGCCTAGTGTGGTGGTGTACGTGTGAGATACATACACTTTCTTTTTGATCATATTTTCTATTCCGCTATTCAATTAAAACCTTTGGGGATCAATTAAATTGCGTGATAGTCTGTGTCGGTACGTTTGAGATCCACCTTTCCAAGTTTTTGGGGTTCATCTCATACTTCTGAAGATTTGAGGGTGCTGCCTGTTCCATACTCCTCCTCCTACTGCTCAACCATCCTTTTAGGGGTACAAACAATAGTAATTGGGGCCTAGTGTGGTGGTGTATGTGTGAGATACATACACTTTCTTTTTGATCATATTTTCTATTCCGCTATTCAATTAAAACCTTTGGGGATCAATTAAATTGCGTGATAGTCTGTGTCGGTACGTGTGAGATCCACCTTTCCAAGTTTTTGGGGTTCATCTCATACTTTTGAAGATTTGAGGGTGCTGCCTGTTCCATACTCCTCCTCCTACTGCTCAACCATCCTTTTAGGGGTACAAACAATAGTAATTGGGGCCTAGTGTGGTGGTGTACGTGTGAGATACATACACTTTCTTTTTGATCATATTTTCTATTCCGCTATTCAATTAAAACCTTTGGGGATCAATTAAATTGCGTGATAGTCTGTGTCGGTACGTGTGAGATCCACCTTTCCAAGTTTTTGGGGTTCATCTCATACTTCTGAAGATTTGAGGGTGCTGCCTGTTCCATACTCCTCCTCCTACTCCTCAACCATCCTTTTAGGGGTACAAACAATAGTAATTGGGGCCTAGTGTGGTGGTGTACGTGTGAGATACATACACTTTCTTTTTGATCATATTTTCTATTCCGCTATTCAATTAAAACCTTTGGGGATCAATTAAATTGCGTGATAGTCTGTGTCGGTACGTGTGAGATCCACCTTTCCAAGTTTTTGGGGTTCATCTCATACTTCTGAAGATTTGAGGGTGCTGCCTGTTCCATACTCCTCCTCCTACTCCTCAACCATCCTTTTAGGGGTACAAACAATAGTAATTGGGGCCTAGTGTGGTGGTGTACGTGTGAGATACATACACTTTCTTTTTGATCATATTTTCTATTCCGCTATTCAATTAAAACCTTTGGGGATCAATTAAATTGCGTGATAGTCTGTGTCGGTACGTGTGAGATCCACCTTTCCAAGTTTTTGGGGTTCATCTCATACTTCTGAAGATTTGAGGGTGCTGCCTGTTCCATACTCCTCCTCCTACTCCTCAACCATCCTTTTAGGGGTACAAACAATAGTAATTGGGGCCTAGTGTGGTGGTGTACGTGTGAGATACATACACTTTCTTTTTGATCATATTTTCTATTCCGCTATTCAATTAAAACCTTTGGGGATCAATTAAATTGCGTGATAGTCTGTGTCGGTACGTGTGAGATCCACCTTTCCAAGTTTTTGGGGTTCATCTCATACTTCTGAAGATTTGAGGGTGCTGCCTGTTCCATACTCCTCCTCCTACTGCTCAACCATCCTTTTAGGGGTACAAACAATAGTAATTGGGGCCTAGTGTGGTGGTGTACGTGTGAGATACATACACTTTCTTTTTGATCATATTTTCTATTCCGCTATTCAATTAAAACCTTTGGGGATCAATTAAATTGCGTGATAGTCTGTGTCGGTACGTGTGAGATCCACCTTTCCAAGTTTTTGGGGTTCATCTCATACTTCTGAAGATTTGAGGGTGCTGCCTGTTCCATACTCCTCCTTCTACTGCTCAACCATCCTTTTAGGGGTACAAACAATAGTAATTGGGGCCTAGTGTGGTGGTGTACGTGTGAGATACATACACTTTCTTTTTGATCATATTTTCTATTCCGCTATTCAATTAAAACCTTTGGGGATCAATTAAATTGCGTGATAGTCTGTGTCGGTACGTGTGAGATCCACCTTTCCAAGTTTTTGGGGTTCATTTCATACTTCTGAAGATTTGAGGGTGCTGCCTGTTCCATAATCCTCCTCCTACTCCTCAACCATCCTTTTAGGGATACAAACAATAGTAATTGGGGCCTAGTGTGGTGGTGTACGTGTGAGATACATACACTTTCTTTTTGATCATATTTTCTATTCCGCTATTCAATTAAAACCTTTGGGGATCAATTAAATTGCGTGATAGTCTGTGTCGGTACGTGTGAGATCCACCTTTCCAAGTTTTTGGGGTTCATCTCATACTTCTGAAGATTTGAGGGTGCTGCCTGTTCCATACTCCTCCTCCTACTCCTCAACCATCCTTTTAGGGGTACAAACAATAGTAATTGGGGCCTAGTGTGGTGGTGTACGTGTGAGATACATACACTTTCTTTTTGATCATATTTTCTATTCCGCTATTCAATTAAAACCTTTGGGGATCAATTAAATTGCGTGATAGTCTGTATCGGCACGTGTGAGATCCACCTTTCCAAGTTTTTGGGGCTCATCTCATACTTCTGAAGATTTGAGGGTGCTGCCTGTTCCATACTCCTCCTCCTACTCCTCAACCATCCTTTTAGGGGTACAAACAATAGTAATTGGGGCCTAGTGTGGTGGTGTACGTGTGAGATACATACACTTTCTTTTTGATCATATTTTCTATTCCGCTATTCAATTAAAACCTTTGGGGATCAATTAAATTGCGTGATAGTCTGTGTCGGTACGTGTGAGATCCACCTTTCCAAGTTTTTGGGGTTCATCTCATACTTTTGAAGATTTGAGGGTGCTGCCTGTTCCATACTCCTCCTCCTACTGCTCAACCATCCTTTTAGGGGTACAAACAATAGTAATTGGGGCCTAGTGTGGTGGTGTACGTGTGAGATACATACACTTTCTTTTTGATCATATTTTCTATTCCGCTATTCAATTAAAACCTTTGGGGATCAATTAAATTGCGTGATAGTCTGTGTCGGTACGTGTGAGATCCACCTTTCCAAGTTTTTGGGGTTCATCTCATACTTCTGAAGATTTGAGGGTGCTGCCTGTTCCATACTCCTCCTCCTACTCCTCAACCATCCTTTTAGGGGTACAAACAATAGTAATTGGGGCCTAGTGTGGTGGTGTACGTGTGAGATACATACACTTTCTTTTTGATCATATTTTCTATTCCGCTATTCAATTAAAACCTTTGGGGATCAATTAAATTGCGTGATAGTCTGTGTCGGTACGTGTGAGATCCACCTTTCCAAGTTTTTGGGGTTCATCTCATACTTCTGAAGATTTGAGGGTGCTGCCTGTTCCATACTCCTCCTCCTACTCCTCAACCATCCTTTTAGGGGTACAAACAATAGTAATTGGGGCCTAGTGTGGTGGTGTACGTGTGAGATACATACACTTTCTTTTTGATCATATTTTCTATTCCGCTATTCAATTAAAACCTTTGGGGATCAATTAAATTGCGTGATAGTCTGTGTCGGTACGTGTGAGATCCACCTTTCCAAGTTTTTGGGGTTCATCTCATACTTCTGAAGATTTGAGGGTGCTGCCTGTTCCATACTCCTCCTCCTACTCCTCAACCATCCTTTTAGGGGTACAAACAATAGTAATTGGGGCCTAGTGTGGTGGTGTACGTGTGAGATACATACACTTTCTTTTTGATCATATTTTCTATTCCGCTATTCAATTAAAACCTTTGGGGATCAATTAAATTGCGTGATAGTCTGTGTCGGTACGTGTGAGATCCACCTTTCCAAGTTTTTGGGGTTCATCTCATACTTCTGAAGATTTGAGGGTGCTGCCTGTTCCATACTCCTCCTCCTACTGCTCAACCATCCTTTTAGGGGTACAAACAATAGTAATTGGGGCCTAGTGTGGTGGTGTACGTGTGAGATACATACACTTTCTTTTTGATCATATTTTCTATTCCGCTATTCAATTAAAACCTTTGGGGATCAATTAAATTGCGTGATAGTCTGTGTCGGTACGTGTGAGATCCACCTTTCCAAGTTTTTGGGGTTCATCTCATACTTCTGAAGATTTGAGGGTGCTGCCTGTTCCATACTCCTCCTTCTACTGCTCAACCATCCTTTTAGGGGTACAAACAATAGTAATTGGGGCCTAGTGTGGTGGTGTACGTGTGAGATACATACACTTTCTTTTTTGATCATATTTTCTATTCCGCTATTCAATTAAAACCTTTGGGGATCAATTAAATTGCGTGATAGTCTGTGTCGGTACGTGTGAGATCCACCTTTCCAAGTTTTTGGGGTTCATTTCATACTTCTGAAGATTTGAGGGTGCTGCCTGTTCCATAATCCTCCTCCTACTCCTCAACCATCCTTTTAGGGATACAAACAATAGTAATTGGGGCCTAGTGTGGTGGTGTACGTGTGAGATACATACACTTTCTTTTTGATCATATTTTCTATTCCGCTATTCAATTAAAACCTTTGGGGATCAATTAAATTGCGTGATAGTCTGTGTCGGTACGTGTGAGATCCACCTTTCCAAGTTTTTGGGGTTCATCTCATACTTCTGAAGATTTGAGGGTGCTGCCTGTTCCATACTCCTCCTCCTACTCCTCAACCATCCTTTTAGGGGTACAAACAACAGTAATTGGGGCCTAGTGTGGTGGTGTACGTGTGAGATACATACACTTTCTTTTTGATCATATTTTCTATTCCGCTATTCAATTAAAACCTTTGGGGATCAATTAAATTGCGTGATAGTCTGTATCGGTACGTGTGAGATCCACCTTTCCAAGTTTTTGGGGCTCATCTCATACTTCTGAAGATTTGAGGGTGCTGCCTGTTCCATACTCCTCCTCCTACTCCTCAACCATCCTTTTAGGGGTACAAACAATAGTAATTGGGGCCTAGTGTGGTGGTGTACGTGTGAGATACATACACTTTCTTTTTGATCATATTTTCTATTCCGCTATTCAATTAAAACCTTTGGGGATCAATTAAATTGCGTGATAGTCTGTGTCGGTACGTGTGAGATCCACCTTTCCAAGTTTTTGGGGTTCATCTCATACTTCTGAAGATTTGAGGGTGCTGCCTGTTCCATACTCCTCCTCCTACTGCTCAACCATCCTTTTAGGGGTACAAACAATAGTAATTGGGGCCTAGTGTGGTGGTGTACGTGTGAGATACATACACTTTCTTTTTGATCATATTTTCTATTCCGCTATTCAATTAAAACCTTTGGGGATCAATTAAATTGCGTGATAGTCTGTGTCGGTACGTGTGAGATCCACCTTTCCAAGTTTTTGGGGTTCATCTCATACTTCTGAAGATTTGAGGGTGCTGCCTGTTCCATACTCCTCCTCCTACTGCTCAACCATCCTTTTAGGGGTACAAACAATAGTAATTGGGGCCTAGTGTGGTGGTGTACGTGTGAGATACATACACTTTCTTTTTGATCATATTTTCTATTCCGCTATTCAATTAAAACCTTTGGGGATCAATTAAATTGCGTGATAGTCTGTGTCGGTACGTGTGAGATCCACCTTTCCAAGTTTTTGGGGTTCATCTCATACTTCTGAAGATTTGAGGGTGCTGCCTGTTCCATACTCCTCCTCCTACTCCTCAACCATCCTTTTAGGGGTACAAACAATAGTAATTGGGGCCTAGTGTGGTGGTGTAAGTGTGAGATACATACACTTTCTTTTTGATCATATTTTCTATTCCGCTATTCAATTAAAACCTTTGGGGATCAATTAAATTGCGTGATAGTCTGTGTCGGTACGTGTGAGATCCACCTTTCCAAGTTTTTGGGGTTCATCTCATACTTCTGAAGATTTGAGGGTGCTGCCTGTTCCATACTCCTCCTCCTACTGCTCAACCATCCTTTTAGGGGTACAAACAATAGTAATTGGGGCCTAGTGTGGTGGTGTACGTGTGAGATACATACACTTTCTTTTTGATCATATTTTCTATTCCGCTATTCAATTAAAACCTTTGGGGATCAATTAAATTGCGTGATAGTCTGTGTCGGTACGTGTGAGATCCACCTTTCCAAGTTTTTGGGGTTCATCTCATACTTCTGAAGATTTGAGGGTGCTGCCTGTTCCATACTCCTCCTCCTACTCCTCAACCATCCTTTTAGGGGTACAAACAATAGTAATTGGGGCCTAGTGTGGTGGTGTACGTGTGAGATACATACACTTTCTTTTTGATCATATTTTCTATTCCGCTATTCAATTAAAACCTTTGGGGATCAATTAAATTGCGTGATAGTCTGTGTCGGTACGTGTGAGATCCACCTTTCCAAGTTTTTGGGGTTCATCTCATACTTCTGAAGATTTGAGGGTGCTGCCTGTTCCATACTCCTCCTCCTACTGCTCAACCATCCTTTTAGGGGTACAAACAATAGTAATTGGGGCCTAGTGTGGTGGTGTACGTGTGAGATACATACACTTTCTTTTTGATCATATTTTCTATTCCGCTATTCAATTAAAACCTTTGGGGATCAATTAAATTGCGTGATAGTCTGTGTCGGTACGTGTGAGATCCACCTTTCCAAGTTTTTGGGGTTCATCTCATACTTCTGAAGATTTGAGGGTGCTGCCTGTTCCATACTCCTCCTCCTACTGCTCAAACATCCTTTTAGGGGTACAAACAATAGTAATTGGGGCCTAGTGTGGTGGTGTACGTGTGAGATACATACACTTTCTTTTTGATCATATTTTCTATTCCGCTATTCAATTAAAACCTTTGGGGATCAATTAAATTGCGTGATAGTCTGTGTCGGTACGTGTGAGATCCACCTTTCCAAGTTTTTGGGGTTCATTTCATACTTCTGAAGATTTGAGGGTGCTGCCTGTTCCATACTCCTCCTCCTACTCCTCAACCATCCTTTTAGGGATACAAACAATAGTAATTGGGGCCTAGTGTGGTGGTGTACGTGTGAGATACATACACTTTCTTTTTGATCATATTTTCTATTCCGCTATTCAATTAAAACCTTTGGGGATCAATTAAATTGCGTGATAGTCTGTGTCGGTACGTGTGAGATCCACCTTTCCAAGTTTTTGGGGTTCATCTCATACTTCTGAAGATTTGAGGGTGCTGCCTGTTCCATACTCCTCCTCCTACTCCTCAACCATCCTTTTAGGGGTACAAACAATAGTAATTGGGGCCTAGTGTGGTGGTGTACGTGTGAGATACATACACTTTCTTTTTGATCATATTTTCTATTCCGCTATTCAATTAAAACCTTTGGGGATCAATTAAATTGCGTTGATAGTCTGTGTCGGTACGTGTGAGATCCACCTTTCCAAGTTTTTGGGGTTCATCTCATACTTCTGAAGATTTGAGGGTGCTGCCTGTTCCATACTCCTCCTCCTACTGCTCAACCATCCTTTTAGGGGTACAAACAATAGTAATTGGGGCCTAGTGTGGTGGTGTACGTGTGAGATACATACACTTTCTTTTTGATCATATTTTCTATTCCGCTATTCAATTAAAACCTTTGGGGATCAATTAAATTGCGTGATAGTCTGTGTCGGTACGTGTGAGATCCACCTTTCCAAGTTTTTGGGGTTCATCTCATACTTCTGAAGATTTGAGGGTGCTGCCTGTTCCATACTCCTCCTCCTACTCCTCAACCATCCTTTTAGGGGTACAAACAATAGTAATTGGGGCCTAGTGTGGTGGTGTACGTGTGAGATACATACACTTTCTTTTTGATCATATTTTCTATTCCGCTATTCAATTAAAACCTTTGGGGATCAATTAAATTGCGTGATAGTCTGTGTCGGTACGTGTGAGATCCACCTTTCCAAGTTTTTGGGGTTCATCTCATACTTCTGAAGATTTGAGGGTGCTGCCTGTTCCATACTCCTCCTCCTACTCCTCAACCATCCTTTTAGGGGTACAAACAATAGTAATTGGGGCCTAGTGTGGTGGTGTACGTGTGAGATACATACACTTTCTTTTTGATCATATTTTCTATTCCGCTATTCAATTAAAACCTTTGGGGATCAATTAAATTGCGTGATAGTCTGTGTCGGTACGTGTGAGATCCACCTTTCCAAGTTTTTGGGGTTCATCTCATACTTCTGAAGATTTGAGGGTGCTGCCTGTTCCATACTCCTCCTCCTACTCCTCAACCATCCTTTTAGGGGGTACCAACAATAGTAATTGGGGCCTAGTGTGGTGGTGTACGTGTGAGATACATACACTTTCTTTTTGATCATATTTTCTATTCCGCTATTCAATTAAAACCTTTGGGGATCAATTAAATTGCGTGATAGTCTGTGTCGGTACGTGTGAGATCCACCTTTCCAAGTTTTTGGGGTTCATCTCATACTTGTGAAGATTTGAGGGTGCTGCCTGTTCCATACTCCTCCTCCTACTCCTCAACCATCCTTTTAGGGGTACAAACAATAGTAATTGGGGTCTAGTGTGGTGGTGTACGTGTGAGATACATACACTTTCTTTTTGATCATATTTTCTATTCCGCTATTCAATTAAAACCTTTGGGGATCAATTAAATTGCGTGATAGTCTGTATCGGTACGTGTGAAATCCACCTTTCCAAGTTTTTGGGGTTCATCTCATACTTCTGAAGATTTGAGGGTGCTGCCTGTTCCATACTCCTCCTCCTACTCCTCAACCATCCTTTTAGGGGTACAAACAATAGTAATTGGGGCCTAGTGTGGTGGTGTACGTGTGAGATACATACACTTTCTTTTTGATCATATTTTCTATTCCGCTATTCAATTAAAACCTTTGGGGATCAATTAAATTGCGTGATAGTCTGTGTCGGTACGTGTGAGATCCACCTTTCCAAGTTTTTGGGGTTCATCTCATACTTCTGAAGATTTGAGGGTGCTGCCTGTTCCATACTCCTCCTCCTACTCCTCAACCATCCTTTTAGGGGTACAAACAATAGTAATTGGGGCCTAGTGTGGTGGTGTACGTGTGAGATACATACACTTATTTTTTGATCATATTTTCTATTCCGCTATTCAATTAAAACCTTTGGGGATCAATTAAATTGCGTGATAGTCTGTGTCGGTACGTGTGAGATCCACCTTTCCAAGTTTTTGGGGTTCATCTCATACTTCTGAAGATTTGAGGGTGCTGCCTGTTCCATACTCCTCCTCCTACTGCTCAACCATCCTTTTAGGGGTACAAACAATAGTAATTGGGGCCTAGTGTGGTGGTGTACGTGTGAGATACATACACTTTCTTTTTGATCATATTTTCTATTCCGCTATTCAATTAAAACCTTTGGGGATCAATTAAATTGCGTGATAGTCTGTGTCGGTACGTGTGAGATCCACCTTTCCAAGTTTTTGGGGTTCATCTCATACTTCTGAAGATTTGAGGGTGCTGCCTGTTCCATACTCCTCCTCCTACTCCTCAACCATCCTTTTAGGGGTACAAACAATAGTAATTGGGGCCTAGTGTGGTGGTGTACGTGTGAGATACATACACTTTCTTTTTGATCATATTTTCTATTCCGCTATTCAATTAAAACCTTTGGGGATCAATTAAATTGCGTGATAGTCTGTGTCGGTATGTGTGAGATCCACCTTTCCAAGTTTTTGGGGTTCATCTCATACTTCTGAAGATTTGAGGGTGCTGCCTGTTCCATACTCCTCCTCCTACTCCTCAACCATCCTTTTAGGGGTACAAACAATAGTAATTGGGGCCTAGTGTGGTGGTGTACGTGTGAGATACATACACTTTCTTTTTGATCATATTTTCTATTCCGCTATTCAATTAAAACCTTTGGGGATCAATTAAATTGCGTGATAGTCTGTGTCGGTACGTGTGAGATCCACCTTTCCAAGTTTTTGGGGTTCATCTCATACTTCTGAAGATTTGAGGGTGCTGCCTGTTCCATACTCCCCCTCCTACTGCTCAACCATCCTTTTAGGGGTACAAACAATAGTAATTGGGGCCTAGTGTGGTGGTGTACGTGTGAGATACATACACTTTCTTTTTGATCATATTTTCTATTCCGCTATTCAATTAAAACCTTTGGGGATCAATTAAATTGCGTGATAGTCTGTGTCGGTACGTGTGAGATCCACCTTTCCAAGTTTTTGGGGTTCATTTCATACTTCTGAAGATTTGAGGGTGCTGCCTGTTCCATACTCCTCCTCCTACTCCTCAACCATCCTTTTAGGGATACAAACAATAGTAATTGGGGCCTAGTGTGGTGGTGTACGTGTGAGATACATACACTTTCTTTTTGATCATATTTTCTATTCCGCTATTCAATTAAAACCTTTGGGGATCAATTAAATTGCGTGATAGTCTGTGTCGGTACGTGTGAGATCCACCTTTCCAAGTTTTTGGGGTTCATCTCATACTTCTGAAGATTTGAGGGTGCTGCCTGTTCCATACTCCTCCTCCTACTCCTCAACCATCCTTTTAGGGGTACAAACAATAGTAATTGGGGCCTAGTGTGGTGGTGTACGTGTGAGATACATACACTTTCTTTTTGATCATATTTTCTATTCCGCTATTCAATTAAAACCTTTGGGGATCAATTAAATTGCGTGATAGTCTGTGTCGGTACGTGTGAGATCCACCTTTCCAAGTTTTTGGGGTTCATCTCATACTTCTGAAGATTTGAGGGTGCTGCCTGTTCCATACTCCTCCTCCTACTCCTCAACCATCCTTTTAGGGGTACAAACAATAGTAATTGGGGCCTAGTGTGGTGGTGTACGTGTGAGATACATACACTTTCTTTTTGATCATATTTTCTATTCCGCTATTCAATTAAAACCTTTGGGGATCAATTAAATTGCGTTGATAGTCTGTGTCGGTACGTGTGAGATCCACCTTTCCAAGTTTTTGGGGTTCATCTCATACTTCTGAAGATTTGAGGGTGCTGCCTGTTCCATACTCCTCCTCCTACTGCTCAACCATCCTTTTAGGGGTACAAACAATAGTAATTGGGGCCTAGTGTGGTGGTGTACGTGTGAGATACATACACTTTCTTTTTGATCATATTTTCTATTCCGCTATTCAATTAAAACCTTTGGGGATCAATTAAATTGCGTGATAGTCTGTGTCGGTACGTGTGAGATCCACCTTTCCAAGTTTTTGGGGTTCATCTCATACTTCTGAAGATTTGAGGGTGCTGCCTGTTCCATACTCCTCCTCCTACTCCTCAACCATCCTTTTAGGGGTACAAACAATAGTAATTGGGGCCTAGTGTGGTGGTGTACGTGTGAGATACATACACTTTCTTTTTGATCATATTTTCTATTCCGCTATTCAATTAAAACCTTTGGGGATCAATTAAATTGCGTGATAGTCTGTGTCGGTACGTGTGAGATCCACCTTTCCAAGTTTTTGGGGTTCATCTCATACTTCTGAAGATTTGAGGGTGCTGCCTGTTCCATACTCCTCCTCCTACTCCTCAACCATCCTTTTAGGGGTACAAACAATAGTAATTGGGGCCTAGTGTGGTGGTGTACGTGTGAGATACATACACTTTCTTTTTGATCATATTTTCTATTCCGCTATTCAATTAAAACCTTTGGGGATCAATTAAATTGCGTGATAGTCTGTGTCGGTACGTGTGAGATCCACCTTTCCAAGTTTTTGGGGTTCATCTCATACTTCTGAAGATTTGAGGGTGCTGCCTGTTCCATACTCCTCCTCCTACTCCTCAACCATCCTTTTAGGGGTACAAACAATAGTAATTGGGGCCTAGTGTGGTGGTGTACGTGTGAGATACATACACTTTCTTTTTGATCATATTTTCTATTCCGCTATTCAATTAAAACCTTTGGGGATCAATTAAATTGCGTGATAGTCTGTGTCGGTATGTGTGAGATCCACCTTTCCAAGTTTTTGGGGTTCATCTCATACTTCTGAAGATTTGAGGGTGCTGCCTGTTCCATACTCCTCCTCCTACTCCTCAACCATCCTTTTAGGTGTACAAACAATAGTAATTGGGGCCTAGTGTGGTGGTGTACGTGTGAGATACATACACTTTCTTTTTGATCATATTTTCTATTCCGCTATTCAATTAAAACCTTTGGGGATCAATTAAATTGCGTGATAGTCTGTGTCGGTACGTGTGAGATCCACCTTTCCAAGTTTTTGGGGTTCATCTCATACTTCTGAAGATTTGAGGGTGCTGCCTGTTCCATACTCCTCCTCCTACTGCTCAACCATCCTTTTAGGGGTACAAACAATAGTAATTGGGGCCTAGTGTGGTGGTGTACGTGTGAGATACATACACTTTCTTTTTGATCATATTTTCTATTCCGCTATTCAATTAAAACCTTTGGGGATCAATTAAATTGCGTGATAGTCTGTGTCGGTACGTGTGAGATCCACCTTTCCAAGTTTTTGGGGTTCATTTCATACTTCTGAAGATTTGAGGGTGCTGCCTGTTCCATACTCCTCCTCCTACTCCTCAACCATCCTTTTAGGGATACAAACAATAGTAATTGGGGCCTAGTGTGGTGGTGTATGTGTGAGATACATACACTTTCTTTTTGATCATATTTTCTATTCCGCTATTCAATTAAAACCTTTGGGGATCAATTAAATTGCGTGATAGTCTGTGTCGGTACGTGTGAGATCCACCTTTCCAAGTTTTTGGGGTTCATCTCATACTTCTGAAGATTTGAGGGTGCTGCCTGTTCCATACTCCTCCTCCTACTCCTCAACCATCCTTTTAGGGGTACAAACAATAGTAATTGGGGCCTAGTGTGGTGGTGTACGTGTGAGATACATACACTTTCTTTTTGATCATATTTTCTATTCCGCTATTCAATTAAAACCTTTGGGGATCAATTAAATTGCGTGATAGTCTGTGTCGGTACGTGTGAGATCCACCTTTCCAAGTTTTTGGGGTTCATCTCATACTTCTGAAGATTTGAGGGTGCTGCCTGTTCCATACTCCTCCTCCTACTCCTCAACCATTCTTTTAGGGGTACAAACAATAGTAATTGGGGTCTAGTGTGGTGGTGTACGTGTGAGATACATACACTTTCTTTTTGATCATATTTTCTATTCCGCTATTCAATTAAAACCTTTGGGGATCAATTAAATTGCGTGATAGTCTGTATCGGTACGTGTGAGATCCACCTTTCCAAGTTTTTGGGGTTCATCTCATACTTCTGAAGATTTGAGGGTGCTGCCTGTTCCATACTCCTCCTCCTACTCCTCAACCATCCTTTTAGGGGTACAAACAATAGTAATTGGGGCCTAGTGTGGTGGTGTACGTGTGAGATACATACACTTTCTTTTTGATCATATTTTCTATTCCGCTATTCAATTAAAACCTTTGGGGATCAATTAAATTGCGTGATAGTCTGTATCGGTACGTGTGAGATCCACCTTTCCAAGTTTTTGGGGTTCATCTCATACTTCTGAAGATTTGAGGGTGCTGCCTGTTCCATACTCCTCCTCCTACTCCTCAACCATCCTTTTAGGGGTACAAACAATAGTAATTGGGGCCTAGTGTGGTGGTGTACGTGTGAGATACATACACTTTCTTTTTGATCATATTTTCTATTCCGCTATTCAATTAAAACCTTTGGGGATCAATTAAATTGCGTTGATAGTCTGTGTCGGTACGTGTGAGATCCACCTTTCCAAGTTTTTGGGGTTCATCTCATACTTCTGAAGATTTGAGGGTGCTGCCTGTTCCATACTCCTCCTCCTACTGCTCAACCATCCTTTTAGGGGTACAAACAATGGTAATTGGGGCCTAGTGTGGTGGTGTACGTGTGAGATACATACACTTTCTTTTTGATCATATTTTCTATTCCGCTATTCAATTAAAACCTTTGGGGATCAATTAAATTGCGTGATAGTCTGTGTCGGTACGTGTGAGATCCACCTTTCCAAGTTTTTGGGGTTCATCTCATACTTCTGAAGATTTGAGGGTGCTGCCTGTTCCATACTCCTCCTCCTACTCCTCAACCATCCTTTTAGGGGTACAAACAATAGTAATTGGGGCCTAGTGTGGTGGTGTACGTGTGAGATACATACACTTTCTTTTTGATCATATTTTCTATTCCGCTATTCAATTAAAACCTTTGGGGATCAATTAAATTGCGTGATAGTCTGTGTCGGTACGTGTGAGATCCACCTTTCCAAGTTTTTGGGGTTCATCTCATACTTCTGAAGATTTGAGGGTGCTGCCTGTTCCATACTCCTCCTCCTACTCCTCAACCATCCTTTTAGGGGTACAAACAATAGTAATTGGGGCCTAGTGTGGTGGTGTACGTTTGAGATACATACACTTTCTTTTTGATCATATTTTCTATTCCGCTATTCAATTAAAACCTTTGGGGATCAATTAAATTGCGTGATAGTCTGTGTCGGTACGTGTGAGATCCACCTTTCCAAGTTTTTGGGGTTCATCTCATACTTCTGAAGATTTGAGGGTGCTGCCTGTTCCATACTCCTCCTCCTACTCCTCAACCATCCTTTTAGGGGTACCAACAATAGTAATTGGGGCCTAGTGTGGTGGTGTACGTGTGAGATACATACACTTTCTTTTTGATCATATTTTCTATTCCGCTATTCAATTAAAACCTTTGGGGATCAATTAAATTGCGTGATAGTCTGTGTCGGTACGTGTGAGATCCACCTTTCCAAGTTTTTGGGGTTCATCTCATACTTCTGAAGATTTGAGGGTGCTGCCTGTTCCATACTCCTCCTCCTACTCCTCAACCATCCTTTTAGGGGTACAAACAATAGTAATTGGGGTCTAGTGTGGTGGTGTACGTGTGAGATACATACACTTTCTTTTTGATCATATTTTCTATTCCGCTATTCAATTAAAACCTTTGGGGATCAATTAAATTGCGTGATAGTCTGTATCGGTACGTGTGAGATCCACCTTTCCAAGTTTTTGGGGTTCATCTCATACTTCTGAAGATTTGAGGGTGCTGCCTGTTCCATACTCCTCCTCCTACTCCTCAACCATCCTTTTAGGGGTACAAACAATAGTAATTGGGGCCTAGTGTGGTGGTGTACGTGTGAGATACATACACTTTCTTTTTGATCATATTTTCTATTCCGCTATTCAATTAAAACCTTTGGGGATCAATTAAATTGCGTGATAGTCTGTGTCGGTACGTTTGAGATCCACCTTTCCAAGTTTTTGGGGTTCATCTCATACTTCTGAAGATTTGAGGGTGCTGCCTGTTCCATACTCCTCCTCCTACTGCTCAACCATCCTTTTAGGGGTACAAACAATAGTAATTGGGGCCTAGTGTGGTGGTGTATGTGTGAGATACATACACTTTCTTTTTGATCATATTTTCTATTCCGCTATTCAATTAAAACCTTTGGGGATCAATTAAATTGCGTGATAGTCTGTGTCGGTACGTGTGAGATCCACCTTTCCAAGTTTTTGGGGTTCATCTCATACTTTTGAAGATTTGAGGGTGCTGCCTGTTCCATACTCCTCCTCCTACTGCTCAACCATCCTTTTAGGGGTACAAACAATAGTAATTGGGGCCTAGTGTGGTGGTGTACGTGTGAGATACATACACTTTCTTTTTGATCATATTTTCTATTCCGCTATTCAATTAAAACCTTTGGGGATCAATTGAATTGCGTGATAGTCTGTGTCGGTACGTGTGAGATCCACCTTTCCAAGTTTTTGGGGTTCATCTCATACTTCTGAAGATTTGAGGGTGCTGCCTGTTCCATACTCCTCCTCCTACTCCTCAACCATCCTTTTAGGGGTACAAACAATAGTAATTGGGGCCTAGTGTGGTGGTGTACGTGTGAGATACATACACTTTCTTTTTGATCATATTTTCTATTCCGCTATTCAATTAAAACCTTTGGGGATCAATTAAATTGCGTGATAGTCTGTGTCGGTACGTGTGAGATCCACCTTTCCAAGTTTTTGGGGTTCATCTCATACTTCTGAAGATTTGAGGGTGCTGCCTGTTCCATACTCCTCCTCCTACTCCTCAACCATCCTTTTAGGGGTACAAACAATAGTAATTGGGGCCTAGTGTGGTGGTGTACATGTGAGATACATACACTTTCTTTTTGATCATATTTTCTATTCCGCTATTCAATTAAAACCTTTGGGGATCAATTAAATTGCGTGATAGTCTGTGTCGGTACGTGTGAGATCCACCTTTCCAAGTTTTTGGGGTTCATCTCATACTTCTGAAGATTTGAGGGTGCTGCCTGTTCCATACTCCTCCTCCTACTCCTCAACCATCCTTTTAGGGGTACAAACAATAGTAATTGGGGCCTAGTGTGGTGGTGTACGTGTGAGATACATACACTTTCTTTTTGATCATATT